>NW_020209250.1:2139540-2286827 GCF_003025095.1 Trichoderma harzianum CBS 226.95 | reverse complement strand
TCCAACTTTCAGAATCAGAAGACCACGGAAATATGAAGCTGAAATGATGGGAAATAGAAGAATTGAGGTCTTATATATTTACTTTTGCTGTTTATTTATATAATTGAACGCATTGAGCAATCGTGATGGTGACGTCACGGCCGCAATGAGACGCTCCCCACATGGATGAACTCATGGATCCATTTCTGGCATGAGATGATGCGCGATGCGATGGCCGCGATTTTGCATGTGATTGCGCGGTTCCATGTTTCTGGGCTAAGCAGGATCAGATCCCTGAAACCGAGGAAAATCAAGCGAAATACTGAGAGGTCGTAATAAATCATAGACTCGGCATCTGCACTTTTCACATGCAACTTACATCTCAATTCCATCAATCTATGTTAATTATTCGCCATCAACAACAACAAAAGACCACCAGAAGCAGCATCATGGAGAATCCAGGTATTTCACTTTCTCACCACAAAACCCTCTTCCTCTCCTTCAGTGCTCATAGCTAAACCAATTTCGCAAATTCTCCAGTCCAAGAAATCGCCGCCGTCATCAACACCCTCACCAAGGGCTCGCCGCAGCAGCAGCAAGACACGCTCAATACGTATTTTCTCTCCAACGCCACCTTCATCCATCCCTTTTGTCGCGTCCCGTCCATCTCCAAGGGCTCCATTCCGCTGGCCAGGGATCTGGACTCGCGCTGGCTCATCCTGGGAATCTATCGCTGGTATCGCACGCTGAGCCCGAAAATTGAGCTCACCGTCGATTCATCCGGTAAGTTTGCCCCAATCTACTCTTGATCCTGTCGTGAGAATGAGCGGTGTGCCGAATGTCTCGCGCATATTGTCTTCCTCGCCTTCTGCTAACCTGGAGGCCGCACACAGTCTTCGATCAGCGCAACAACACCCTCTACGTCTCCATCCGCCAGACATTTTCCATCTGGTTCGTCCCCTTCCACAGCTCATCCGTCAAGCTTCTCTCCGTCCTGCGCCTCACCCAAGGATCCTCGTCTGAGCCGGGCCAATTGGCGCCGAAATACCAACCCGACGGTCGAAACTCGTCTGCTCTGGCGGGCCCGGGACAGGAGAGGCTGAGATACTACATTGCCAGCCAGGAGGATTTGTACCAGACAAACGACTTTGTGGCCTTTGTTCTGCCGTATCTGGGGCCGCTGCTGGTGTTTCTGTGGCAGCTGTATGCCACGGGTGTGACTGTGGTTTGCTCCATCTTGTTTCTACCGCTGTATTATTTCATCAACAGCAGGCAAGCAAAAATTACAAGACAGGAGTAAGAGGGTCTCTGTGGAGTTGTTGATTTTTTTCTTTTTTTCTTTTGCGCGATTGTATAGACGATGGATAAATAATGTGATGGTGGAGGCCATGAATCGAATTGGGTCTTGAGTTGGGATTTAACAAATCAATTGTTTGTTTATTTCAGAATTCCTTGTGCGCGCTGTCCATTTTGAAGGGAAGACAAATGAATACATAGCCATGAGCGCTTCTTCATATCACATGAGGGTATATCAGCCACTGCTTGATGTGTACAACATAGAATCCACCATCCTTGCCAGCCATAGCACCAAACATGTACCCTGTAAATCCTTCCAAACTCCAATAATGTCAACCGTTAAACGCCAGGTAAATGCATCAATGTGTTTGTGTTTAGCCATCTAGGCCATCTTTAGACCTGAATCATTTCTCGCCGCTCTCGTCGCCGGGGTCGCGTGTGGTGAATGTGTCGGAACTCGAAAAAACACTCAAATCCGCCCCAGACGATGAATATAAATCTCCATATGCTATTTCTCCAGTCAGCGACCGCGATGCAGGATGAGAGTGAGTGCCTAGCAATACTCACACCACAGCTGTGAGCATCCACACCGCAACAGACAGCATTTTATTCTGCGAAAAGCCCTCTCTGCTGATGACGTCGGTTTCTCCCGCCGAGCCTGTGATTTGAGGCGACGAATCGCTCTCGAGAGCGGCAAAGCCATCGGCTTGGTATGTGTAGCGCGAGAATATAATCATGACGATGCCGCCGAGCGAAATGGCCAGAGCGAAGAGATCATGGAGGAGCGCACGGGCGGGCGAGAGTGGGTTGAAGCCCAGGGCACGATCGAGCTTGGCGACGACGATCCACGAGTCATTGAGGATGGCGATGGCGGACTGCACCGTTTGGAGCAAGGTTAGATTAGGTCAGACGATGACGATGGGGATAACAATTGAATTGATTGATTGAAGAACAACTCACGCCCACGAGGCCAGCCGCGATGGCACCGCCCTTGTCTGCCCATTGGTTGATGATGAATGCCAGAATCACCAACGTCGTGACGCTCGTCATCCAGCCCACCGCGCGGGCAACCATCTGAACGATGCCATAGGCGCTTGGACAGTAACCTCTCGTCATTTGGGGCCGTGGGAAAGCGGAGATGTTGAATGGTTGGTGGAGGTAAAAATAGAAGAATGGAAGAGAGCACAACAGCGGGCCAGTCTCCAAATGCTCACGATGGTTTCATGAATGGAGTCGACATGGGTGGATTCAGAAGACGATGGAGATGAATATGAAGATGACGATGAAGAAGCAAGGTTGATGTGCTGTGACTTGGCACTGGTGGAAAGATGCTGTATGTAGATGAGGAGAGGAGAATAGAGGAGAGCTGAAGGGCAGAGCTGAAAATAGACGAGCAGGCCAGGGCAGTGACAGGGCGTGACGGTGACAGTGACAGTGACAGGATAGGACAGGCAATCAATCAATCAGCTGTCAATGGTTGGCGCTTTTGCTTCCCACGTGAGCTCCCCTCCCAATCTTTGCTTCCCACGTCTGTCTGCACGAAAGCACGAAATGCCGTATCGTATGCAGGATCGGATGACGGAAGTAATCAAGGGCCAAGGGCTAGATGCAGGGGGTCTGTGCGTGATGGAGAGTGAATATTGCATGCAGCAGGCTGTTCTTTTTTCGTATGGATTTGTTGGAGGGAGAGTCAGAGATAAGATACTGCTGTACAAAGAGAAGAGAATACGGAGGAGGGGTTAGGCAATGAGGAGAATGAAAATGGCGGAGAGGAAAAAGAAACATATGGACATGTAGGTAAACAACAAATCAAGTGGTGGCTGGCGGCAGCATTATGTTGTTTGGACCATCTGAGGATAACGGGCCAATGAATTGCCAGGCGGCTACACTGGCCGGGATTCGATGCGGCACATTTTGCTGCTTGATTTGATTCGTGTCTCTGGTCATTTTCAGCTTGGGCAGACTAGCAAATGATTGCCTTTTACGCAAGCCGATACGATGCAGCCATTTCGTGTCTTGGATCCATGTCTGGCAGTTGATCATCTACAGGGATTGGGAGTACATAGACAAGTAGAGTAGACGAGGCAGACAGATTCTGGTGAAACTCGCCCTCCAGAGTATTACATGGATGTACGTGCTCGCGATATTATTGCCTGTACTATGAGAGTATAGAGTCGCCAGTTTCAATGAGCATCAGACGTCTGGAATGGATGCCAATTCGATTTTGATTCAAGCCGCTGAAACGCATTGACAGAGGCTGGGGGGAGCAATAGCCGCTGAGCCTTGGGGCCTAGAATGCAGCCAAAAATCCCTGCCATTGTGTTGGTGGAGGCGCGGGGATGCAAGGGAGGGAACATGAACTGAGCTTTTAACGCACGGATGCCCGTGAGATGATGATGCTTAGCGGATGACGGCAGTGGCCATGTTCGTGTTGGTTCCCGGGTTCAATAATAGTATACTAATACGAGTTTGTACAAGCAGTGGTGGTTTTAGTAGTACCGGCGATGAGGGCATCCTCACATGAGGCAGCACAAGCCGGGTTCGGCACGGCACAAGAGCAAGATCAAGATCAAGATCGAAACAAACATTAACAATTGATGCTGCAGTACATCCTGTACGCTCAGCCATTCATCTACTACAGATGGCCAAGGACTGGAGGCTTCTCGTACCCGCATTTAAGGCACCGGGCCGCGATTTAGTGCTGTGGATTTCTGGGCTGATGGCTTGTTGTGTTGCCGCCGCCACATGAATCAGCGCAGAATCGATCCGCGTACAGAGTTCAAAAGCGACATATAGATCTGATACGGGACACTAGATTAGGTTCAATATCAAAAAGCCAAAATTACTCATAAACGTATAGAAACAAAATAGGCGCATGTATGCGATGACAAACTGGACTGTTCTTACACGCAGCATGGCTTTGGCAGTGAACATGCGTGTTGTATCGGGATGTCGCACAGAGGTGAACAGAGTCTGAACACGATGCATCTGCATCTACCTTCTAATCATGCTCTTGTCAGCTCCATGAATCACACATAGGTATATGGAAATAGAATCTCTATACCATTATGCGAGTTTCAAGCGCAAGCATCTAATTCTGAGGCGTGTCGTGATATGCGCATGTATACATGTACACTGTCCTGATGCACTGCAAAGCTTAAACTACATCATGGGACTCGGCGCGGTTTTTAAACAAACTATCTGCTCGCAACAAACTCGAATAGATTCTCCATGACGAATATAAATGCGCCAATCACCACAAACTCCATATACAAGATGTACAAGGCCCATCACATCCTCACCTAGGAGAGGGGAAACACGATGGCGTCGTCACAACAGGCACGCCTTGGAGATTCCTCCCCCTATCTCCTTCATCAAGTTTCCATTTGGATAGGTTCCTAAATCGAAAAGATTGTCCGCATCACTTCACTATTCTTTGCTTGTCACCAAACCTTTACCAAATTGTACGGATTGCCTGCCGATGGCCTAAGACAATTACCCAACCTCGGGGCTGAAATCTTATACTTTATACGCCAAGCCTTGTCTGCTTGCCCAGAGCAACGGTAGATACATTCACTCTGGCGAGGTGGATCTGGCAAACGGCCAAAAAGTGAAGTCCCAAGATTGAGGCAGCCGTTGAACCCACTCTCCAGCTGTCCAGGCGACCAAGTTTCGGATTCTTCCATCAAGTTTTCTTATGTTTTTATTTTCTCCATTTCACAAATACTCCTTGCGCAGAGGAAGCAGAGATTTCATCAAAACATCTCGGAAACTTTCACTACGCATCTTGCAGAGACGAACCAACAACACTTGACTCTATCTTGGACTTGAACCAAACCTTGATTCAATCCATCCTTTATCATCTAGGAATCGCGCCGATTCTTCCCTCTTTCAGCAACATTCACACTAAATCTTAATCATCTGCAGAGAGTGCTTGATTCTTCGTTACCATCACCATCCAGCCACCGAAGATGGGCGATAAGATAGATGACACGGCGGACGACTATGTCGGCTATGCCAACGACCCCAAGGGCATTCCAACAATAAAACCTACCCCCAGGGACCCCATGATCCCCATCGAGCTGCCTGTCCGTGACAACGTGCACGAGGTTGTCATGAGGTATAGGAGCCGGACAATCCCATGCCGCACTGTTAAGCAGACGCTGGTCGATAGCCAAACCCGTGAGCCGCCATCATGAGCCCCCTTCCACTGAATTGACTTGGAAATACTGACGTTGAGGATAACCAGCCGTTGCAATTAATCTCCTGGCCCTCCTCTTTCTTAGCCACTTGATAATCCCCAAATCTCGAGTCTACACGAGGCCCTTCTTCGAGCTCTCCTACTACAACCCCGACACTGGACTGTATGCAAACGGCGGAAATGACCAATATTTCATCGCCTTCTTTGTCGTCTTATTCACTGGTCTGCGCCATGCTGTTATGTGCTTTGTTCTTTGCCCTCTGGCGCGACGTGGCGGCATCTCCAAGAAGAAAGACGTGGCTCGTTTTTCTGAACAGGCATGGAACATTATCCACTACTCCGTCTTTTGGCCACTTGGTCTTGTATGTTCCTCATTTCCCATCTTTGCATCTGCCCGTTGTCACTATAGATGGCTAACTGGCATCGATAGTACATCTGGTATACCTCTCCCTACTATCTCAACATGACCGAGCTCTGGACCGGCTGGCCCAGCCGCGAGATTAGCGGAACCATGAAGTTCTACTTTCTTACGCAGCTGGCATTTTGGCTCCAGCAGATGCTCGTCGTCCACATTGAGAAGCAGCGCAAGGATTACTGGTTGACAATTATTCATCACTTTGCCACCATTTGGCTGGTTACCGCCTCTTACTCGTACCATTTCACGCGCGTTGGCAACCTGACTCTCATCATCATGGATGTTGTCGATCTCATCTTTCCAGTTACGTCTAGGCCCCTTTCCCTCTCCTTTTCCAGAGAAGAGACAGTGCTAACACCTTGTCTGCAGTTGGCCAAGTGCGCCAAATACCTGGGCTACAGAAAGCTCTGCGACTGCCTCTTTGGCGTCTTTGTCGTCATCTGGCTTGCGACTCGCCACGTATTCTTCCTCATGGTCATATTCAGCGTTTACTACGATACCGGTCGCCTCGTGCCACACGAGTGCTTTCAAGGATCCATGGCAAATCTTCAGGGCCCTCTGCCCCAGTCTACCACCGGATGGACTCTACTCGAGCCATTTCACTCGCCACAAGGCATGATTTGTGCCAACAGCAGCATCTTCTTCGGCTTCTTTACGTTCCTCATTGCTCTACAGGGCCTCATGGTGATTTGGTCCTACGCCATTCTCAAGGTCGCAGTGCGAGTCCTCAGCGGCAAGAACGCCGACGATATTCGTAGCGACGTCGGCGAGGACGAGATGACCGAGTTTGAGGGCAGAGATCCGGTCGAGTTTGAGAACTTCGATTACTGGGCCCGGACTGTGTACGAGGCCAAATCAGAGCCCAAGGTGCTGCTGGCGGAAAAGGAAAAAGTCATGAAAAAAGGAAACGAAACTCAGACGGACAAAGGCGGTCTGAATGGTTGGGAGTGCCACCATAGACGCACACACGCCATTTCGAGCGGATTGCATCTGCCTGGTCAGAGCGAGCATAAGGAGCTTCTCAACCGGCTTGATGCCCAGCGTCGATGGACTACCTGAATGTATTCTTGGTTGTCTGTTGTTTTTTACGGATGATTTGATGGAATAGGGGGTTTTAGGAGTTTGGGTAAGCTTGTTGGCATGGCTTGATTTACGCGGTTTTGATACCAGTGAGCCTAAACTGCAAAGCAGAAACGGCCTTTCATGTTGTTCGACACCAGATATTGAACTGGTGGATATGAACTGTTTTGTATTATGGCATGGCACGGTCCATGATGTTCTAGATGGATTTCAAGAGGGGCCATATAGGTTCTAGAGTACTGGCTGTTAGCACAATCATCGAGGTAGTTGTTTATGAGTGTACATGTGCCCTCGTCAAGATCACAGCATTTTTTATCTTCTATGGCCTATCATTCGAGACTCCAAATCGGCGATAGCCACCACCCGCAACCCCGAGAGTCACACCGGTTCAGCAGCTGCTAACACAGGATAGAGCATAGCTTGTGGAGATAACATTGAATAATTTCCGAACGCATGCAGTTGCGGCAGTCGAAAGGATTTCGTGCCTATTGATCCTTTGAGGGAGCCCGAGCCCGCGGAACCCGTGCAGCCGTGATTTAGGGGGGATTTTAGCCAGGAGCACCAAGATGCCCATCACTAGGATCGTGATGGCCCTGAAAAAGGGCGATTTTAGCGTCTTGAACCCTGAAAAGCATTGGATCAGTCCATGTTGATCCCACAAGCAGCGGGTCTAACTCAGCTACTAGGTAGTGGGTAGAAGCATGTGATGGAAGTATCGACGGTACATGGACACTCCAACGATAGCATTATGGGAGACAGGAAGAGGAGAGTTTTACAGGTATTTGCAGTGGTCTTACAATAAGCATTCTAGGGGCTGTGATATAGAATGGATTGATGGCTTTTTCTTAATTGGATTTAAATCTTGCACCGAAATTCCCGGATCCAGGGCTGGCTGTCTGAAGACGTCATCGGGCGCTTCTCTGTCGGGCCGGGACTTCGCTGTAGCAGCAGCCGGTACTTGATCAGAGCTGCCAGCCATTCCGGGATACCAAGTTGGTACTTTCAGACGCCCGTCTCCCCACTAGAAGCTAGTGCCTATAACGGGCTCTAGCTGGCTCTAGTTGGCCATGGCACGCCCGTTTCAGCCCATCCTAGCCTGAAAAGCTCCAAGTACCGTACAAGTCGCTTTTCGGGCACACCACCCCGCGACCTTGTCCCTTTTAAGGCATGTGCTGCCACAAAACTTCCCTCCACAACACCATCACCAGACTTTCTTTTTTCCTTTTTCTACTTCAACCTTTTTTTCTCTCCTTTTTTTTTTTTTTTTGCTTACATCACCTCCGTTAAGCCCTTTCTCGCAGCAATGGCTCGGCTCGACGCCGCTCCGTTGCTCAGCTCCTCCTCACCAGCTCAGGCTGTTCGCCAACGCCAATCCCAAAGCCTCAGCCAGAGGCAGCATCAGCAGCTTTCCGGAGCTACCGAAACTTCCGCTGTCACGCCCAATGGCTCTTCCTCGCGCCTCTCGACGGACCGCAAGAAGCGACGAAAGGCCCGGTCTCTGCTGAGACGGTTTGCGCGCTTCTCCGTGCGAAATACTTGGGCTATTCCCCTGATGCTGCTCATCATCTTTGCTGCCGCTTATGCCGTCAACCCAACCGAGTCCAACCCCGTCAGTCACTTCATCTTTTTGTCGTACAAGCAGCCGAATCCAAAGGCCCATCTCGACCCAACGCTGCCTGTGCACTATGGCAAGGGGCTCTGGGACGTTGCCTTTGTGTCCTTTTACACAGTGGTGCTGTCTTTTACCCGCGAGCTGATGATGCAGGAGCTGCTCATCCCGCTGGGCCGCATCAACGGCATCAAGAGCAAGGGCAAGCAGATGCGCTTCGCCGAGCAAATGTACACGGCCATCTACTTTAGCTGCATGGGCCCGGCGGGTATCTACGTTATGAGCCGCAGCCCCGTCTGGTACTTTAACACGGCCGGCATGTACGAGGACTTTCCGCACCGCTCTCACGAGGCTGCCTTCAAGTTCTACTACCTCTTCCAGGCGGCGTATTGGGCGCAGCAGGGCATTGTGATGCTTCTTGGCTTCGAGAAGCCGCGCAAGGACTACAAGGAGCTGGTGGCGCACCATGTGGTGACGCTGGCGCTCATTGGGCTGAGCTACCGCTTCCACTTTACGCACATGGGCGTTGCCGTCTACATTACACATGACGTTAGCGATGTATTTCTTGCAGTACGTGTGACGATCGTCTCTTTTGTATAAATGATACTAACCCAGATTCCCTTAATAGCTGTCAAAGTCGCTTCATTACATCGACAGCCCGCTGGTGGTCCCTGTCTACGTCTCCAACATCATCGTGTGGTGCTATCTCCGCCACTACATCAATCTTCGCATCCTCTACTCCGTCCTTACTGAGTTCCGTACCGTGGGCCCCTACGAGCTCAACTGGGAGACGCAGCAGTATAAGTGCTGGATCTCCAACATCATCACCTTTGCCCTGCTGGCCTCGCTGCAGGCCCTCAACCTCTTTTGGCTCTACTGCCTGCTGCGCAGCATGTACAAGTTTGTCGTCTACCGGATCAAGAAGGACGACCGATCCGAGTCGAGTGGGCCAGAGGACAACCAAGAGGCCGAGGCCGAGTCTCTGTTGGAGGGCACTGGCGATGCCAGGCTCGCCAACGGCTCATTGTAGAGCAAGCATTGCGATGAATTACTCTTGCACTGCATGTACAAATACACACCACGGCTCTGCGAGTATCGACAACAGTTGGGCCTGATGTAAAGACTTCACTGAAACTGTAACATGGCGACCATTTTCTTCTTCTTCTTTTTTTTTGCCCGCAATTTTCACCATTTGTATAACACATTTTAATCCATGGCGATGACGATGACGACAACGAGAGGCTTGGGTTCTCTCGGGGGGACGAGGGTTGTGTATATCTTGGAAATACTGCATATTGCGCTTGCGCGAAGCTACAATGATTGTTTTCTGGATATTTATTGACTTGATTGAGTCATGTCGAAATGTATTCTACATCATGTCACAGCAACTAAACTATCAACCTTACCTACACCTAGTACGGTATGTATACCTACAACTAATAATGAATATCAACCATATTCATGCTCGAAATTACAAGACTGCTTTTTGTATCATATATATTCTTTCTCATCGTTACTAATGCTAGCTCCCTTGAACTATCCTTGATACCTATGCCCTATTTCGTCTATAGAAAATATCTAGACTTGCACAATTTACGCCGCCAACTCCTATATGATATATATTCCTGTTCCATATACACACGTCCGTCATTACTCATAATATACCCCTTTTCAAAACGAATACTCCTCGACATGCAGATAAATGCCCTGCGCACCAGTCCCCTTGTGCACCGCGCGCTCATCGCTCAACCTGCTCACGCAGTTGCGCGTCGAAGTTACAATCTCCGGGCCTCCACAAACAACAACAGCCGTCTCGCCATAGGCAGCCTCAACAGGCTGTCGGATAAGCTGCTCAATGCTAGGGCGGGTTGTGTATTCGCGGATGACGGGGAGGCTTGACGGAGGAGCCTTTTCGCTGCTGGTGGCGGCGCTGGCGTCCTTGTTGTCGCAGCAGCAGGATTTCGCGGCACCTTTAATGTCGTCGTCGAGTTCGGAGCTCGTGTTGCTGGCTGCTGCGGAGACAGCAGAGATGCGGGAGGCGCTGCTGTCGTTGCGGGAGAGGGGGAGGCCGTCGGTGCCGAGGGCGGAGTTTGTGATTGCGACGTGGACGTTGACGGTGACGCCCTTCTGGACGAGGGATTCGCCTGCTTTTTGCGCGCGTTGGACGTAGTATTCGATTTCCTTGAATGTTCGGGCGACGAGCAGCACTTCGACGCGCTTGACGCATCCCACGGAGTCGGCTTGGGCTGCGGCTTCTAGAAGAGGCAGAGTGAAGGACGCTCCGGTCGAGGCGCCGATGAGGACCATTGTCTCGTAAATGTCCCAGCGGGGAGGCGTGCCGTATGGGCCGGAGAGGAAACCGATGAGTGAGGCCTCGGGGTTCTTGGAGGCGTAGTTGTGGATGCGCTTGGAGAAGCCCTTGTGCTTGCGCAGGATCAGCTGGACGCTGTTGCAGCAGCAGGTTCCCTCCATCTTGCGCGCGCAGGCAATGGTGTAAGGATGGGCTTCGAGGGGGCCCAATCGCGGAATCCACAGGTAAATGTGCTGGCCAGCAGCCCAGTCGAAGTGGACGTCCTTGATGGTGACGACGGTGGTTGAGTCGCCTACGGCTCGGGCGAGGATCTGGTGGCCAACTCGCCTCCGCCCCTGACAAGCCGATCCGCCGGCCTTGATGCGCAGGTTCTGCCACAGGAGAAGTGCCCAGCGAGCGGCGCGGTCGAAGACGAGGAACGAGACGGCCAGCCAGAAGAGGAAGCGGGCGTTGGTGGGGATGTGCAAGTAAACCAGCACCAGCATGACGATGGACGCCGCAACGTGCTGCACCACCCAGAGCTCGTAGGCGATCCTCCGAATAGGCACGAAGCCGACGACGACGTTCCACAGCAGGATGGCCCAGGCGCCGAGGCCGTACTTGACCATGGGCATGGCGTCCAGCTCGAGCTCGACAAAGTCGGCGCGCACCCACTCGGTCCAGAAGTTGAAGCCGTGGACGGTGCAGGTGACGAACATTGTGCGGGCCACCCAGCGGTGCAGCCAGTTGAGACGCTCATGGCTGGTGCCGATGAGAAACCCGATGATGTTGACTTTGGTGGAGAGGAGGAAGAGCATGGGGAGCTGGGTGAGGGTGACCCAGGCGTTGCGGTAGCCGATGCGCTCCCAGAAGTAGACGTCGTGGACGATGGAGCGCCAGGTCATGAAGTAGATGATGACGGCCCAGTAGCAGAGCAGGACGAGGACGCGGCCGAGGGGAGGGGGCGTGAGCCAGGTGAAGTGGCGGAGGGGGATGAAGAGCTGGGGATGGGAGATTTCGCGGACCATGGCGGTTGCGGTGGCCCAGGACTGGCTGAGGGGGCCATTGGGACGGGTTGGATGGGGGGATGATTGTGTACGAGCAGCTTTGAGTCTGTTTGAAAAGAGAGGAGTTAGTTGAGAGTTGAAGAGGTGAGAGAGGGGGGAGAGTTGAAGAGGGGGGGTATGATGTGATATGGTGTATCTGGAGTGCAGAGTAGAGTGTAGATGAATGGATTCACATACCTCTTCACAGCGCCGACGTGATTGACGCCTCGAACCACCATCAACGATCCGACAACGGTTGCTGTAATGTACCAGTAGGCGCGGGCAAAGCGGTGGTTGACATCGGAGCCCATGCCCGTCATGCCAGTGCCGCTCATGTCCATGCCATCCATGGTGAGAGAGACTGTGAGAGGATATGCGAAGATGCGAATATCTATCTATAACGATTCGATGATGAGAACCAAACAAAGGATAGATGGAGAATAACGTCAAGTCAATAGTGAATAGGTGAGAGAGACCTGGCGCCTTTCAACCATGCATTTTTCGTCTTGAGCTATCAAAACCGACAAGACGGAAAATCCTCCTTTACCTGCTCGTGTCGCTCTACTACTCTTCTTGTATGTGTGAAAAAGACAACGACAACGACAATGTCAAACTTGTTCCTTGCCGTGTTCCGAGATCCAGGTGACAAGACAGCAAAAGAGGGTAGAGGTATAAGGTAATATGAGCAGGTTTGTCTGAGCGAAGCGGGCGGAGCAACAAGAAAGAACACGACCCAAATTAACTCGCTCACGGAGCCAAAATGTGGGGTTGGGTTTGAACTGTTCTTATGGTGTGGAGTTTTTTTTTTGTTCTTCTTTGTTTGGACTAAAAGCTGGAGCAAGCAAGGTATACGAGTTGTGTGTTTGGAGTGAGATGCTTGTGTGCTCTGCTGACCAAGCTGCGTGGAAGCGGACGGTTCCGAGATTTTAATGCCAGGGCTGTTGTGTGTAGGTGTTGCTTAAAATAAAGAAGATATAAAGAGGTTGAAGAGGAGAAAAGTTTGGTGATGTTGAAGAAGAAGAAGAAGAACTGGTGGTTTGTTAGAAGTGGTGGAGTAGATGTGTGGTTTCAGGTGCAAGGCAAGCGTTGCAAACGTTCGAGGTGCCACGAGGCCGGCCCAAGACATTGATTGCAGCCAAAGAGTAATACAAGAGAGAACTATCGATTTCATCTCTCCCTTCCACGGTAGATTCTATCCGGCACCATCTCCGTCCCTGTTCCTCCCAGCTTCAAAAAAGACGCCAAACCCTCAAAGCTGCTCCCAACCAAAAATAATCCGCCGCAAACGCTTTGGATAAACTTGCTCAAATGCTCTCAGATGGGTAACGCGGATGCGTGTGATTGGCTGGTTGTGCGCCTGGTCCCTGTTTTAGCCTCCCCGCCATTCGGGATCCGGAAACCGACTTTCTCTTTTGGACTGGCTGGAAGATTTGGAGAAAGACGGTATGCTTAATATTTGATGTAAATTCTTGTTGTTATTCACTCTATGTACCGCAATCGGGGCCTTCTTTTCGCTTGGCAGTTGGTTATGTTAGTACTTGGCATGTACTGTTACTGTATGACTCTGTAGATCTTCCATCAAAGGCCGTGAGACATTGCTCAACCCATCCGTGACGGATTCAGCCTCCATGTTTGCTACAGTCTCCCCCTCCCAATGACTTGACTCTTGTACAATCAAATCTCCCGTATCGTTCTCGTCTCACCCGGAAGCTGCAAAGAAATCTTGCTCAAACTTGATCCAAGCTACCGTTTCAATCTTTGCCCCCCCCCCCCCTGCCGCTCGTAGTCATACATAGTCCGGAGAGCCCATTGTTTAGTGGCGCCATCTCCCTTTCCAAGGGCCCCTGGTGGAGCATTGCAGTTTGTCCTGTTCTGTTCTCCATGTGTTTGCTATAAGTTGAAATACAGCTGGCAGCCTCGCCAAGCTTCTCCCCCTCAACCACCTCTCTCCAGCTCTCAATTGCTTTCCAATCTCTCTCTCTCTATCTCTCTGTCTCATCTGTCTTCCATCTTCATACCTTTCTCTTCTCATCACCCATCCACCAACCCAAAAAAAACCGCCCAAGATGCGCTCCTCCGCCATCCTCCCCGCCATCCTCTCCCTGGCCTCCGTCTCCTCGGCCCATTTCCTCCTCAACTACCCAACCTCCATCGGCTTCGACGACGACAAAGAGGGCACCTCCCCCTGCGGCGGCTTCACCCCCGACGTCTCGTCCGGCTCCAAGCAGCTCGTCGACTTCCACGTCGGCGGCGACTCGCTGGCCATGCGCTCAACCCACCCGCAGACCTCGTGGCTGTTCCGCGCCACCCTCGACGGCACCGGCGAGTCTGGCTGGCAGCAAATCTTCCCCATTGTCCAGCAGAGCGGCCTGGGCAACTTTTGCGAGCCTCAAGTTGTTCTGCCCTCCGGCTGGGCCGGCAAGAAGGGCGTCGTCGGCGTTGTTGCTGATGGTCCTGACGGTCTCCTCTACCAGGTATGTTGATGTTTTTCCAGGCTGTGTTGCCATGGGACGGTGATGTCTCAGAAATCCAATGTCTCTGAATCAAGACTAACCACAAACACAGTGCGTTGCCGCCAACTTCGTCTCTGGATCCGTCGACCCTCCTAGCGCCTGCAAGAACGCAACCGTCACCGCGTCCTTTGCCAGCGATCCCAAGCTCTCTGCCCTCGTGTCTGGAAGCGCCTCTGGCAGCTCCTCCAACAGCACCAGCACCGGATCGCCTTCGACTTCCACCACGGCTTCGACCACTCAGAGCAGTGCTGCTGCTGCCAGCACATCCAACGCTGCCAACGCGCTGCATGCTTCATGGTCCGTTTCTGCGGTCAACCTGGGCAGCGCCCTGACTGGTCTGTCCATGCTTCTTGCTGGCGGTGCCTTGATGATTTAAGAGGAAAAAGGGGGATTCGGAGGGGAAAATTGGGAATTTTTTCTTACTAAGGGGCGCTATATAAAGTCTGCTTTTTTTTTATCAGTCATGAGAGCATGCATGATGACATGGGAGTTTTAATAAAACGGAACTGATTCTTCTTTACCAATCAATGGTTTTTGTCTTTTTTATTCATTTGCTGTGAACTTCGCCTGTACCTTGTCTTGTCTGTGTCTTGGTTCATTCTGCTCCCTTGACAGACATGTTGATCCGCCCAATTGCAGATGCTTGAGCCTCAACCACATCATCAATTAATCAGTTGAATCTTCAAGCATCATCACTGAAATCAACAAATCGCATCGCCTCTCCTCACCACCCACGTGCGCCTCTGCTTACCCCCGAAAACTTCCAGCAAATCGGTTGAATCCTCCCTCTTACGCCTTCTCCACCGTCTCCACACGCATTTGTCCACCGCCACTAAACTCCAACTCTCTCTGTTCCTGAACCAGCCGCAAGTCTGCTTTACTTTTATCACCAGAACAATGGCCAATTGGCGTCTTGCTGTTGATTTCTCGGGGCGAATCAGAGGCTGAAATGGCGCATGCTCTAATTGCCGTCTGATAATACAAGGCGGACTCACTGCAGTTTCAATTGGTCGAATATTCAGCCGTCCACTGCATGCATTCATGTCCCGAGATACATGTGCCTTTCAATGATTGACGCGCTGCTATAGTCGCGATCTCCCATCAACTGGCGGCCAAAATTCTTCAAAAGCTTCAAGCCGCCTCCTCGCAGTTAATTGTTTTTCTTATACTTTGTTTCGGAATCTTCCATGTCTGTTGATACTCTTATACTTCTCGACTAACCTTATTCTACGCCATCACCATGGGAGACCTTTTCAACATGGTGGGATATCCCGCCATGGCTGGTATAGACATGAACAAAATCCTTCTGTCGCCCTCTTCCCATTCTCGTCCTCAATTTCCCATCCTTCAGAAACCACACATACCAGGCCACAGACCTTCTCCCGCCATGGACGTTACAATCACTCAAGCGCTTTCTGTCATCTCCGCCGCCATCTTCACTCTCTACATCAGCAGAAACATCATCAAGTCTCAGCTACCTCTATGGCTGAGACCATTTGCCCAAGAAACCGAGCCAGATGGGTTCAAACGGCGCTTCTGGTCCTTCTGGACCATTCCCTTGCTTATCATCAGCGTTGCTGGTGTCGTGCTCTCTTTTGTTCCCGTCATCATCAACCCGACTCGCTACTTGTATCTTTGGGAAATGATTCCGTGGGCTTTTGCTCTTCTCATCACCATGATTGATCGCCCGACCAAGACTCCTCGGCTCTTGTTGATCCAATATGTGGCCATTCTCGGTGCTAGCACCGCCATATACGCCGTCCGGTTCCTGGAACACACTCTGTATGCCCTCGACTACTTTCGAATTGCGAGAATGGCTCTCTGCTTCTTGTCCATCATCCTCATCGGCATGATGCCTCTCCGCGAGCCTTCGTGGGGGAACAAGGACATTGGCCAAGCAGGCGGCCAACCATCGCGCAATCTGCGTAGCCCAGAGGACGATTTGAGTCTCTTTCGCTTCTGGACCATGAGCTGGGTCAATCCCCTGTCCGCCCTCTGCCGCAAGAGAGAAATCACCGAGGAAGACGTCTGGCAGCTCCCCTACGAGTTCCAGCATTCGCGCCTGTACATGGCGTTTCGTGACCTCCAGGGCAAGCTTCTCTTGTGCCTTATTGAGGCCAATGGCCTTGACCTGTCCATTGCCACGCTGCTCGCCGTGTCCGAGAGAGTTGCCGAGGTATCCAACATTCGACTGACGAGCAAGCTTTACAATGCTCTAGATTCCGGCAATCTTGCCGATGCTACCTTTTGGTGTCTTGTGATGCTGGTTCTAGATGTCGTTCGCCAGTTGTGCAAGACGACGTCCTCTTGGTACTCTCGCAAGGCATATGAGCGCTCTCGCGGAGAGGCCTTCATCGCTCTCTTTGGCAAACTCCTGACTCGCGCTGTGCCAGGCTCAGACGTGACAGAGAAAGGCGCCGACGAAGACGGACAAGACACTCAGACACCTGATGCAAAATCCAAGACCTTCTTTGGCAGGATGCTTTGGAAAATGTCTGGCCCTCCCAAGCAGAGCTCCAAAGCAGTCACCGGCCCAGCCTCCAACGCAAAAGTCGTCAACCTGGTCCGAGGAGACACGTATGAAATCTCGCAGCGGTTTTGGGACTTTTCAAAGCTCGTCTCACAGCCCATCAAGGTCGCCGTTACCATGTGGTACCTGATAGACATCATGGGCTGGCCTTCAGCCATTGGCTTCGTGCTCATGATTGTGTTCCTGACGATTAATTCGGCGCTGGTTCGCAAGCTGATCAAGCTCGAACGGCAGAGGACAACCATTTCCGATAAACGTGCGCAAGCCGTCTCTCACTTCGTCGAGGCCAGTCGTCCCCTGAAGCTCAACGGCTGGACGGCCACTTGGAGTACTAGAATCATGAAATTCCGAGCCATGGAAATGGCCAAGCGCCTGAGTATCGCCCATGTCTCTGCTGCCATTTCTACCGTCAGCGTCACTGGCGGAACGTCTTATCCCCTGGCTAGCATTGCCTTGTACACCCTCATCCTTCGACAGGGTCTACCCAACGATGTCATTTGGCCGTCGCTGCAGCTGTTTTCTCAACTGGAAATGAGCGTCAAGGAGGCTTTTGATCTCATCTCTGCCTACTGGAAGGCCACCATCCCCATTGAGCGAGTCAACAAGTACATGAGCGAGCCCGACAGAGACGACATCTCCAATAGCCCCAGCAGCGTCACAGACATTGAATTCCGCAACGCATCGTTCTCCTGGCCTTCAACTAACAAGCTTATCCTCCGAGGTCTCAGCTTCAAGTTCATTAAGGGTCTTACCGTCATCAGAGGCAAGGTCGGCGCCGGCAAGTCCAGTCTTCTCCTCGCTGCTCTCAACGAGATGGAGCTTCACGAAGGCGATCTCATCAGACCAGACGTCCCCGTGGCCTATGCCCAGCAACTTCCGTTCCTGCAGAATAAGACGATACGAGAAAATATTGTCTTTCACCAGCCATTTGACTCTACGAGATACCGCCAGGTTCTGCATGCGTGCGCTCTCCTCCCTGACCTTGCTTCGCTCCCTGATGGCGATCAGACAAAGCTTGAAGAAGGCGGTGTTGGTCTTTCTGGTGGTCAAAAGGCCCGTGTAGCCCTAGCCAGAGCGGTTTACAGCCAGTGCAGGATTATGCTTCTTGATGATCCGCTGGCTGCTCTGGATCACGATACCGCCACTGCCATTGTCCGCCGGTTTCTCCAGGGCCCTCTTGCCGAAGGCCGCACCATTGTCATGGTGACTCACCGAGATGATCTTGTTCTCCGTATTGCCGACCAGGTGATTGACCTTGCTGATGGACAGGCAACCGTACTTTCAGAGGAGCAGGTCAAGCAAGAGCTCGAGCACCCCTATCATGAAAGCGGAAAGACGGCCCACGATGACACCGAGACGGCCCACGACATTCACGCTGAGGATATTGCTATGCTCAAGGACGCACCAGAAGAGCCGGCCAAGACGGGGAGTGTGTCCCTCAGTGTCTATACCGAATACATCAAGGCTGGTGGATGGCACCTTTGGGTCTTCCTTGGGCTTGCATACGGCGCATCTCGGTTCCTCGACATATCGAGAGCCCGACTGTTGGAGGCCTGGGGCGCGGATTCTGCCGCAAATGATACAAAAAGCGTCTACTGGAATCTCCCTAAACCAGATTCTCATCCTCTCCCCTGGCTTCTCGTACTGGCTGGTCTCTCTGCAGGACAAATCGTGACATATGCAGCCGCTCAGCTTCTCCTTGCTCGAATCGGCGTCAACGCAGCTCAGGGCCTCTTCAAAGGTGCCATTGACAGGGTCAGCCGGGCGACATTCCGCTATCACGATACGACGCCGACGGGCCAGCTTAAGAACCGGCTCATCGCCGACATGGGCATGGTGGATGGAGGCATTGTGGCGCCGTTGGAGTCATTTGTCTTCAACTTGATTGCCCTTGTCATGAGCATGGTGGCCATTGCAACTCACCAGCCGCTGTTGCTCGCAATTCTCGGTGCTGTTGCTATTCTATTCGTCTACTTCTTTAGAATCTACGTGCCCGTGTCGCGATGCCTCCGCCGCATGGAGATGCGCTATCTCACGCCCATCATCGCCAACATCGGCGTCATGCAGGACGGCCTCGTCACGATCCGAGCTCTACGAGTGGAAAAGCACTTCCAAGACCGCCACCTGGATGCCGTCGACGACTTTCAGAAGCAGGACCACTTCTTCTGGAGCATGGCGTTTTGGCTCGACTTTCGTCTCAGCTTGAGCTCCGTCGTCACTCGTACCGCGCTGATCCTGTTTATGATTTGGCGGAGGATGCCGGCCAGCGCCGTTGGTTTCGTCTTGACGCAGACCATCATTGCCATATCTGCCGTGCAGCAGCTCTGCGAGAAATTCGCACAGCTGCAGCTCGATGCCGTTTCGCTGGAGCGAGTCAACATGCTGAACCAGATCCCGGAAGAGCCCAAAGGCGAGCAAGATCCGCCTGAGGACTGGCCCAGACCTTGTGACAATGTCAAATTCGAGCAAATATCCTTCAAGTACGACAGCCATTTACCCTCGGTGTTGGATAAAGTGTCGTTTGAGATCCCCGGAGGCTCGACGTGTGCTGTCCTAGGCCGTACAGGATCTGGAAAGTCGACCATTGCCAATGCCCTTCTCATGACGCAAGCGCCTTTTGAAGGAACTCTCAGGGTAGGCAGCGTCGATCTTTCTCAAGTCGATCGAACGGCTCTACGAAACCGCATCACGTTCATTCAACAGGATCCGACGCTGTTCCCCGGCACTCTGCGCGATAACATCGACCCAGGCGCCGATTTCTCCAACGAAGAGTGTCTCAACGCAATCCACCGCGTTCTCGGACCCGAGTGGAATCTGGAATCGCAGATTGATGCCGCGGGCAAGAACCTCAGCCAAGGCCAGCGACAACTTGTAGGCATCGCGCGGGCTGTTCTTCGACGAAGCGGGCTGGTCATTCTCGACGAAGCAACTGCGTCGATTGACCGTGCTACGGCCGCGACGGTGCAGCGAGTCTTAAGGTCGGAGTTGTCTAAGAGCACGGTGATTACGATTGCGCACCGGCTGGAGGCTGTGGAGGACGCGACGTGGTGTTTGAGGTTGGATCATGGGAGGGTTGTTGAGTGTGGACCAGCGAGGGATTTGGCGGGCAGTGGAGAGAGAGATGATGAGTGATGATGGGTTGATTTGCATATGGTTACGTTTTCAGTGTTGAGCATGGTTGTGTTTGATGATATCATTGGATATGAATGGCTAATGAGTGTATGGATTTGACGGATAATGGATGCATCACGCTGTGTACTAGATAATGGTTGGATACACGTACAAGAGCTTATAGAAGCGATACACGTAATAACGGATAGTGTCCGAGTCTCTAGGAAAATAGATTCTTGTTAGTATTATTAGCATTTCTTAGTGACAACAATAGTCAAGTGTCAGACGGAACCTATACCCTGTCAAGTCATCTATAGGCGGACGCGAAACTGCAACTAGGAGTTACTATCTCGCGACAGCCGAAGAAGGGGGCGCATTGATGGACTATAACGTGGCTGCTTACTCTCGCCAAGAAGCTTGCATACATGTACTGTTATAGACAGAGGTCCAGGGTTGTTGCAGAAGGTTGCCATGCTTATCCGGTGCTTGTCAACTCAAGTGTAAGACTCCAGGTCATGATACCATCCTGTCAACTCTCGCCTCCGCGCCCTCCAAACAAACAACATGAAAGACATGTTATCTCGCGCCCTCCGTCTATAAATAACAGTTTGCGCAGTCCCAGTCAGCTGTTTCTAGTGAGTTTCTATCCTAGCCAACTAAAGCCTCGCGCCAATGTAACATCGCCTATCCTGCAGCATCTCGCAATTCCTATCCTCAATAGAACGCCGGCAATGCATCCGAAACGCCGCCTCCCCACATCTCCCTTTTTTATCCTATTCCCGGCAACTATCATGCCCCGACCCGACTCTGCGGGGCGCTATTTGGTTGGTTTGGTTCCCTTTTCCGCGGAGTTCTTCCTTGACCTTTTCCGTTGGCCTGGTGGTTTCGTTCAATACTACGAGTGTGCACGCGGATAGTAATTTCTCTTTTTCTAACGGGTCTCACAAAAACTTTTGGCAAAAGAAGAAAAGAGAAAGGAAAGACTGAAAGAAAGAAAAAGAAAGCAAATGACACGAAATCTTATCAAGGCGTGTCTTCGCTGCCACGAGCGGAAGCTCAAGTGCGATGCGCAGCAGATCGGATTGCCGTGTAGTAGATGCGTCGCCACGAGAGGAGACGAAGCCTTGGAGTCTTGTGTGCGGGTACTTCGACGGCCTAGGACGAGGAGGTAAGAAGAGAGGATGAAGAGGATGAAGAAGATGGGAGAAAACAAAAGTCAAGACACTGGGGATTTATTATATATGCATTTCCCTTTCCCGTTTCCGGAGTTGTGGTTGGTTGAGAAGAGTTGCTAACCACTTATTTTCTTTTGACGTCGGCGATAGACGAGTTGCCAAAGCGAGACACACTGTGGACACGGAGACTTTGAATCGCCGAAATGGCGAGCAAGAAGGCAACTCCAGCTGTACTACTCCCCATGTAAGTACACACTATCTATTGAACATACAGCGTATATTCAGTCTTTGACGGTTAATTCACTCTCAGAAGATTGAATCCTGGACGCCGCCTCTATACTTGGGCCAGACGTCCTCCTCTTCCGAAGATGACGCCCGCACGCCAGAGACCTGCATGATTGCGCAGGAATGCGAGCAAATCGCAAAGGGATCCAGCCTGCCTTCTCTCGAGATCATGCTAGAGCCGTCTCAGACGGGGCCGGATCTGGTTCAGTATCATAGCGAGATGCACTACATGACCATCATCAGCGAGCTCGTTGATGCAAAAAAGTCGAGTAGAGTGACTCGCATAGTTGTGGAGGATAGGAAGCTGCCCATGGCTACTAGACAGACGCAGATGAAGACGACGCAGGTTCGGGTTGTTATTCAAGGACTTGATCCGCTTGATGAGGAGTACTTGAATAACAAGTCGGCGTTTAGCTTGCCTTCAAAACACAGCTGGTACGACCAAACTCACTTCACTCACTCACTCACTCATCATCCGCCATGTTTTGTTTTGTATATTCTAACATGATGATATTGAAAAAAAGCGAAGCCATGTTACAAGCCTACTTTTCCCTCGGCCACCCTCACGTGCCCATCCTCGACCCCGTCGAATTCGTCAGGTCGTACTTATCCGGCTCATTCTCCCTCTTCCTCATGCAAGCCATCCTCGCCAACGCCGCGCTGTACGCACCCATGCCGCTTCTCGAAGCTTGCGGTTTCGGTGAGAGATGCGAGGCCATTGAGACGTACTTCTCAAGAGCTAGTTTGCTGTACCAGTTTGGCTGTGAGAGGAACCAGCTGCGGTCACTGCAAGGATCGATTGTGTTGGGGATGACGGCCGTGACGGGATCGTTTGATCGGGATTTCAGATATTGGATTCATAATGCAGTGAGATTGGCCGTTAAGATGGGGTTACATAAGAGGTGAGTGTTTATTTCCACGTTGTTAATTTCATAGTCTTTATGAGATCTTGGCAGACTAACAAAGGGTATTACCATCCGTCATCAGCTTCGCACACAAAGAGTCAGAATCACCAACATGTAAACTATACTAACGAATCTGGTGGGCTCTCTACGTAAGTTGAAGCCCATTCACTCCATACACATACGATAAAAATCAATCAAAAACTCACTCTTCAGATCCGCGACATTACGCTCCTCCTCGGCGGCGCACAGAACATGCGCATGATCCACGCAGAAGACAACGAAGTCCTCACCATCCCAACCCCCGAATCCCTCGGCGATGACATCCCAGCATGCTACGCCCACCTCATCCCACCTCTAACACAGCAGCAACGCGAGTATTTCATCGAATACTGCCGTCTCGCACGAATAGGTATATAAAAACCCCCCAACTCTCCCCACCCCTGAATACACTCTCCCCCCCCCCCAAAGACTCCTATATCGATCATCCTTATTAACTCCTCAAAAGCAACAAAATGTCTCTCCATCTTGAAATCTCATCCCCGCGAAACCCTCGACCTCATCCAATCCGAGCTCCATCTCTGGCGCTCCTCCCTCCCCGAATCTCTCCAGCCCGTCCACCGCTGGTCTCACGTCCGCAGCGACTCCATCTGGCACATGGTCCTCATGACTTCGAGCTACCGCTACGAGAGCATGCTCTGCCGCATCCTGAGGAAGGAATCCGAAGGCCGCGACCTAGAACTCCAGAAGAAATCCGCCCAGGCCGTCAGAGCGGCGATATATGAGCTCGATGCCATCATTGGACAGGCCATGGCGTACGATATGCTTTCCATGCTTCCAATGTCATGGTATGTCCTTGTTTCCCCCTTTTTTTCATTAAAAAAGCCTTCCATTCATATTACCCTCCAAAACTAAACAAGAAAAAAAATCCAGCATAAGCATCGGCCCAACAGTCTTAGCACTACACCTCGAAATCGTCCTCAGCCCCTCTGAAAGCGAAACTGTAAAATCTCGCTCCCGAATCTACATCCACCAAGCCATCGTCTTTCTCCAACAGTGCCGCGATCTGCCCTTTATGAAGATTGCTCTCGATCTCGTCGACTGGGCGCTCACCAAGCAAAATCTCCTCTCCATCGACAAGCTCAACGCCCCCCCGCCGCCTGTTGCAAGCCATTTACATCAACAGGAGCCGTTTGTGGATCTGGATAAGGAGGCCAGTGGCACGGGAGGGGAGAACCAGGCCATGGCGAATGTATCTGTGTTTGATGTAATAGAGAGGCTGGATGAATTTCTGGAGCTTGGGGCAATGGATGATACCATGATTTCGGATTTATGGCAGAACATTTCTTAGCATTGATAATTCAACAAACCATGGGAACATGAATTCCAAAAGATAGATAGACAAAGCCACGAGATGCTTCAGTCAAATTAATGTGATTGCTCCACTATCCATTCTTACGCTCATCATGCCTATCAAAACGAGTCTCCAGTGCTATGCAAACCAACAGTATCCCTCTCCAGCGCCATGCGGCTCATGACTGCCTCATTTCTATTCGAGTGTGTGTCGTTAGTCATTCGAGTGATCCATCACTCAGTATCCCAGTTTGTACCGATCCAAGATAATACAACACTCCAACACGCATTTGTACCCTTGGCTCCAATGCACAAAAGAAGAGAAGAAACGAGAAGTGGAAAACAGAAAGGGGGAGCAAACCAGGCCAGAGCTTCCAACATCTAGCCATGATTGCATCAGCTCATATTACAATGCGGTATTAGTATTTTTCTTTTTTCTTCTTCTTTCCAGCCATAAAACGTCAAAACTCATTTCTGTTGATTTACACCTCCTCTGTTTCAACGGCCTCGTACCCGCCGCGGGTTCTCATTCCAGTAATGTTCATGAGAGTGGGCGTCTCGTACATTGCCGTGTAGTCGACTTTATCGCCACCGAGGCTCGCCTGGCCCGTTTCTCGCTGGCCAAAGATGGGAGCAGGGTCACACCAAAAGTCCTTACAGTTGGTAACACAGCCCCTGCTGAACGGATTCTTCTTCTTGCGCTTGTTCTTGGTCGTAGCTGCACCGCGGCCGGTAATGGTCTCGATGAAGGGATCGACACCAAGCAGCTGGCTCCACTGCTTGAAGAGACCAGCCCCGTGCTTATGACCGTGGCCGTGGCCGTGGCCGGCGTGAGCGCCTCCTGGTGCCGTAGGTACAGAAAGGGACGGGTGGTTGGGGTCGAGCGGAGCACCCGTGGATGTAAAGGCTGTAGATAGAGAGGTGTTGACACGGATGCCAGTCATGTTCTCGTACGTGGTCATGGCACGGGCGACCTGGATGAACTGAGTAAAGAGCAGCATGGACACCCACAGAAGCTGGAGGGATGCCCAGATGGCCAGGAAGAGCGAGTACGAGTCAGCATTGATATATTTGCAGACAGATGGGCCAAAGATAGCACAAGTCTCTGAAGCTGAGGGAGTAATTTGTTCAAAATCTGAAACGACTGGTCAGCACCTTTTTCCGACAATGAAGTAAGCTATAGAGTCATCATACAATAATACAACAGCCAGTCGAAGATGGGAATTCCAATGGTTAGGGAGATTAGGTAGAAGAAGAATTGGCGGTGGTTGTTTACGCCAACGCAGTTGAATATCCATGGACAGTGGCTGTACGGACATAGTTAGTTACCCCAAACTTCCAAACAGAACAAGGAGTTGTATCTTACTGGTCATGTTTGGCCACACATCGCTGACAGCGCCGGCAGTGCTTGCTTCGTAGCGGCGTGCGGATCATGCAAACAACGCAAAAGTTGGAATCGTCAAACTTCCACGACTTGAGAAGGTCATCAATGACAGCCCGTTGCTCGGCAATGCCATTCATTTTAGGCACAAAGCCGGGATCGTAACGCATCGAGGCAATGTAGAAGAAGGACGTCAAGCCGAAAGCAGCTCCAAAGGCAACATTCAAGAGAAAGTGAGAAGATCCGCCCCACCACCCGATTGTTGCTGGTAGAATGAACAAAATCCAGTTGAGGCCGACAAGAAACAGAGATCCGGCAAAGATGCCCGCCATCCAAGGCTGTTCCATCCCCACGACATTAGCGATATGTCCCCATGTGAAGCCAACATAAAAAAGAGTAGGGCACTTACAGTCTTGTGAAATGATCGCATATCCGAGGGGGCATACTCGAGCACCTGCTTAGCGACCCAGAGAAGGCCGTATGCCGCGCCTACCGACAGCGGCAGGCCCAGGTAGAAGGGAAAGTTGGACAGGATCAGCAGCACGGAGAAGACCATGAGGAAGGGCCAGAGAAAGAGGAACTTTGTGAGAAAGGCCTTCTTGTCCTTGAGGAAGTAGCTTGCGCCGGGCCACGGCGGGGTTGCGACATGGCCATCCTCGTCATAGCCGCACTCGCGCAGCGCACGGTGCCATGCCGGCGTTGTGTTGAGCTCCGTGGCCGTAATGGCCGGCGTCTTGCCCGTGTCCGTCTTGGCGAAGCGGTCGGCGCCGTACTCGATCATCTTGAGAACGCAGGCGGCGTTGCCCTTGACCAGCGCCCAGTGCAGCGGGGTGAAGCCCTGCTCGTCCGTGGCATGCACATTAGCACCCCATCGCAGAAAGGTGTCGACCAGCTGGGGATAGCCCTTGTAAGCCGCCCACATGAGGGCCGTGTGGCCGTAGCTGTCCAGCACATCGACCGGGATGCCCTGGTGCAGCAGCAGGACAATGAGCAGAACGTTGCCGTTAAAGGTCGAGATGTGGAGGGTGTTGTAGCCTTGCGAGTCGGTAATGAGGGGATCGGCTCCGCGCTGGAGCAGCAGGTTGACGGTGTAATAATGGCATCGCTGGGCCGCCCACTGCAGAGGCGTAGCAATGGACTCGCCGCCCTTTTTGTTAAGCTCGGCGCCGTGCTCGATGAGGAACGCGCACATAGCGTACTGGTTATTGATAGCAGCCCACTGGCAGCAGCGAATAGCGTCAGCTCTTGAGCTCTTCAGCCCTTGGTCGGCTCATGGCCGCAACTCAAACTCACATGCAAGGGTGTGATGCCCTCGTCGTCGCTGTAGGTGGCGTCGTACTCGCCCGACTCAAACAGCTTCTCCATGCCGGCCACGTCGCCGATGCGGGCCAGCTGCATGATGTCGTTCTCCGGCGCGGGCTCGTCCGCTGGCAGGCTGCCCATCTCCATCTCGCTGTTGAGCTTGGGCGCCGCGGCTGCCGACTTGGACGAGGGCTGCATTCGCAAAGGCACTGCGGCAGCGGTTGTGGTGGAAGAGGCTGCCGAAGTGTTCCTTGCGCGGGTTGGTGGATCGTCACTACTCATGTAACGGGCAATAACTGATGCTGAAATTGGAAAGACGAGAGACGAAAGGTCGAAGTCGAGGTCGAGGTCGATTCGAAAGCCGAGAAACGAGCGTCGTCCGCGCTTCCGCCTAGCTGAGCTGAAGGGCTGAAGGGCTGATCCCGAAGCTGGGGATTGGCGAATACGAGAGGCCGTCCGCATTAATGCGGAGTTGCGGGAGAGCAGAAGCGAGAAATAAAAGAACAAGAAAACGCAATCAAAAAAAAGAAACGAAAAAAAAAGGTCCAGGGGTCCTCGGATTTGGCGGCTCGTTAGGCGAGGGGACGAGCCGGATCTAGAGATCGACGAGGGTGAGACTTGGTGGAGAGAGAGGATCAGGAACTGGAGACAAAGCTGACGATGCAGTTGGGGGATTAGATATCGATAACAGCTCCAGGCGGTGCCATGGCCGAATTACGCAATGTGAGTGGAGGGAGGAGGATGGCGCAGCAAAGAAGGGCCTAAATATCGCTGAGATTTTAGTGGCCAGACGGAAAAAGAAAAGACGATAATGGATGATGGATGAGAGAAGAGAGAGCGTATGTAATGTCAGTGTGATGGATGTGATATGTCTGATATGCAGGGGAAAAGATATGTCAATAATACATCCATAGGTACGCACGGCTATGCTGGAAGGATCAATCGCTGATCAATCTAATCAAATACGAAATTAGAAGTCCCGTCATATACTGCTTGCTAATGGATAATAGGCCCAGCCCAGGCCTGGAGGGAGCCCATGCAGCGCTTGTAGATTGCCGGCCCAGCCACTACGGAGTAATCGATACGGGGCATTTACAGAAGCCGGGAGATGGAGAGCTTAGCAGCTGGAGAGATTCAACTCCATCCAATGTCACGATGGACTACAGAGTACAGCACATGTATTTGCTGCAGTATTCTATTATGTTCTGTATGAATGACCATAACGGCTCTAATTCATTCATTCAAGTTCATTCTATGGTACCCGAAACAATGCCAGCATCAGTCATCAAGACATGCAGCAATTCTAAATCATTGAACCAATCTCAACTATTCTAGCCTGTTTCCATCCACCAAGCCAGGGGCAGATAAGACTTCAACAGCTGTTAGCGTCCCTCAGTAAAGGACCAGTAAAGCCACACTTCAGCCCGCTACCCAGCTACCCAAATCCATCCATCTCAAAATGTGGCGCACCCAGCAGTTCTCTCTCTCTCCCCCGCCACACTTCCCGCCTCCAGCTAACCAAACCCTGGCTCAGCTGCTGCACCCCAAACTTGACAGAACAGCATCATCTCAAATCTCGTCCGACTTATCGGCTGCCCCAACATCCGCAGCATCTGCATCGTTCGAGGCGAGACCGGGGCAGAGCTTCTGCGCTGGAAAATCGCATCAGGCCACGTCGCTGCATCTCTAAAAGGGGGCCGCTGGACTCGCCAATTGCTGGCTATCTTATTTTATAACACATCTCCTCTTTAAAAAAGTTCAAGCATCATCAATATCTATACCTTAACCTCGACGACACAAACCCTCCAAAACTTCCTCGCCCAACATGGCGTCCCTCACTTTCACCGAGCTCGTCGAAATCATCATGACGCCCTCCCTCCCCGTCATCCTCATCGGCATCATCCTCATCCTCGGCGGCCCCATCCTCTTCCACCTCGTCCTCTCCTCCTCGTCAACCTACACCGTCCCGCCCAGCGTCCTCCTCCTCGGCCCCGACAACGCCGGCAAGACGGCCCTCCTCACCCTCTTCGAGCGCGGCGCAAAGCCCTCGGCCACGCACACCTCCCAGGTCTCCCAGTCCATCGAGCTCAACGCCTCCACCGACTCCGTCACCAAGGCCTCGTTCCGCAACCACGACGACGCCACGGGCACCCACACCAAGTTCCTCCTCGTCGACACCCCCGGCCACGGGAAGCTGCGCAACGTCGCCATGGGCAAGCTCGCGCGCACCGAAAAGACAAAGGCCGTCGTCTTTCTGGTCGACGCCGCCGCGCTCGGCGAGCAGGAGACCCTTGCGCCCACGGCTGCGTACCTCTACGATGTGCTGCTGTTCTTGCAAAAGAAGGCCACTTCCAAGGGCAAGGACAAGGCGTCCATCCCCGTCCTCATCGCGGCCAACAAGATGGACCTGTTCACCGCGCTGCCTGCCACCATGGTCAAGTCCCACTTGGAGACGGAGCTGACTCGGATTCGCGCTTCCCGAAGCAAGGGCCTGCTTGACTCGGGCGTCGGCATTGACGACGTCGGCTCCGAGGAGCAGGATGGCTGGCTGGGAGAGTACGGATCTGAAAAATTCACGTTCCAGCAAATGGGCGAGTTCGACATTGACGTCGAGGTGCTAGCCGGCAGCGTCTTGACTGAAGAGCCTGGTGCTGACAAGTGGTGGTGGTGGATTGCTCAGAGAATATAAAATGGGATGGGATGGGTATTATTAGATGGATTGTGTATGAGTACAATGCTGCATGTTGGGTACGGGTTCTTTAATGACGGGTAACGGCAGAGGATGGAAATGAGAAAAATACTTAATAATAATGACACATATGCACCGCAGGTACAATCACATTTGTTTGATACTACGTATAGACGAGATTGATGAAAAATCCATTCATATTCAAATTCATATATATGTGCTTTTCCCGAGATGTTGAGTCTATCAGGCCCCGCGCAATATTGTTGATCTATATATCCCAGTTCCCTGTCCTCTGCAGATAA
Organism: Trichoderma harzianum CBS 226.95; assembly: GCF_003025095.1. Lineage (NCBI taxonomy): Eukaryota > Fungi > Ascomycota > Sordariomycetes > Hypocreales > Hypocreaceae > Trichoderma > Trichoderma harzianum. The sequence continues at coordinate 2,257,368 of NW_020209250.1, read as the reverse complement.
CACACCGTCGCTGATCCAAAAACTTGTAACAAAATGTAAATGACGCCCCGATGTAAGAAAAAATTGGTCGCCTGTTGGCAAAACTCCTCAGATACAAATCATATTATCTTTAAATCCAAAGGAAAAATAATGGAGATGCCGTTTACAGCTTCTGGTTGACCATCCAGGTAAGCAGATCAACCTTGGTGACGACAGCGATGGGCTTAGACAGAGAGTGAGAATCACCCTTGCCATCGGTGACAACGGCAGCGCTGTTCCACTCAAAGAACTTGCTGAGGGTGGAGAGAGGCGTCTCCATGGTGATTTCGACAAACTTGCGCTTGCTGCCCGCCTTGGTTCCGCTGGTCAGCTTGCGGGGGTCGGTGACAATTTCGTCCAGTCGTGCAAAGTCGAACATGACGTCCTTGACAGGGGTCTGAGCTGTCGCACGGCCGCGGGAGATGTAGCTGAGAAGGTTGCCGAGAGTGACAAGGCCAACCAGCTTGCTGGAGGAGGAGAGAACAGGCAGCTGATCGAAGCCCTTGTCTCGCATGGTCTCGATGGCCTCAGAGCACAAGGCCGAATCAGCAACAGAGGTGACGGGCTTCAGGCGGAGAGAAGCAATGGTAGCGCCCTTGTAAGGGTCAGCGGCAGCCTTGACGCCAGCCTCGGGCGCCGACTCGGTTCCAGTGGGAGCGAGCAGGTTGTTGGCGGCCAGCCAGTCGTCGTCGGCAAACTTGGACAGGTAGCTGCGGATGCTGTCGGGGAGAACAACAACCACCGTATCACCCTTCTTGAAGTCAAACTCCTTGACGGCCAGCAGCATCGCGGCCATGGCAGAGCCGGAGCTGCCGCCGACGAGAAGACCCTCCTCGGCAATCAGTCTCCTGGCAAGGTAGAAAGACTGCCTGTCATCGGTCTTGTACCACTTGTCCACGATGTCACGGTCCAGAACGTCGGGGATGAAGTCGTAGCCAATGCCCTCAACCTTGTATCCCTCGTTCATGTGCTCCTCGTTGAGTGCCTCGGGCAAAGCCAGGATACTGCCATGAGGATCAGCAGCGACAATCTTGATGTCCTTGTTGTGCTTCTTCAGTCCCTTTGCAATACCAGTGATGGTACCACCAGTTCCCGCACCGGCAACAACAGCAGTCACCTTGCCACCAGTCTGCTCCCAAATCTCCTCAGCGGTGCCAAACTCGTGTGCATCGGGGTTGGCCGGGTTGCTGTACTGGTCAAGAATGTGGGCGTTGGGCAGCTCCTTCTCGAGGCGGCGGGCAACACCAATATGAGACTCGGGGCTGTCCCAGGCGGCCTGGGTTGGCGTACGGATGATGGTGGCGCCGAGAGCTCGCAGGACGGAGACCTTTTCAGCGGACATCTTCTCCGGCAGGGTGATGATGGTCTTGTAGCCTTTGATGGCGCCAACGAGAGCCAGGCCGATACCACTAGAAGAGAGAGATGAACGTGTTAGCAAACAAGCCACTCAGCTTATTTCGGGGCTGCAAAGAGGATGGGCCATTCCATACGTATTTCCGCTGGTGGGCTCGATCAGAGTGTCGCCGGGCTTGATTCTGCCGCTCTTCTCGGCCTCCTCAATCATCCTCAGGGCGATCCGGTCCTTGACACTGCCGCCGGCGTTGAACAGCTCCGTCTTTGCGTAGACTTCGCACTCGATTCCCAGGCTCTGGGGGACCTTGTTGAGCCTGACGAGAGGCGTATTGCCGATGAGGTCGGCGGCCGAGAGGACGGTAGGGGCATTGCGCCTAACCTGGGGGATTTGGGAATCGGCCATGGCTGGGGAAGCAGATGCTGGTGAGAATGTGAGATATTAGGAGATGCTTCAGATTATAAGGCGGAGAATAAGAATCGAGTCGAGGATGAAGCAGCGGTTTGGATACAGGTGGAACAAAAAGGGGAGAAGCCAGGCGTCCAGCTTTTTATTTTGCAGCTCCAAGGATTCTTATCCCGTCTGCCGGCGATATGCGCTGCCACTTGGAGGGGTCCTTTTTTTCTAGTCAGTCCATAAAGCTTAATTGGGCGGTGGCGGGGTTTTGTTTTCGCAAAAACTGGTTAATCCGGGGCTTGTGTTCGCTGCAAAACCTCCGTCGGTGGTTAAGAGACTTGGACAACAGCTGCGTTTACATGTGATTTCTAAGTACCTAAATATCAAGGAGGACGATTACAAGTCCGATTTCATGGATTCACTATAAACTCCGTATCATCAAAGCTTTGGATCTGTGACTTTGCACCGCATGTTGAACGCATCCCATCTCAACTCAACTCAGCTTAGTCCTAATTCAAGTTATTATTAGGTCACAGGAAATGTCTATGGTGTGATTCCGAATACCGATCCGAGGCTGACATAATATGCCGACAGTTGCGATCCGTACCTTTTTTTTTCGCATTCCGTTCTAGGGTAGCATATCCCAGAGAGGCAACAAGACAAAACCAATACATTACTCGGATCATCTTGTCATGAAGAAGGCATCTCAGTGGTATAGTTGTAGAATTTCTACTCATTATGCATATATATATTCCGTGTCAGCTCTCAGAACTCTCCTGTTCTACTATGGCTCATGGGATAAGTGTAAATATGAATAGAAAATGCAGGGACACAGAGTCGTATCGGAGCTACTAATACATGACGGATGCAACATGAACCACTGGAGTGCAGCTTCATTCCGACCAGCGGTTGGTCAATCCGACATGCCAAGCTCCGTATCAAGGTACTTTTGATTCATCTTGCAATACATTCACGATGCTTCTCCAACTTTGCCCCTCAACTACATGTACTTGTAACCTGTTCACTCCGCATGTTCCGGCTAGTGTATGTACACATGTCTTGGCCAACCTCGTCAATTCCTCGCACAACACAATTGGGGTTACATGGGGAGCAACCCTTCGTCTGCATGCTCTTTCAGAAGTTCTCACAGCGTGCCATTGCCCAGCCGCGCCGTCCATCTTGGAAGTTGGTCCGCCGTGATTCTACACTCGATACACAGTGATTCTCTTGTCGGACAAGATCAAAAGTCCTTGCGGGCGCCAATCGGCTCAGTGTCTCGTTGCGCCAACCGGCTCCGCTGAGGCGTGAGTGTCATCGAGACCTGCCCGTTCCGCTGCCAAGACGATAAGGTGTCGAGATTGCCTCTTGCAGCTTCCGATTGAGGAATCGGGCTCAACAAGCTTAACTTGGGAAATGCCAGGGCTTTATTGCGAATAGAGTCTTGGCTGGCAGGGGGTGGCGATTAGCCGATAGTCAGAGCCGGAGCAACTGCCTCTATCGAAGCTGCCTCTCTATTTCTCCATATAGTCGGACGTGAATTGATTGATAGATAAAAGGTTGAATGGTGCCTCGAACAATTCGACTCTATGCTTCTTCGTTCCACTGGCATGTGAATAGGAGGAGTGGTGATATACTATATATACTATTAGTATTACCACTACCACTGCTACACCATTGCATATATACAATTCACATTACAGAGACTCTACTCGCATCATGAGGTTCTGGAACAACCTGGCCTGCACTGGCCTCCTTGCTACGGCTGCTGTTGCCACAGACCTGCTTACACCAGACGCGGTCGAGAGAGACATTGAAGAGAAAAAGTAGCCATTGGCCGTACCTATGATGCATTTCATCTACTGACCCGAATTCTCGCAGTCTCCAAAATGTTCTCTGGAATCTGAACCATATCGCAAACGACAACGGCGGCAACCGAGCCTTTGGCCTCCCCGGCTACAACGCTTCTATTGACTTCATTCTTGAACGTGTACAGACACGCTTCGGCAATGAATTTGACACCTACGTCCAGCCATTTACTCACTTGTTTGAGAGCACCAGAAGCATCTCTGTCAAGGGGCCTCAAGGTGAAGACGTATATGTCATTACTCTTCAATACAACACCGCCACCCCTCTTCCCGGCGGCATCACTGCCGAGCTGATCGACACACCGGTTGACGATGTGCGGGGAAGTGGGTGTTTCCCCGACCAGTGGGAAAATATTGATGCATCGGGAAAGATTGCTTTGGTGAGGCGAGGCATCTGTGCGATTGCAGACAAGCTCAAGCTGGCCAAGGCGCATGGTGCGCTGGCAGTCATCTTGTACAACAACCTCCCAGGCAAGCCCATTGGGTCGGCTACCTTGAGCGCTGACAACATCGGATTGCTGGTTCCTGTTGGTGTCATTACTCAGGAAGAGGGCACTGCATGGAAAGCTCGCCTTGCAGCAGGAGAGACTCTAACCGCCACTCTCGTCGTGGATTCCGTGAATGAAAACAGAGAGAGCTGGAACATCATTTCGGAGACCAAGGAGGGTGACCCAAATAACGTGATTTTGCTTGGTGCTCATCTGGATTCCGTCCAAGCCGGTGCTGGTACGTATAGACACCTATTGTTTTGCTGGCATAACGTTACACGACGTTAGACTAACACACGACGTGAAATGTAGGTGTGAACGACGATGGCAGCGGAACTGCTGGTCTTCTTGAGCTTGCCACTTCTTTCCGGAAATACAAGGGCTTCAAAAACAAAGTCCGATTTGCCTGGTGGGGTGCTGAAGAGTAAGTTTCTTCTGGCCTCTATACGTCCACGAAGTCCACTGGCTAATCAAGATGCATAACAGGAGCGGTCTCATTGGCTCTCTGTACTATGGCCAACATCTGTCTGAAGAGGAGGCAGATCGCATCCGCTTCTACTTCAACTATGACATGATTGGTTCCAAGCAGCCCATCTACGCTGTGTATGCCGATACTGATGCCCACAAGACTGGAGGCTCCATCCTCTTTGACTATCTCCAATCCAAGGGCAAGCCCGTCGAATATGGGTGAGTACTCTTATTCTTAGTTACAAGGAGATTGAAAACTAACCTCTTGAAAGCGGATTCGGTTCATCTTCTGACTATGTTGCCTTCCTGGAGCTCGGTATCCCCTCTTCTGGTCTCTTCACCGGCGCCGGTGCCCCAGAAGATGCGTGCTACCACCAAGCCTGCGATAACCTCGACAACATCAACTGGGAGGCCATCACAGTGAACACCAAAGCTGCCGGTCGTGCAGCGGCACAGCTTGCATTGAGCTTGGACGGCATCCCTCCTCGAGAAAAGTCTAGCCTCAACCCAAGCAGCAGACGGGCTATCCAGAGGCAGCTAAACCGGGCTGCACAGATTACAAAGGTGATTGACAAGTCTCACAAATGCGGAGGCTTGGGCGACAACACAATTTAAAGCAAGATTTTGGGTGTCAAATGGAACATATCATAAATTAGTCATTACTCATTAAAAGAATATCGCTATGATTATGATTCGCCGTGCTTTCTGATGCTAGATGTCGTGCATCAATCCCTGACACCATCACCATTTGATGATGGCCCTCAACACTCATTACTACCCACCCATCATAGTGATTTAGCCTGCTTAATTTGATTTGAGGCATAGATGAGAGAGAAGCTCATTGTGCCTTTTGGCGTAGGACAAGTCCATCGAGACTATGCAAGCCATGCGCCATGGCCGATCTCTCTGTCAGTCCTTCGATCTCAGTACTGTCACTTTCATTATTAATATTCCCCTCCATTGCCTCGAAATAGACAAATTTTCATGACGATCGCCAAACTTGGGGATTTCGAGGGTTCGATATTGGGATAGCGCGGTATGTAGGAAACTTGGGGCCTCCCGGAATCCTCTCAGTCACGACCGCGGCTGCAGGTTCCTGAACCTCAACCTTGACGCTGGCCCTCCTTGAGGACGATGACTTCTTCCGTGAGGGCACATAGTATATGTCCTCTTCCGTGTACTGGTATATACCGCGAGTGGTACGAGAGCTGCTTCTTCTCTTCCTCTTTGTCTTCTTCGTCGTCTCCTCCTCATATGTGATGGGCATTCTTCGCCGCCCGACATAGCAAAAGCCGACGATGAGGAGCAAGACGACGACGCCGACTACGGAGCCGAGGATGGCGCCGATTTGCCCACCCGAGAGGCCATGGTGGTGGACGGGCAGAGGCACGACAGCGATTGTCTCTGTGGCAACTGGCTCGATGGTGCCGAGGGTGATGGTTGTGACGATGGTGGTGGATGCGCGGACGACGGTTTGTGTAAGGATGCGAAAGTCGATTTGGCGGTTCTGGAGGGAGGGGGCTTCGGTGGGAGCTGGAGGAGCTGGGGGGAGAAGCATTTTCATTGAAACAATGAATATTTGGTGAGGAATGTCTTGATGTAGGGGTGGTGTGGTTTTGGGGGTATATGGAATGAAAGAGTGAAGAATGAGACAACACCACTTGACGTGTAAGTTGAACAAAGAGAGAGAGAAGACAAAGAACGACGGCGGAGAGAATGATGAGGACGGTCCACGCTTTTTATGAATGAAACATTTGTTCAATACGGCCCTTTGATCTCATTCCTTTAGTAGATTAGATTAATTACAGGTGACTTCTTTGAATGCTCCCACGCACACGCCCCCCTTCTTTTGACGGCATCTGCGAGCTCTCACGCGTGTTGCGTGTAAGTATTGTACTGTAGCTCGTAATAGCTGCCCGCACCATACCTTGTGCACTCGAACAAAGGGGAAAAAAACGAAGAAACAAGATATTACCATTTATTCAAAGAAGGATTCCACCCATCTACACTAAGAAGTGTAAGATGTAAGAAGTCATATGATGCGTCCATGAGGTCTAGCTAGCGCGCACCCACCATGTCCGGCTGGCGTGTACCTATTTTTCTCTCACTCTCTCGATCTCTCGCGATGCGACGCGTTGCACTTCCAAGTGGGAATTTTGGGGGGCCTTGCTCACGTCTTTTTTCTTTGATGATGGCAGATTTGCGTGCGTGTGGGTGGCACCAGGTGTTTGCGTATGCATGTGCTATGATGGCTGCTGGTAGGGGTTCGTTGAGGGTGTCTGGGCAAGGATTGCTGTTGGCTGGGAGGGGAAAGCTAGCAGGGGGTTTGGGTGGGCATGTGGTTGATGCCATCTGCCTGGTTTGACGGATGGGCTTGAAAGGGATCTGAGGTTGATCGTAGAGGTGGGAGATGGTATTTGTTGAGACATGATTCATGATTTTGCGGGAAGATGATTTTGAAGGGACGGGCGGTTCTTGGCTGTGTCTTTCTTGCGCAAGTATGGTTTGTATAGACAGATATCATGCGCGTTCAAGACAAGAAAAGGCTCGTAAAAGTGATGCACTCAGAGTCGAACACGGCTAGAATAGTTGATTTGCTGTCATGTCGTCTCCACCAAAGCGAAGCGAATACTCGTCTGTTCCAAGCTTCAGAAATGAACCGACAGTTACATGGTATGAGGATCCGCATTCACGATGGGTGTGCTTACTTGTAATCATCTTCAAACGTGTCGAATATAACATTTGATGTTACAACGAAGACATGCACGAAACCAGGTTCTCAGCTGGTCCCATGTGGATGTCAACACCAGAACAGCCAGTAACTGATTGCATCTCGAACCCTGTCTGCAACCTTGGCTCGCCTCGCTTCACTGCCGTCCAACTACGGATTTGGTCATGATGTAGATTCACAGGATGCAGCATCTACACCGCTCCTGTTGGCATCACGTCGCGTTGCCATGTTGGCAATGAGAGGCGCCGACAGGGAAGATGCGGATGGCTGCATGTGCATTTCGAGATGTGATGAGCGAAACGGCTACGCCCCTCAACATGTTGCGATTCACCGTATAATGCTGAATAATTTGGCTTCTTATGAGTATTTCTCATATTGCTCTATATTAAGTACTGGCAATACACAATAGACATGACCGTTCACCAATCTCTAGTCTCGTTGCTGCCTATACATCTATCGACACTAGAAACAACACATGCACACATCTAATCAACCTGATATTAATGCTACCCAAATGCCACAAAGCATTGTTTTGAGTATATGAAATAAACAATGAGAGTACGACAGCCGTCTCAAGTATGACACAAGAAGAACCGCACGCCAAACCAAAAGCAAATATGAACGGCAGACTATATCGGCAACATCCTCCTACTAGCAGATCTATCCGGGGCCGGACCAAATCTACTGGAGGGCCAAAGTGACCGAAGGTCCGAGAATCCTTGATATCCTTCTATCACAGAGGTCAGCTTCCTGTATCGATATGCCATGAAAAGAGAAGAGCACGATGATGTACTAACCAGTCGGAGCCAGCTCATGCTTTCATGCTGATGCATTGCACAATCCATTCCCCGTCAATTTAATGAGCGTCTGTAACCCCACCCGCTCCCTTTTCAGCGGCGTCCTCATCTCTTTGAATCACTTCTCTGGTCTTTCCCCACTTGAAATCATCCGAATTGAAGAGGGAGTAACCCATGATGATCATATTTGCAAAAGGCGAGACTAGGAGATGTAGGAAGAAACCAACAAAATACTGGCCACGTTCCGTCCAATTTCGGGGAAGCCAGAAGCCAACACAGAACGAGTATACCTATGAACGAAGAGAGACAATGTTAGTCGCATGCTGATCAGAAAAGAAAGTCGTGGTACTTACGTAGCGAGAAGCCAAAACAGAGAGGAGGCCGAGAAACATAGGGTTACGCAATAGCACACGGCCGTCCGTGATGAGCAGCTTAATGAGCTCAGCGACGGCGGCCACGATGAAAGGCGTAATGGCCCATGTCATTACGGCTACGAAGCTTTGTATCCTCTCTGGGAAGATAATACCCTTCCTGAACAGCATGACAAACTCATTTGAGATGCTACCAAGGGCCCAGCGCTTGCGCTGTGACAAGAACACCTTGAGGTTGGTCGGCACAATGGTAAATGCCTTGGCACGTAGGGCCTGGGCAGTCTGCTTCTTGGGGAAAAGGCTGAAGATGATGGCCGCATGGATACTATCCTCAGAATAGTTGCCCAAGATGTGCGACGTCATCGTGTCGTTGGGCTTGGGACAGTATCCAAAGCGCTCACGAAGAACCTCGTCGCCAAACGTCGACTCATCGACACGGATCAGCTGACAGCAGCCGGGCAAGCAGTTGACCTTGCCCGTGATGCGAGACTGGAACATGCGTCGCAGACCTTGGGTCTGCGAGTACTCAACCGACTGATAGAGAGCCCAGGGATTGAATGGCTTGCCATCAAAGTCGACGCAGACGTGGCCGCAAACACCAACCAGCTTGTCATTCGAACGGATCTCGCGGAGCATCTCAATGATGCAGAACTCATCAAAGACAGTGTCGGCGTCCATGCCAACGAGGTAGTCGACCGTGTCCATGCCATGCTGGACGAAAATAGTGCCAATGTAATCGTACAGAGTCTTGTTGAACATGGTCACCATGTTCGCAGAGCGCCTCTTGAAGTGATACAAGAACGAACGGACGAAGCACAAGCTGTCACGTTTGCCCTGGTTGTAGCTCTTGCCAACAAAGACATACGGCAGACCCTTGTAGTAGCCATATTGAACATTGACCGGCATGAAAAGACCATCTCGGGCACGGTATCCATTGTCGAAGCGGCGGAAATGACCTTCACCCAGAATGTCCTCGAGCAGGTATTCCTGCGTGGTCTTCTCCATGCCTGGGCCACGAGCATTACCGTCAACGATGATGAAGATGATCTTGGGGTGGCTATCAATCTCCTTTTGGTCCACGAGAGAGTCAAGGGACCGGGTCAACTCATCGCGGGTTTCATTGTAGCAGGGCAGCAGCAGGACCAGCCTCTCGGGATCAGGGGGGGTACGTTCTTTTCTAGCAAACCAACAAGGCAGACAGCGCCTCAACATGGTACTCGTGATGATGCAAATCATCATAATAGCTTGAAGTGTGGTGTTTGAGCTAAGAAGAACGAGAAAGAGGTAGTACAGTTGGTGGACTGTCACGGCGGCGTAGATCAGCCCGCCGTTGATGATAACCAAACCCAGAATGAGACACCATTTTTGAGTCCGGAGCAGATTTTTGGAGACTTTCTGGAGCTCTTCCTCCGAGTCCCACCGCAACTTTGCCTCTTCTTGGGTGATAGAGGATGAAAAGGAAAGGTCGGAGTCGAATGAGTTCAATGAAACGCGATTTTCCTCGAGTTCAGTTGGGGGAAAAGCATTGTCGACGATGGCGTTGCGGGAGACTGACTGTAGTTTTGTGTTAGCATGGGAACCATGTAGCCGAAGAAGACAAGCCATGTCTTGTTTGCCAAGTCTGCTTACAGATTCTCGGGAGCTTTCTTCAGTCGATGTGGCGACAGTGGCATGATTCGAGACGTTGAACATGGACACCGGCGGCTTCCTGGGCATCTCCCCCCGCGGAAGCCGTTCAGGGGAGATGTCCCCTGTGTCCACAGTCTCCGTAGAAGGAGACTCGGAGTTCATGATGAGTGACGGTATCGGGTCGGATGTGTCAGACATCTTGCCTTTTCTTCAAATATTCAGCAGCGAACCGCAAGGAGCTGAAATTTGTTCTTGGGAGGGGGTATATAGCGGTCGCGTGGGATGCGAAGAGTGCCGTGCGTTTTGTAAACGTCGAAGAGAAAGATCGGATCGATGATGGAAAATATGGGCCAGAGGGCTTTATAAAAGAAAGTAAAAGTCAGTAAAGGACAGTAAAAGACAGTAAAAGCTAGTAAAATGAAGATTGAGGCAAACCCAGTCAGGGCTTTACGCACAGTTTTGACAAAAAGCTAGAGCTGGAGTCTTCCACCGAGCTCTGAAAGCACCAGGAGCCTATTGGGTTGGTAAAGAGGGGATACTCCGTAACGAAGAAAAGCTTAATTGAGAAATAAACATTGAGAGATGTCTAACGAGCGAGTGTCAAAGCAGGGCTGTACCAAGCTTTGGAGAGATAGAGGTCAAGGCATCACTAAGCCGGCTTTCTGTAGGCTGTCTCTATGGAGAATATTGAACCATATCCTAATGTGTGAGCAACTTGAAATATTAATCATTCATATCTGAAGCCGCAAATCCTGCCAAGCTTTCAATATTCGAACAATGACTTGTGTTCTGCTTCGATACTAGTAAAGAAAGGTCAAAGCTGTCTTCCCCGGCTCAATGCCATCACAAAACTCAAGCCTCGCACAACACCCATCTCGTATACAGGTGTCAAGCCCGCCTGAAATCTGAGCAGCACGGTGATACGCCACGCAACAGGAGCTGAGAAATCCTGGCAGAGCATTCGAGAGTGCTGAATGGTCCGATCGAAGACGCATCTCCTGCAGCAGTCGTGAATACGAAGGCATCGTGGACTGCAGGAAAAAAACATTATATGGCTTGGGGCTAGTGGATTTGGCTTTTGGTGCCAAGGCCAGACAGATTAAGTTTAATGGTCTTGGAAAAAGCACATGGTAGTACATGAGCCGTGCCTCGGTGTGTATCTGATGCTTTTGCCGTCTGGCGATGCCGATGGAGCTTCCCTTACGTGTCATACTTCCATGTAGATCTGTCTCTACTTGGGGTTATAAGCTAGCAGACACGAGCTCAATGATACCGTTACACTCTTCTCGTATGTGCCTGAAGTAAAAACCTTTTCGAAAACGCCACGCTGTTTACGCTTCTCTGGTCGGCCTGTAAGGGGGAGGGAAAAGACATACCCAGCCACGCCTCAGCAGAAAGAGCTGCAGTAGTCGTCTCAGCTTGAGGGACGTGTCAGTCATTGTAACACGTGGGATTTAGCAAAAAAATTCGATTGCTTCGTGTCCTATCGCGCACTTGCAGATTTATATATATTGCTTGGCACGGGACCGAGTCTTCTCACGACGTTCCATGCTCCCCTTGAAGATATGTACGGGCCCGCGTGTAAGTCCACAAGGCAAGGCACAGAAAAAAGTGTGCCACTCAAGCAGCCAAAGCTTACCAAAAGCGTAACTCACCATCTCAGAGGCGTCAAGGGAAAAAGAGGAGCAAACTCGGCGTGGCACCTCCAAGTCGAGTTAAGCTCCAAGATCGGGCCTTTGCGACGGAGATATTCTTCCCTCGCCCTCCCGTCCTCCCTCCCCACCATCTCACGGCATATCTAGGTTAGCCTGTGTATCTCAACCTCAAGCCACCAGAAATATGCTTACTTGTTACTAGCACTTGCGGGCCATACCGTCCCCAAGGTTCGCCTTGGCGGCAACGAACCGGAATGGCTTCCCCTGCACGGGCGAGTCCGTTCGTCCAGTAACACAAGGCCCCGGCGTTACCCAGAGTGCTGGCTCTCACCTGGCTAGGCTGGGATCCCGACATGAATCGCTTGGCCTTGTTTTCGTCCGTGTTAATAGACATCCGATAGAGATACTGGAGAGCTGAGAGGGATAGGATAGTCCCGACGGACCTGCAGTAGTCTTTGAGCTAATCTCCCCTTAGCGCAGCCAACGGCAAGTTTTACATCTTGGTCCGGCGGCGCGAATACGAAGCTGCTTAGACTTTTTTTTTTTTTCAACTTCAGATGATCGACATCTTGCCGAGATAGATACGCAGATATCCTTCCGACGGAGCCTACTGCTGCCGGTAGCTTCTAAGCGCATCATACTCCGCTCTTGTTACGGCCAACAGAATCACGACATTTCGTATAAAAGACTAAATTATTGGAGGCGGCAGAAAAGTTGCCGTAGGGGAACACGAATCCTGCAAGTATCTTTTTATCCGATGTTATCATGTCCGAAATAGCCAGCCACTGAGAGGTGAGAGAATCTACAGCAGACTCGGTGCCAAGGTATGGAGAATGCTGTGCAACAGTAGGCGTGTCTCGCTGCTTGGCTAGTTCAGCGATGCCGAGACGGCGCCGAGAAATCAGGCTCCTAGGCAGGCGTTCGGAGATCCGTATAGCTGTCGTGTTTATACCTAAGAATAGTATTCGAGTCCGTTTACTGCCGTGTTCGTCGTGTCCAAGTATTCACCCTTGGCTGATCCCTACCACCACTGTATTGGCTCCAAAATAATACGAGAGCCCATGGCATCATATTCCGTCGCTCAGATTAGTAGGTATCTGGTAGAAACGGCAAATACTAGTAAATGAAACTTGGCAAGGTTGAAATCCCCCTGAATATCAATTGTGCCAAGCTGAATGAGTCCTCGAAATATTCCACAAGACAGCGAACTAGACCTGTGGCTGAAATCAGGGTACAATTTGTGGCTCATGTCACGGCTACGCTGTCTTTTCCAAGTCATTTTCAATAAAGCTGCTGTCTATTCAATACCTATGCAGTAATCAAAAGACTAATCATCTAGACATAATTCACACCCCAGTAAAATTGCCTGGGCTGAGGCAAAGACCATAACCCTTTTGGCATCCAAGTTCAACGAGACAATGCTTGTCGCTATTGCCGCTGTATCATTATTTACGTCAGTGGAAACGATCATAACAGTCGACGCCGAAAGAAACTCACCAAAAGCCCCACTGGGAACAGCACTTCTTTTTCCCAAAGTGAAGACACGTAGCTGTATGGGCTTCTCCGCAAAGGCCGTTTGTTGTGGCGAGAATGGGTGCCTGTCCTTTGCCGTCGCCAGGCGGAGGAGGGTGGCAGTCTCCGAAATTGCGATCACAGCTTGTGATACAATAATCGTCGCTTCTTCCACTATGATGTAAGTCATGTTAGCAGCTAATTGTTTCTCATAGAAGCGCGGGTAAATAAGAGGGAGCGGGGGCTGAGTGATGAGCCAGCCAGAGTAGTACGAGCGCACCACGCATTGTGTCATCTCACTCCATCTCAAGAGGAGGGGTTGGTATATGGCTTTCTTACCAGTAACCAAAATATGAGCAGCAGTCACCAAAAAGAGAGCCCTTGCAAGTGGTATTTTTCCCTTGGACGCCACATCTCTGGTCCGTTGAGACATTGAGCTTTGGCGTCTCGATGGGGTCGGTGTTGTTCTCTGGCGGCGTCCATGGGTTTGTATTATTCTCCGGCGGCACCCATGGATTTGTGTTGTTCCCAGGTGGCACCCATGGATTTGTGTCGTTGTTTACAGGCGGCAACTCGTGATTTGTGTCGTTTACCGGTGGTATCTCCTGATAGGTGTCCAACCCGCGCCTAGAGGGAGCCAAACGATACCAGTTCTCAGGAGGATCGCCAAGACACTCGCCAACTGTCACCAGTTTGTACCCTCGCTCCTTGGAGGTTTCAATCATGTACTTGGCAAGCGTCACCACGGTCTGATAATGCACATCGTGTGCAAGAACGATGTAACTGTGATCTGTCTCATCGGATGATTGCACGGAGAAGAACTTGTCCTTGGACTTTTGGATCAACACAGGGTCGTCATTTTCATAATCCTTGGTATCCAGATTGGTGCTAATGACGTGGTAGCCGAGTTCTTCCATCGTATCGATGCATCCAGAGCTCGAGCCGCACTCCAGGAAAGGCGGACGCATGTATGTCGGGACGAAGCCAAAGATGTTGCGAAAAGCCATCTCGTTGTAGATCATTTCTGTTCTTTGGACATGTTCGCTGACACCGTTAAGATTGCGATGGGTCCAAGTGTGGCTGGCCAGCTGATGCCCGGCGTTTCGCATGCGCCGCAGAACTCTTGGATACCCGGTAGACTCATCATCAATGCGGCCTTTGCCTCTGTTGTGTCCGGCTATGAAGAATGTAGCCTTGACTTTGTATTCGTCTAGAAGGTCAAGCAGCTGGTTCGTGTACTCGTAGGGTCCGTCATCGAATGTCAAGGCAACAAGACCCGGAGTGTCACACTCAGTGATAGTCTCCGCTGCAATATGATTAGCATAGCTCCTGGCCTCATCATTTGAGATGCGAGGTGTAATAAGAGATTGCTTGTTGAAGCTCACCGTATGGGACGTCGCCAAAGAAAGGCCGATCGATATTTTCAGTGCTTCTTCCACCAGGGCCGACTCTGCAAAGGCATCGTTAGCTTGGACGTCTCTGACACGGATCATATTCCTCCATGTTTGATCACTTACTGTGTGTCGCAGGAGTCGCTGTAGTCGAGCTGGCATTGCGATCCTGAGCAGTATTGCGTGGTAGTACCACAATGACCAAACTCAGAGCAGCATCCCCCAACACAACTTCCGAGACCAGGACCGCAGAGAGTATTCTGAGCAGCAATACTAGCCTGAGGAACGGCAGCCGTTTGAGTAATCAGGAGGGCGATCACCCCGATGGCAACTTTGAGGTGCTTCATGATCCTTCTTGTCATAATATTGTTGCTTGGTGTGGCCTCAGGATGCAAGAGAAAAGAGACGACGACGACGCGGATGATGGATTAAGTAATAGAACAATAAACAATCAAAAGGGCAGGTTACACCCTCGTATGATATTACTACAGCAAACTATCCAACTGTGAGAAAGAATAGGTAGGTACATATATCTATAAGCAGCTTCTCAGGGCCATCGCGATCCTATGTGCGCTAACCTTTGGGAGATGTCGTTGGACCAGGAGCTATTGATTCCATACTTAGTCAGGAGCAGTCAAGAGATAAACCGAAATACGAAATAAAAAGAAATAGTGGCTGGCAAACTTAAAGACCTCATTACGCAAGAAAGCCCCGCGCTTTCTCTTGTGAGAGGCGATATTGGACTCGCTCTGGTTGCCTCGACGACTAGTGAAGGCGCACCGCAGCAGGAAGCTGCAGCATCACACCCTCTTCCCTCCAGATTTTAAGCCATCTGGCCGAGACCACTCTCTGCCAAGTGTCTAGCTATTTAGTCTAAATATACGCTTAATGTCGTATAGGAGTGCGGATGATGGCACGGGTGCTGTGGTGCGTCGGGCGTATGAAGCAACTGGAAAATTTGGACAAAGCGAATGAGGCAAAAAGACGTATGATTCGACGATCCCTCGTATTGCGATATCCTTAATTACGCCATACCGTATTAAAAGTTTTGTTCCTGACTAGTATTAGACGAAAGTTTAGCCTATGATGCCCTTTGCTGATTGTCCTGCCGAGGTATCGGCTATCATCGCCAGATGATACGGTGATACGGTGAGCATCTGAACAGCTTTTAACAGAGATATCCTCTACTACTATAAATAACAATAATTTTACTTCTGAAGACGGAGAGCCGAATAGAGAGTAAGCTTTGGCAGAACATTCGGTCGTAATAGAAAGCATTTTTTGAGCCCTGGCTTGCCAAGATTTGGGATTTGAACGCAGTGGTAGGGAGTCCCTGACACAACATCAATAGCAGCGACATTGACGTGTCACTTCAGTTTAAAGGGAATATAGATGGTAGGACTGATTATCTCATAGGAATGTTGTGCCTGGCTCTGGGTGCTTCCAGAGAACATTGCCTGCTAGATGCTTGCTGCCACATCTCGGCCATACCTCCTAAGACCCTCGGATTCTTGCAATTTAGTTTTCCTGCTTTTCCGTTTCGGTATAACCTCAAAGAGGGTAGATATTAGCTCGCTTTTATTGGATTCTGTGCCTTTTCGGCTTGATTTGGCGCCCCCCTGAGCTCTCATCAGCGACAATGGCGCAAGTTTGGCGTTGGTTCAGCTCGGTTGCGTGTGTCTACTTGGATGCTCGTCGAACATGAGGCTTCAGTATGCCACAGAGTACAGAGGCTGTGACGACGAGATTGTACGATTTTCCCGTATCGTATTAGAGATTTCTAGTGACACCGTGGCTGCCACAAGTCTACGCCCAAAAAGCCAAAGCGCCCAACAGAGCTAATACCAGGGGAATATCTTCAGGAACAGAGACTTGGTGTAGATGTTTCGGTTGTATCTATCGCCCTCAGAGGGAAGATATGATGAATAAGGAACTGTAAAATCATGTTTTTGTCTGTGATTGCATTCAATCAGCGGAAGCTTCCTTGTCAGCCCCCTTCGTATACCCAAATATGTCGTCGCTTTTTCTGTCCTGTCTGGGAAGTTTCTTGTCTTATTGCCCGAACAAAGTTTCTTAGTCTACTCAGCTCGTATGTAAAACTTGGACGATACTTTGATGTTAGGTAGAGGTACCAACTTCATAGTTTCCTCCTTACCTAGTATGAAACTTGGTCAAGATTTGCAAGAGGGCTGCAAAGCCAAAGCTTAGCGTTCTCCTATTGTGTTCGCCTTTTGCTCTGACGGAATCTTACGGCAGCCTCTGAGCAATGAGTTGGAATTTTTGCATTCGTTGCAGTTGCCTATAAAATCGTTTCGCCGGGCTTTTCCTTTCTGATCTTCATTTCTTCCCAAAATCTCTCCGCAAATATCAGCAAGTCTTACGACACCCCCGCACGTTTTAACATCGCATCACTTTCCCGCCTCAGTCACTCGCTAAAACATTGCATATTTTTCATCGTCTCTTTTTGTTCGTGATGGATTCATCAGAAGCTTCGTCGACCTCTAAATCGACCGAATGGAGCCGTCGTCGGAGGGAGTCAGATGAAGAGTACAAGGATATCAGCTATTACGATCTGACTCCCCCAGGCGAGACTATTTCTGATCCAGAGCCGGAACCCATCACCAATGAAAATGTCCTATCCGATACAGAAACCGACATCGCCACTGATGGTGATGTCGAGTTGAAAGACGCCAGCATCGAGCCTCGTGTCGCCGTCATTGGCGTTGGATACGTGGGCGAGCACCTTGTCGATGTCTTTGCTCGTCGCTTCAACGTTGTTGGTTTTGACGTCTCCGAATCCCGCGTCAAAGCCCTCTCTCCCAAGTACGCACAAAACGACAGAGTACAACTCACGTCGTCCTCGTCAAGACTCTCTGGTGCCAGCCACTTCCTCATCTCAGTTCCGACGCTTTTGCGCCCGGACAATACAGTGGACACTTCTTACCTGCGAAGTGCTTTAGATACTGTTGAAAAGCACGCCAGTGCTGGTTGCACTGTCGTTTTTGAAAGCTCCGTCGCCGTTGGCATGACGAGAAAGCTTCTCGGACCCGTCGCTAAGAGGATGGGTTTATTTGCAGGAATGTCACCTGAACGTGTTGATCCTGGTCGCGTTGAGCCCGCGGCTTATGAGATCCCCAAGGTGATTTCTGGCCTGGAGGACGTCGTCCCCGGCTCGTTGGCTTCCATCTCGGAACTGTACTCTGCGGTCTATGACAAGGTTGTCACCGTCTCTCAACCTGAAGTCGCAGAGATGACCAAGCTGTATGAGAACTGCCAGCGGATGATGTGCATTGCCTTTGCCAATGAGATGGCTAATGCCTGTACCCCCTTTGATATTGACCCTTACGAGGTCTATCGTGCCGCCGCCACAAAGCCGTTTGGCTACATGTCCTACTCCCCTGGGCTTGGTGTCGGAGGCCACTGCATCCCCGTCAACCCATATTATTTGCTGTCTACCAGCGAATTCCCGCTGCTCAAGGCGGCGACAGAAAAGATGAATGCCCGCCCCGCAGAAATTGGACAGAATGCCATCAAGATTCTGTCCGAGGGACCAATCAAGGGAGTCCTGCCCCATGTTCTTGTTGTTGGCATGGGCTTTAAGCGCGGCCAATCTCATCTGGTCAACTCACCTGGCCTTGAGCTCGCCAAAAGCCTGGTTCTGTCGGAGAAGGTCGCCGTCTCCTTTGCCGATCCTCTCGTGGGACAAGAGGCAGTGCCTCAGATCCCGCGGTTGGATGAGAAGAACTGGTCTGCCGAGTATTTGGAGCAGAACTTTGACATGATCATCGTGGCCTTTAAGCCAGAAGGCCTTGACTTTGGTCTTGTTGATAAGCTTACTGGCGTGCGAGTTCAAATGTGGTGTGTTTAGATGGTTGATAGATAGCGGCTCATATGCATATGCCACCGGCACAGTGGTAAATGATCGAGAATAGAGATCATGTGCCAAAGGTTCATATTCCATGGCCCAAACATCTTAGTGCATGGCCGGGACAGGGGAGGAGTAAGGGAGTTTTGGATATCTTTTGGGAGGGATTAGCTAGTGTCGAATTTCATGCTTCCACTGGGCCTGTAAGGGCTGCATTTGTACACCTAGATGAAGCATATTTTGTTATTTTATTCGTTTTGATTTGGAGGATATGAATCTAGTGCATTGTATACGGTAGCAAAGTGCTACTTTGGCGTATCTCAGAAGACAATGAACTCCCCCCGCTTTAATTTTCGTTTTCATTTTGATGAGATTCATTTCATATGATATGTTTAAATATCCATCTATTCTTTTCAGATTTGTATCATAATGATATTTCCTTGTAGTCGCGGAAACACGTCCATATCACGGATTCCTTCCCATAGAAGATTTTGGCCTCGCCGCCAACAATAGACTGGCAATAATATCTTCATTTCCCTTCTTGGCAGCGTATGCAGCAGGTGCCTCGCCATTTTTGCTCTTCAGCTCAATATCTGCCCCACGAGCTAATAGCAGCTGTACCACGGCTTTATCCTCTCTGTCAATTGCAGTTAATAATGGTGTACTGCCGTTACCATCATGGAAGTTGACCTTGGCACCATGCGAGATCAGCAAGTCCACCACTCCTTTTCTCCTTCTGAAAACTGCCAGTGATAATGCCGTACGCCCTCCACTATCTTTAGCTTCTATATCAGCCCCTTCGGCAAGTAGCAGCTCTACCATGGAGATTTTCCCCCACATGGCCGCGACCATTAGCGGTGTCCAATCGCCATAGGCCTTGAGATCCACGTCGAAGACATTCAGGAGAACTTTCATCGCCTCTTCCAAGCTAAAGCGTGCCGCTAAATGTATCGCAACTGACACTCCGGGTAATGCCGCATATTCCGTTTGGTCCCCAGCTCCATGCAAGAATAATACCTGGGCCGCCGCCGCAACATTCGCCTGTTTCCCAAGAAAGAGTAGTATATCAGGACATTCTGGTACCTCGAGAGCGTAGTAGCCCCAATAACAAGCCGCATAGTCATAAAGGGGATATAGTTGGACGCGACTCTTGAGGTCATCCACACTCAGGGCTATTCCACTTTCAAACGCCGTAATCGAGAGATATGTCAGGCAGACTCTAGTGAGATGAAGTTGAGCATCAGGGAATAGCTTGTTGCGCCGTTCGATAATCCAGCTTTCCACGGACTTATGACAGAAACGGAAAGCATCTCTTTCTGTATCGATAACAACTAGACCAGCACAGACCGAGGCTATATCATCGGTATCTGGAATATTTGCTTCATCGAAACTCGATTCTCCAACTTCCACTGCAAGCGCATGTTGTAGTTGTCTTATTCCCAGAGGATAAAATGCGAATGCCATCCATAAAAGAGTGTTCATAGCAAGGTCTCTCCTGTCTGCACTTTGGCCTCTTATTCTCGTCATCATCGCATCAAGAGTATCGTTGCGACGTGACTTTTCCTCTAGAGTATCCATCATGCTCTCAGGTGTCTTTGAGTCCACTATCGAGTCAAGAAGAAAACGGGCAGTACGAAATCTACTTCAGTTAGTAACTGGCTATCTTTAGATGGGTTCGGAAGATAATTATTCTTACAATCCATCAGAATATTTTATAATAGTATTAGTTACTTGTTCCAACATATTAGGACTGTGGTTCAAAAAGTCCGGGAGGCGTTTCGCGTTGCTTTTAATGTATTGACCAATATCGTCAGCAGCTGAATTTGAAGGCATATCTATGATGACTGAATTATGCTCTCGGAATTTTCCGATAATATTAGGAAGGGATCTCGAAGTTGCGAAGAGATTTGCTCTCGTATCGACCAGTAAATCCAGGATTTTCGATACGAATTGTGATGCACTTGAAGGTTCACATTCGTCCAAGCCGTCAACAATAATGAATGCCTTTGGGTATACAGAGATTAACAATCTCAGGGCACTTGCTGCCTCATCAAGCGATGGCTGAGTTCTTTGACTCCTGTGCCGGGCGAATAGATCTTCGACACTTTGAGGTAGAGGTGATTGGATCTGGCATAGTTGCTTGAGTAGATTGCACATTATGTTTTCAGCCCTCTCCTCATTTGCGCGATAAAAGTTACAAAACGCATAACAGAAAACAACTGATTTCTCTGAGAGAAGTGTAGTAGAGAGGTGATCAAGAACCATTGACGCCATCATCGATTTTCCAGAGCCAGGGGGTCCGTGTAGCAAAAGTGCTTTACCATCTAGGTTACACCATTCTCGATATTGTTCTGATTCAAGAAACCACTGGCAGTACCCTGGGGCACATTTTGTCAGGTTATGGTCCAGTTGAGACTGATAATCGATTGCTGACAACCAGCGAAAAGGATCCACTTGGGAAGATCGTAGGGGAGGAGTATCTGAAATATTATTAGCTGATTGAATGATACATTGAATAATGACCAATGACCAACCTGGTTCAGTATCTTGAGATGGAATGTATTCCACAATGCCTTTTGCACAAGCCACTGCATTAGCTGTCGCAAGGTCCTGCCAAGTCTCGTTTTTGTGTGAATCTCCATAGTCACAAATGCCGCTAATCAGAAGATACGGTACAGTTGTCCTGAAGTACGCTGCCTTTTGCTCTATACAAAGCATATCAATTGTATAATCAATTTCGAGCCCATTCCAGATGGTACTTCTCTCAATGACCCAGGTTTCAGAAATGGTCTTTCCGAAGTGGACTTTAATATCTCGGGGCGGCCTGGGGGTACTCTGCGAAACATCGCAATGATAACACGCTGCAGATACTTCTCCAAGCCCGTCGCCTACTGAAGCGGAACTGTTGATAGTTTCAGGCGTATCCACATGCTTGTAATTTGCATAAAACAATATATCTTGCGTTCGGTCTGGATTGAGGCGTAAAGAACGCAGATGAGGTGCCTTCTCCTTCGCTTCTTCGATATGCCTTGGTATTGTGCCCGAATAGAAATCTATGAACGCCAATTCTACCTGATTTAAAGCAGAGAGTAAGGAGGTAGGAAAGTGTTCCCAAGCTTCAGGTGGGTCGTTTGTATATTGAGTCGAATTCACTCGTTGGAGGTGCTGCGGGGGTTTGGTGACGACAACGTCGCCTAGCTGAAGAAGTGGCGATATTCCGCTACCAATTCCAATAATGAAACAGTATTGAATAGAAGGAAATGACTTGCGCAAGTCATTTGGATTCAGTCTCTTCGTCGGATCCTCGATAGAATCTTCGATACGCGGACATGAAATGACGATATTGTGATGGCCAATAGATCCCTTTATATATGTATAAGAGGCATTGATTGGGGCCGTCGGATAAGCATATCTTTTATCCAACATAGCAACCGCCAGGGATAGCGTCTTTGAATTCGAGCATATCCATCCTATGGTGTATTCCTCTGTGAGACGGAAGCGTTTGAGATTGCTCTTTGGCGGCGAGCGACTGGATGAAATATCTTCGTGTGCTGTGTTTGTCTCCTCTGACGACTCTTCTGTAACCAAATTGTGCAACCATTCATTGACATTGGGTACAGATATTGCTCTAGAAACAGCACTGAGAGTTGTTTCATTCAAGATAACATCAGATGGGGTATTAGCTGTCGTTGTCTCATCCCTTGCTACAAGTTCTGCAAATGATGATTCGTCTTCTTCTGCATCAAAATCTCGAAATATCGAGTCTTTTCGACCCCGCAACTGGCCTTGATGACTTTGTGATGAATGCCCAGACTCGGTATCGCCGTCTGAAACGTTCGGACCATTGTGGAGGGCAAGTTGTGCAAGCCGTTCCAGATGGAAAATCAGATGTGATTGCATTTGTGCAATATCAGAGAAGCCGCTTGGACAGAAGGGGCAGTCTCGGTGAATTCGCATTGAAGGGCCGACAACAGCAGCAACTAATGCAGGTGAGAAATGCTCGGGAGTACTGTCGGGATGAGAGTCTTCTAAGTGCTGGATATACTCTGGCTGAGTTTCAAATTCTTCACTGTGTTCATGACAATGCCAGACGCGCGTATGCCCGTTTTCATGATTAATCCATTCTTGTCGGCTTCCATAGACTTGGTTCGGGTCTAGGCATTGTTCATACGTGCAATGGTACGGCTGCAAATCATGGATTAAGTGAACGCTATAACAGCCGCATTAGAAGAAATTCATTAGATGGAGAACAATCCACATGGTAATACTTACATCCACACATTCTTTTGGAGGTACTTCTCGGGACATAAAGTCTTGCAATATGGACAGATGAAATAACCGCCTATGATGTCTACTTTTGGCGGATCTGGCCACTCAAGCTTCTTACCACCAGGGCTAATGACTGTCGATACCCGAGTCTGGTATGAAATGGCAGATCTGAGGTCACCGGGCTTCAACGTTGTAGCTGTCGTCGTCGAAATTGGTATGACAGGTAACGCTGCCTGTTCTGTGTTCTCAAACTTCGGATTGGCCTGCAAAGGACTCTGGACAGGCCCATCTGTTCCAGGGTGAATCTGAACAATTTTTCGCTCAGGCAATTCAGCTCGCATCTGGTTAAGCCTAACAACATGCTCTCTCCAATAGATAAACTGTTGCTTTCGGCGGGCATTAGCAATGCCAGTTCTCCGGAGAAGCCAATGTCCTGCGGACGAATATTTGGCGAACATTTCAGCAGCGTCATATGCCGTCGCTGTCTTGTCGGTATTCTCCATTAGGTACTGGCGATGCAAATAACAAACGGCCGCAATCTCAACTTCCTCTCTCTCCTGTATCTCGGCATCTCTCTTTTCAGCCGGCACATGCTTGTATAGCTGATGTATGTTGCGTTGTGGCCGATGAAGTGAGCTTCTGATCTTGTCTGCAAGGCTATAAAGCGTCGTGATAGCGTCATTCAGGCCATTAAGTCGGAAATCAACCTCATGGAACGAACTGTTATCGCTTGGAGAGGATAATTCACTAGCTTCTGGGGAGTTATCTCTCTCGGAATTCGATCTATCGCTGTCGTTATCTACTGTCTCACGATCACCCTTCGGGATTTCCTGTGCTTCGTATGGGAGGCGTTCGTTACGTTCTATCGCGAGAAGATTCTCTATCTATAATTACGATTAGACAACGCTCCACATGATGACACGCTATTGAGTTTAATACACTAGAAGGCGTATACAAGTTTGACTTGAAAACACTAGCGATCACTAAACGGCATTTAAAGGTACAACCTACATGTGTTTGAAGTTCTTCAAGGATGCGGGCGAATCCGGACTTGACGATTTCAGCATCCCGAACCCGGTAATCCAGAGATGCATGTCCTTGCTGATATAACCCAAGACTGTGCGCCCACAGCTGGAATCGCTGTTCTTCTGCGACCAAATGCCGATAATTCGGCGATTGCCTGAGTTGAAAGAGGACAACCAGTTGAAGCAAGTCATTCGATATTTTTCTACCGCTTGTAAAAAGCTCAGTAGAGTCCATTTGATCCGTATTGCCCGCAAGGTCGAGTCGTCGATCAACGAAAGATGAAGAGAGGTAAGAGAAGGCTGTATTTCAGCCTAGAAGAGGCCCTAGAAACAAGGCAGGGATTGTGAGATAATTTGAGCGCTATCCAATCGAAAAAGAACACAGCCCTCCACTGCCTCAACAGTGCACAAGGGTGCCTATAATTGAATATTACCCCTCTTTCAGCCTCAAAGAATTTGCACTCGAGCCATATCTACCAAACAAAGAGCGCTGTGCAAACAGCTCCACGCAAACAGCTTGGAAACATCATGTCTGGTTTCGAAGTTGCTGGACTGGTTCTTGGGATCATACCGCTGGCGATATCTGCACTTGAGCACTACAAAGCCGGACGAGGCGTTGTGGCGACATTTGTCAAGTTCCATGGACAGTTGGACACACTTATATACAGGCTTAAGCTTCAACGAACGTTCTTTTATCTAAATATTCTCGACTTACTGCGAAATGCTGGTGTTAGCGAAGTGATCAACAAAACAGACATAAGCGAAGAAGAATGCATCACCATTCTCCGGAATGCGAAGACCGCAGAAGAAATCAGAGATTACATAGCGTCCGAACACCTGTATGATACCTTTGATGAAATATTGAGAAGATACGAAACCTGTTTGAAAGCAATCATAAGCAAACTAGGTCACATAAAGAGACCACCAAAGGTTTGTAGATGCATAAAGGTGTCATAAGAGCAGGCGACTGATTCTCATATCACAGGCTGCAAAAGATGACTTGAAAGCGATTCTTAAGACAAATCCCGTAGGAACCTCTGTTTTTGCATTTAGAGAGCGACTGAGCTTTACCATTGAGAAAGGGAGTCTCAAACAGCTTGTAGAGGAGCTGAGTGAAGATCGGCTTTCCCTGAGGGAGATGGTTGATAGCTTGAAGACGCAGCAAGTATACACAGCGCGAAATCCGTCTCATGATGCCCAAAAACTGGCAAGCATGCTTTCAAAAGTCCAGCGACAAGCAACGCCACTGTTCGAAGCCATGCGTAAAGGATGTAACTGTGGCTGTGAGAAAAAGCACAAGATCTTCATGAGACTGGATAGCAGGGTTCCCTTGAAGAAAAGCAGACAAAGCAAGCTGAGAGAACAGACTGAATTCAGTCTCATCTTTGACCATCATGGATACCTCCAAGAAACCCATGTCAACGTTCACGAAGATGATTTCAACGAAGACTACGACATTAAAACTACCTCCAGAGTTGTGTTCGTCCAAGAAGTTACGGAGCAGCACAGTGAAAGAATAGTGACCCTAATTTGCCAGCATGTTTCTGAAGCACAAGCGGCGGGCCACATTCTGAAACTGAGGCTAAACAATGAACACCTTTTCCTTGTTGACGGTCCGTCTGAGAATAGGCGGAACTTCACAGCTCCGATAACACTAGCGGATATCCTCAAGGCCGGATACCAAGACGATGACGCCAAGATGTTCCCAAAGGAACAGACGCTGTTGGCTCTCAAGGTCGCATCATCAATTCTACAACTACAACAGACGTGGTGGTTGGGGCTACCGTTCAACAGCAACGAGATCAAGATATTGAGTCCGCAAGAGAGATCACTCATCACTGCGGGCAGCTTCCCTTTCATTGAACAACTTATGGGAGAATTTCCACCACCGCCATATGTAAAGGCGATTGAGAGCGACGCATGCATCGGTCCAGATCCTAAAACAGCTTTGACGGAGCTGGCAATCTTGTTACTCGAAATCTGGCATCACAGGCCACTTGAGGCATGGTGTCAAAAGTCGGGTAAAGAGAATCCAACTTCGCCACAAGGACGTATGATGGTAGCCATCGAATGGTTGCAGGCCACATCAAGACGTCTACTGCCGTATCAAAGCCAGGTTATTGAACAATGTCTACAAGTATGTGCCGGGTCTCTCCGATTCTGGCATGAAAAGGAATTTTTGAAGATGTATTGTGAGAATATCATCAAGCCTTTACAAGAGATTCTTGGTACATGGGATGCGTCTGGGAGGGCATATAGCTAACCCGAAACTTGACATTTCTTCATGCTTTGCCATTCAAAATTCCAAGAGTAACACTGTACTTAATTTGTTTATAGATACCTTCAGCGCTTTTTCCGGTTACTTCAGGCCACTCCGATAAAAAAAAATGCATGGATATACTACAAGACGACGATGCAAGCAAATAGAACGCTGATGCGAAATCACGTTCTTTATATGACCATCATTACCATCAACGGCTGCTTTAGCATTTTGTAGCTAGACTAACTATGGGACTTAGTTCGTCTCATCTAAATCATCTCAATAAGTGCTAGGTTGAGACATTCTGGCTTTTCAGGAACTGCGCGCTAAAAGGATAGTCAATGTAGCCCGATGCCTCGTATGGTGTATAGAATGTCTCGCGTTTGTAGTGAGTAAGTTGCAGCCCTTCCTTGATCTTATACACCAGATCGGGGTTTGCAATAAAAAATCTTCCGTACATGACGACAATATCCTTGGAAGGATATTTATTGATTAGTTGCTGGGCATCTTCAACCTTGTAGCCACCAGCAATCAGAAGCGGTTTGTCCCAGAGTTCATAGGCGAAGTCCAGTGTTTCGCTGCCTTCGTAGTCTTCGGCGCCAGATATGCGAGATTCCACCAGGTGAAGGTAAGCCAAGTTCAGCTTATTAGCCCTGCGTATGATGTCTGAAAACTGGGGAATCGGATCTGTCATTTTCATGCCCTGAAATGAACTCCATGGGCTAAGACGAAGCCCGACTCGTTCTGGCCCTATAGCGTCGACGACAGCTTTCATGACTTCGTCTATAAAGCGGGATCTGTTCTCAACGCTGCCACCGTAGTCATCATGGCGCTGATTGCTATTATCTTGACTGAATTGGTCAATCAGGTAGCCGTTTGCACCATGGACTTCGACACCGTCAAAGCCTGCAAGCATGGCGTTTTTTGCAGCTGTTGCAAAGTCTTGGACTGTTTGCTTGATCTCCTCAAGTGTCATAGAGCGTGGTACTGGTGCGGTTTCATCAATGGGGATAGGACTAGGGCCTACAATGTCGACTCCGTCCTTTTTAGCTGTCTCCTTGTCCGCAGCACGTCCGAAGGCAAAGATCTGGCAGAAGATGAAGCTTCCTTTGTCATGAACTTTATCGGTGACTGATCGCCAGGCG
This sequence comes from Trichoderma harzianum CBS 226.95, assembly GCF_003025095.1. Lineage (NCBI taxonomy): Eukaryota > Fungi > Ascomycota > Sordariomycetes > Hypocreales > Hypocreaceae > Trichoderma > Trichoderma harzianum. Next base: position 2,230,132 of record NW_020209250.1, on the reverse strand, counting down.
GTAATTTGTTCTTCGCTCCATATACCAGGCGCATTTGGAAATCCACCACAAGACTCGGGTGATATTAATGTGCCCTCGCTGATGATTAGAGTGCCCGGCACGGCCGCCCGCTGGCTGTAGTATTCGGCCATAAGCGGCAGAGGAACACGATCGTCCGTTGCACGGAGGCGAGTTAGCGGAGCCATTCCTATGCGATGGCTCAACACTATATTGCCTATTGTCAAAGGTTTGAAAAGGTTGTTGTTTTCCATTGTTAAAGAGAATTGGGGTTGTTAATAAGCTGGTTTAGTTGTGGTTTTTGTCTGCATGCACGAATGTTTCTACTGGGCAGCATCTACGGCTTTATATTTTCTATAAATGAAGAAAAAGACCCCTGAGACATATTTGAGATTGTTTATTCACGTCTCAATCTCAGCAAAATACTTACACGTAGTTCCAATTACAGCATGGAGGATGCTAGTCCAGAGCAACGTACTTCCAAATCGGGCAATAAGGTGCATCCCGAAAAGAATAGTGGGACCAACGCCACGGTCGGAAGAGACTTTAACTCATGATTTATAAGCGGATGCATCAAGTTATCTCCTTGCAGGCTCCAATCTTACATGTAGGTCCTTTTAGCAAGCAAGTTATAGCAGACTGATGATGAACCAAGAGAAGCAGAGCGCAGTTTGATGTGTCTTGCTATTGAGTCCTTTACAACCCAAGCCAGAACGTGGTCCGCTTAGCTGGTGACTATTACGCAATGCGCAATATGGTTGCCCGGCCTCTCACACCAGAAGGTAAGCAACGCAGATCCGATTAGTCTCGCATCAACTAAGCTTTAAACCTGGCCAGCCGACGATTTCAAATTCATATCAGTTAAAGGCCCTTACAGCAAACAGGGCCGGGGTGTGAGTCGCTTGGCTAAATCACATGCGACCAAGCGAGGCCTAAAGGCGAAACGGCTGCTCGAACAAAAAGCAAACCACAATTTTCGGGTAGCAGTTCTAGGGGAGGAGAGCAATGCGCTAGTTAATGAGTCCCGTCTTATAAATCCACCAGTATTACACCGGTCTTTATCTGCGGGCAAGATCGATCCATTTGGCGTGCTTCCCGTGGATACCTCGCGGCTACAGATACTACTAGGTGACAGTGAGTAATTACTCGTTGCAAAGCGCCTGGATTCTTTTTAACAATAGATGGCATAGGCAGAGCCAGGATAGCCTCCGAGCCTGTCTTCAGTACTACCGAGGAGCTCGCATTCCAAAATTTCTACGCCGTATTTCGTACAGGCTTAACTGACCCTGCACTTTCAAATGCCGTCATGTTTTCTCTATTATCTGCAGTGACAGAGGGAAATTTAGACATCGAATGCCTAAAGTACAAGGGCTGTGCTATCGGATGTATTAGAGATAAGATTGCCTGTATCAAAGGGGCCGTGTCAGAGTCTACAATCGGAGCTATTCTTCTATTGGCGGGTGTAGAGGTGGGTAGGCATCTATGCCGGACTTGGCTTACAGGAGTATTAACTCATCTTACTCAAGGCTCAGTTGGGAATGACCTCTCAGGTCGTACTTCACATGTCAGCTGTAAGACAGCTACTCGACATCTCTCGCAGCGATGGTATTTACCTCACGGGTGGCATCAAGCGTGCAATATTCTGGTGAGTCGGACACTCAATTGGAAGACAAAGGTTGATACCTGACAAATGTATAGGCAAGACTTGAATGCATCAATTCTGTCAGGCTCTGACCGAATAGTCAATCACAATACCTTCTCAGAGCTACGGTGGCAACGAGACTCATTCACACCAAGTTTCTACCGACTTTCACCGGGATTTGACGTAATATCCCACTTGCTCAGTGAGGATTTCGTCGAAATACTGGAAGATCTTCATGCATTGCAATGCATACGAAACTATTCAAGCTATGAAAAGGGCGATCCGTTTCTGATGGCCTACATAAACAACCATACCGCCTCTATTCAATCGAGGCTTGCGAATTTTTTGGCAACTCCTTCCCCCATACTAAAATGCTGCTCTACTGCAGCGTATATATGTTCTATCATGCTGTGTTGCCATCCTTGGTGCGCTCTGGTAATTCCGGTAAGTTATGTTGCTCTGGGATTATAGTTGGTAATGTGCTAATGTGTAATCTGCAGTCATTTTTATCCTCCCAACTTCTTGACCAATTACAAAAGGTCGAAAAAGATTTTATGGGTGACGAATACTCCCACTTGCTGCTTTGGCTGCTGTATGTCGGCGGCACATTTGCTTCACCCGGACCAGTTCGATCAACCTATGTTAAACTTCTTCGATCGAATATAATTACGAGGTTCCGCGGTATCGATAATTCTTATTCGAAGATATTTGAGATTATGAGAAAGTTTATTTGGTCGGATTTCGCTTTCTTCTCCAAAGCATCGTTGCTGTGGGAAGAGATAGTCGTATAATGAAAAGGCTATTTAACTAATACAGAGTTAGTCCGATTATAATTGATAGAGTTAATATACTTGGTTCAGAGATTAAAACGGAGCACTTAACTATACCTTAATAACTCGAGACCCTGTAAGAAGTTTATAGTACGAGGGTTGGTGTTGATCACAATGATTGGACGTCGGTGGTGTCTGCTTGAATAACAAGGTTTCGTGACACTGGCCCTATAATAAAAGTAATCGGCGTTATGAGATAGTCCCAAGAAGAATCCCTAGAAGAATCCCAAGAAGAATCCCAAGAAGTAAACCCCGTCTCTTTGGGGTAACCTGTGATGCTCGAAGAGTTCACTTAATTTCGTGAGATTGAAGGGAGCGGCGGTACCCCAAGTACCGATAGCAACTTTGAGAAACCATTTGCCACTTAATTACTTATACTACAGTCCTTGGCAAAGTCTAGCGGGCCCGGGGAACTGAGCATCTAGATCAATAAGGGAAGGGAGTCACGGGTGCAAGTCTGTTTCCTGGTGAGGTTAGGACGGCAAGTAAAAACACGAGATTTACTCATAGAAACATCAGGCTGAAGATAATTAGCAGGAATTTACTCGTCTATAGGCCGCTCTGACCCGCTTGTTTCTGTTTTCTAACCAACAGCTAGACGCTGCAACCCCCCGGGTATTCATGTAAGAAGTGCTTCTCCGGCATTTCCACGGAGGAGCTCATCTCTCTCAGCGATGGAACGTTGATTCTATTGCAACGATCGTATATACGACCATTAAACTTCCATGTTCGCTTACTTCGCTTGTGTCGGCCGTCATGGGATGCTCATCTTTAACCATCTTCATCCCTATTCACGGGAAGTTGCTTGATGGCTTATGTGGAGATAATGGCCAATGCTGGCTGACTAGACCATGTTTGGTAACTGTCAGCGAGAATAGACTATTGGCTAGTTTCAGCAAGTTCAGGCATTGTTTCCAATATTAAATCACTAGTACGGAGAACAATTCATGCTCATACGTCATTCCGTTAAAATTCTAAATCGCTATCCCTACTTAATTCGAATGATGCCCAACCGCCTCAGTTCATGCGATTCATGCTACTCAGACATCACAAACACTCAGAATCATGAAATTGATATTAGATATCGGTGGGGCTGAAGAGGTAACTTTTGGCCCTGAAGATGAAATCCGGGGTACTTTGAACATTCTAGGCCACGGCGGCCAAGCGCTGTCCCATCTAAGGGCTACTTTTGGCGGTAAGACGAAGCCATATTCACAACTCGCGATTTCAGTCATTAATAGCGGCTAGGTCGACTCACAATTTCCATACCGGCGCAGATTGCTGGCCCTAATCCAAGCAATTTGGAATTTACGGTATGAAATAAGTCGTCGGATCGCTCATGTGACTACTTGACGCTAATATAGGGAACAGCTATTCGAGGAAAATAAAGAATTCGGACATGATGATGCCACATCGAACAAGGATGATCCCGTCAATGGCATTTACATTGTCCCATTCAGTTTTCGATTTCCCTCTCATGCCCCATGTTTCAGGCATAAACACGCTTTACATCTACCTCCATCAATGAACATACGCGAAGCAGAATCAAGAATTCGGGTCGAATACTACGTCGTCGGAGCCGTGGATCGACAAATATTTGGCCCTCTATCCAAGACAACGAGAGTTGTCAAAGGGTTAAAATTCTGCAACAACGCCCCCATCAATAGGTCGCCTATTTTGCAGCCTAATGCTAGCCTGCCATTGATACTGCGACAGAAGGATGGCTCAGGACGACTCGAAGATGGAATTGACGGGTTACCAGCATATACGCCATCTATACGCGTCGAAGCACTCCTCCCAAACCCACCAGTTCTTTTCAGAGGACAGGCAAACCCCATCAAATTCATCTTACACACTCCACCAGAAATAGTGGGTAAAATATTCGTACGAAAGGCAGATATTATCTTCAAAACTTCCACAGCAACCGTTGTCGAATCAGTTACCCGGCGCGTTGATGAGCAATTCCTAGGGGCAAGCACATGTGGAACTTTCCCTGTCGATTCGGAGAGGCTGGTGCTTGATTCAGGTACCTGGGAACGACTTTTCAGACTCAACTTGAAACCGTCATTTGAATCATGCGTGATGCAGATAAAGCATTCAGTTGAAATCAAGGTCGGCATATCGATTGGATCTGAAGGAAGCATCTATGTAAGATTTCCATACGAACCCCTCCCATTATATGTTTTTACAGAGCTAACAGTATGTAGTATACTTCATCTTTGTTGGATGTGCTAATAACAGATCCACCACCGGCGTATGAAGATGCTGAATGAGGGAGGACGAGAAAGAAATGAGAATTTTACAGACATAATTGTATTATAGAGCGACCTAGCTTCGGCAGGCAATTAGAGCATAGATACCATGAACAAATCTCACTGTATAGATCACTGCAAATACTCGCGCTTTCGGACTTCAAGGGAGCAAGCAACTCAATAACGCGGCCAAGGGTCGTTTTCTGCTGTAACTCGCCTTCATTAATCACGCAAGTTTGGTATATAGCACGGCCGTGTTTTAATTTGGTACAATTCACGCCGCATCAGATAGACCACGTTCTAGGTTGGAATTATTGATCATTAATCCATGGATAACCTAGTCATGGCGGTACCGCATCGGATGCCGAACGGCGAGACTCGGCTGTGGAGTACAATCGATCATCAGCATCGTTTCGGCAACCCTTCCGATACGTGAGCCCTGTTGCCGGATTAAGGCATAGCGAGCGAGCTCATCCCTGCTGCCTAGTTGTTGAGATGCTCTCACAAATGCGATTGGGTTTACTCTTCATCATCTTAACCTCTCATCAGCGTGATGGCAAGCATAACATCCCATTATGGCTATTACCGAGCGGCTAATCTATTACCAACAACGAAGCAGTTATTGGCGGCCTGGATGACTAAGATAATTGGGGCTTTGATGAGTTGGTGTTTCAAATCTAAAAATAAAGGCACTGTGGGAGCTGTTAATCTGGGCTGCCAAGGCTGCATATTGACTTATTTCACACATCGCTAGGAGCATAATTTCCGTCTTTCTACCGACTTGCAGCATCGCAAATATGTAGACATGCTAAGCCGAGGCATTCATACTAGAGAAATTTAGCTTACTGTGCTCATTAATAGGATAACGGCTGAGCAACGGTAACTTTTGGTTCCGCACTGTCCATGGCTCCATTGCATTACATCATCTATCGCACAACTGAACAGCCATTTTTGAGTAATGGAATCATCGGAAGAGAGTTATGAACAGCCATTTTTGAGTAATGGAATCATCGGAAGAGAGTTATGAACTCACTATCGCATTAGATTCCATGTAGTTTAATTGGCAAATAATCTTTGGAGGTTTATGAATGCCTCAACTGTAAGTGCAACCTAGGGGTATGCATACAGCCTGGCGATCGTATAACTTAGCCTAGTAATTGTTATTGAAAGGCATTAAATCAGACGAAATTTTTGTGTCATTATCTACTGCATCATTATGAAAGCTCTATATTTTATAATGAAGTTTAAATACATAGTGTTATGATCAATCATATACGGTCGGCGGGCATTGACGTCAACATAGAATCACATCTTACATCGTGTGTGTCTATGACGGTGATGTATGAGTGACGGCTCGACGCAGTACGTCGCCACTCTTAAGCCCATGGCAGAATTGATATAGAACAATACGTATAAAGTATGTGCTCGCAGTTTAAATACATTAAAAATTACTCGTAGCATTCTTATCCAAAAACCACTGCGGGAAGAAAAATGTCGAATATCATTCCACCATCAGTGAAGCAAGCAGTCATGGGTCACAAAGGCGCAAAGACGGACCAACTGGCGGCGCACACCGTTGAGCCAACCAAGGATAGTAGAATTACGTCTGATTTTGGCACAAAGCAGACAAACACAGATGACTGGCTACGGGTTAATAGCAAGGACCAGATAGGCCCAATGCTCTTGGAGGATCCCTTCGGACGCGAAAAGGTTTGTCCCGTGTTGACACAGCGGAATGATGTTTGCTCGGACGGAGCTAATTGCGAGAATCGCAGATACATCGATTCGACCATGAACGTATTCCAGAGCGAGTAGTCCATGCCCGAGGCACTGGAGCATTTGGAACGTTCCGTCTCTTCGAATCTGCCGAGGATGTTACCCACGCCAATGTTCTCACGGATACGTCCCGCGAGACCCCCGTCTTCCTTCGCTTTTCAACTGTGCTTGGGAGTCGTGGCTCGGCTGATACTGTCCGTGATGTACGCGGCTTCGCAGTCAAGTTTTATACACAAGAGGGTAACTGGGATATTGTGGGCAACAACATCCCCGTCTTCTTCATCCAAGACGCGATCAAGTTTCCCGACCTCATCCATGCCGGAAAGCCAGAGCCGCACAATGAAGTCCCACAAGCCCAGTCGGCTCATAACAATTTCTGGGATTTCGTCCAGATGCACTCTGAAGCCACGCACATGTTCATGTGGACCATGTCGGATCGCGCCATTCCTCGCTCATACCGGATGATGCAAGGATTTGGAGTTAATACATATACACTCACCAATGCCGCCGGCGTTCGCTCATTTGTCAAGTTCCATTTCACTCCAGAGCTCGGAGTGCATTCTCTTGTGTGGGACGAGGCACTCAAGCTTGCTGGCCAAGATCCCGATTTCCACCGAAAGGACCTTATGGAAGCAATTGACAACGGAGTATACCCCAAGTGGAAGTTTGGCATTCAAACAATTGAAGAGTCAAATGAAGACGATTTTGACTTTGACATTCTCGATGCCACAAAGGTGTGGCCGGAGGATTTGGTCCCCATTCGTTACATCGGCGAGCTAGAACTCAACAAGAACGTGGATGAATTCTTCACTCAGACCGAGCAGGTTGCATTCTGTACAGGCCATGTCGTTCCGGGAATTGGCTTCTCAGACGATCCTCTTCTTCAGGGTCGTAACTTTTCCTATTTTGATACTCAGTTGAGCCGCCTGGGCACCAATTGGCAGGAATTACCCATCAACAAGCCTGTCTGCCCCGTCATGAACTTCAACCGTGACGGCGCCATGCGACACACCATCAACAAGGGTAAAGTCAATTATTGGCCCAACCGATTCGAAGCACAACCGCCAGCAACCAAGGAAGAGGGCGGCTATGTCGACTACCCGGAGAGGGTTGTCGGCATCAAGGAGCGAGCAAAGAGCGCCAAGTTCAAGGATCATTTCTCTCAAGCTCAGCTCTTCTTCAACTCACTCTCCGAAATTGAAAAGTCTCACATGCTGGCCGCATTTTCATTTGAGCTCAGCCACTGTGACGAACCAATCGTGTATGAGAGACTTGTGAAACGGCTCGCTGACATTGATCTCGGCCTCGCCCAATCTGTCGGTAAGATGGTGGGAGGGGCAATCCCCGACAAGGCAGGACAGGCGAATCACGGGAAGAAGGCCAAGGGTCTTAGCCAAATGGAGTATCTTCCTGATGAGCCCATCATTGCTTCTAGACGAATCGGCATTATTGTGGCTGATGGATATGATCCGATTGCCTTCAACGCCATCTATGGAGCAATCCAAGGAGCCAAAGCTATCCCGCTTGTGATTGGCACGCATCGGTCTGAGACGTTTGCAGATGGAGAAAGCCAATCTGGCAAGGGCATTGTCCCAGACCATCATCTAGAAGGCCAGCGCAGCACCATGTTTGACGCTCTGTTTGTGCCGGGGGGGAAGCAAGCCATTGAGACGCTTTCTAAGAATGGCCGAGCATTGCATTACATCCGTGAAGCTTTTGGTCATCTCAAGGCTATCGGAGCTACTGGAGAAGGTGTTTTGTTGGTTGAGAAGGCACTTCAGTTGCCAACAGTGGTGACGTCGAGTGATAATGAAGCTGTGGAGAGCTACGGCGTGGTTACACTTAAGAGCGTGCATCCCGAACGATTGGGCGAGCTAGTGTCTGCTGCGAAGAATGCAAAGGGTTTCTTGGACAAGTTTGTCTATGCGATTAGCGTCCACCGTTGCTGGGAGCGTGAGATTGATGGGCTCAGCGCTATGGTAGCATATTAGTCGAGGGCAATGGAGCCAATAGTCTAGTAAGAGCAACGAGCTGACAGAATGTTAATAAACCTCCACATGCAAATGGAAACGGCTCCCAACTTGGAATGATGCTGGTAAAATTTAAGCTTATTCGAGATGTCAAAAACCCAACTTGGACGTTTCCAGGTATGGAGTTTGCGTATAAGGTGACATCGTTTGGGAATAGTGAAACAAAAGTCTTAGTTCCAAGGGGCTGCAGTTCATGCTTATGCAGCTAGCTTGTTAGCTATCCCCAGATGATCTACCGACGGCAATATTCAGTTTGGTGTAACCCCATCTGCCATTATTTGGGAACACATCGCCATGCGTGCTCATTCACTTGGACAACCAGCGTCGCGAGGCGAGACATTGCTTCGCCTTGTGATCAATACTTTTGAGTAGTTCGATGTGGTACAAGGAGAACAAACTCGCCTGTACCTCCTAGATTGTATGAAGATGAGATGCTAGTTGAGCTGTGATTGAGTGTACAAGAAGGCACAATAGAAGGCACGAGGCTCGTATTTGCGGTGTGGGATTGCAGGGGTGATATCTACCTTCCAAACTGCGGGTTAATTAACGATATGGATATGTTATATATATCCACGGTTTCCTATCTGGAAAAAAGGCTCACCCATTTTCACATCGTGGAAACCCGACAAGCAGAAAATATCCCGCAATGGGCGCCTCAAACTCTACTCTCGCTCTGGAGACGTGCATACAGAGCGTCTGTAATGGACGCTTTGAATGCTACCATATCCCGAGCAGCAGTGCAGACGTCGCCTGGATCAAGCCGTACAATCTCGACATTCCTCGATTTCCTCAGATGGTCGTTCGTCCCAACAATGCCACCGAGGTCGCCGGCGCAGTGAAATGCGCAAACGAAAATGGTTTCAAAGTCCAAGCTAGATCTGGCGGGCACTCTTACGGGTGAGGAGTGGAGGAGATTACCGTGTAATAAATTTCCCGGGCTATCATCACTAACTTGTGACATGCAGAAATTTCGCTCAGGGTGCCGGCGATGAGACTGGCATGATGATCGACTTGGTAAATCTTCAGAGCTTCCAAATGGACAACACTACTTGGCAAGCGAGCGTTGGATCAGGATTCAGACTGGATGGACTCGACAAACTGCTTCATGCAAATGGCGGCAGGGCTATTGCACATGGTACTTGTCCGGGGGTTGGAGTTGGAGGGCATGCAACTGTGGTAAGTAAATACGCGTATTCCATGTCCCTACTCTGAAGTGTCATGGATGATTGAGCCATGCGTTGATCGGTTCTTGAACAGGGAGGACTAGGCCCCATGTCCAGAATGTGGGGAGCCGCACTCGACCATGTCCTAGAAGTCGAAGTCGTTACAGCTGACGGTCAAATATTACGAGCCAATGAAAACGAAAACGACGACCTGTTTTGGGCCATCCGAGGTGCCGGAGCCAGCTTTGGCATCGTCACTGAGTTTGTCTTCAAGACGCACCCTGAGCCCGGCAGTGTCGTCGAGTACACTTATAGCTTCAGCTTTGGCAACCAGAAGGAAATGGCGCCCGTATTCGAACAATGGCAGGAGTTGGTGTACGATCCTAATCTTGACCGACGCTTCTCAACATTGTTCATTGCGGAGCCTCTTGGCGCTCTCATCACCGGCACGTTTTACGGTACGCAAGAAGAATTCGACCAGACAGGAATCAAGGATAGAATTCCCGTTGGTGGAGACGTCAATCTTGCTATTGTAGATTGGATGGGAAGCTTGGCTCATATTGCAGAGACGACTGCGTTGTATCTGAGTGACCTCTCCACGCCGTTTGCCAGCAAGTCGCTGGCATTCGACAGAAACGACAAGTTGAGTAAAGACTCCATTGATGGATTATTCAACTACATGGATAGCACCGACGCGCAAACTTTGCTTTGGTTCATCATCTTCAACTCTGAGGGAGGCGCCATGGCAGATACCCCATACAACGCCACTGCTTACCCGCATCGCGATGCAATCATGATGTATCAATCCTATGCCATTGGAATCCCGGCGTTACTCCAAGGAACGAGAGATTTTGTCTCTGGAGTTCATCAAAAGATTCAGCAAGGAGCTCCTGAGGCCAACACGACATATGCTGGTTATGTTGATGTTTCGCTGAGCAGAACGGATGCCCAGTGGACGTACTGGGGTGACAAGGTGCCGAAACTGCAGGAGATTAAGCAACGTTATGATGCTGGGAACATTTTTCTGAACCCTCAGAGCGTTGATTTACCATGAGAAGAGGTTGAGAGGGAGTCGGGAGGGTGGAAATATTGATACCAATCATGATTATCGTTCTCTCACCGTCGAGTGTTGTTTCTAGACATTAGAACAGCATTGTTTTTGGATGGGGCTTTTAGTTGATAGCTTCAAGGTGTTGATGAGCAATAGAAGGATGCAATATCTTTCTAGATTCATTTTAAGCTACTGTATTATAATTTTCGAATAGGTCCATAGGAGTTGGAAGGTGAGGGTTTTCCTTTGTTTAGATATGTGTGATCTGTCAACGTTGTCAATAGCAGAATACCTACCCTACTACCGAATATGGCTACGCATTTCTTAATACCACATTAGTACCAACCTAGGTATTATATGAGATGAGAAAAGCAATTTATCTATAAAATACCTATATATCTGCTAAGATAATTTGACACATGTAGTTGACATCTACGTCATGGCAGGTACGTACCTCGAACCAGATGCACGAATAATGGCAGGTGCGGCTGCTGGAGAGGCGTTGGGCAACCGCCCGAGGGCCGCCGACGTGGTGAACACAGTGGGGGCAGGGGCGACCGGTGCCGGACTCTTACGTTTCCTGCCCAAGACGCAGGCGAGTTACAGCAGGCAGGAACGGCGGCTACAGCTGGGGGACACATGACTTGTGTTCCATTTGTAGGTGTTTGTTTTACTTGGTACCTCACTCTTGTTTCATTATTTATTTTATTCCGTATTCCGTAACTGCCGATGCAATGTTTTTATTGCTTTATCATTATATGCAAATACTGTACATACCTATTCTCTTTCTTCTCCTTTTATATCATCCACTTAGATAAACTAATTAAATAAAGCAAATCCAGAAACGGAATATTTCTGGAGTAATTACAGAATATACTCCGTATTAGACAAGTTGGACCGCTCAGCTAAGACATTCCCATCTCCACTACCCCGCGTTATTGCAGCTCTCCAACTCTCCTTGTTGCTACCGAGAGGGGCATCTAATCTGTCCGTTTATGAGCCAATCGGGGTTTCACTTCCGCGGCCAGTCTCGGCACAACTACCAGATTACTCAGATAGGCGACTATGGGGGCATCACGAGGCTCCAGCGGGCATCACCGGACATTACGCGGAATCGCCCTAAGCATAGCGATTAGATAACGTTATCCTTTAGCTGGTGGGTAGTTTTCCAAATAACTGCCCAACAAGGAACTACGCGCGCACTTGGGAGAGCTTCGGATACATGGATTGTGTGTTCTTGTTGCATAACCTCCATTGGCGGATACGCATCACGGGAGCTGTCCTCCTGTCATCTTCTTTGCGTCCAGACATCTTTCAACATTGGCATCTTCATTAACCAACCGGGACTTTCCTTTCCTTTCCTTTCCTTTTCTTTCATCTTCCTCTTTCTCCAATCTCTCTTACAACCCCCAAGCAACCACCACCTCCAAGATCCCCACGCCAAGGCACTCTGCATCCCGTGTCTATCTTGTAACAAACAACCCACGCAACTAATACCCACCACCCTTGCGCTTTCTGCAGATGTAAGTTCAAGTTCCGCGATTCCGCTTGTCAACATGTCATGTCAAACATGTCAAATTTGTCTTCTTTGATACGCCCTTGGATCTACCAAAGCCCTTTATGTCATCACGCGTGGCTACATGGTAGTTCCAACGGAGACTCCCATCTCTATCCTAACTCGATGCCGAACCACAACAGCCGCCCCCTCACAAGCTTTCCCCCTCCTTTCAACCCGAGTCCAACCCACCAATCCCCCTACACCATTTATACTCGCCAACATCTCAAATACCACATCCCCGTTCTTTTAGTCTGCTCCATTCAACTAATTCCAAAAACCCGCCGCCAATAGCGAGGCGGCAATGGCTCTTCTACACCGTTCCGGGACATCTCTACCGGCTCTCTGGAGAAGTCGCCTCACCGCACCGATCATCGGCGCCGTAGCTTCAACTCACACTTGCACTTACAGCCAGCCTCCATCTCGGCTACGGCATTACTCGGGTTCATCAAAAGTCACATCATCTAGAGTGCGCAGTCTCATTGATAAAAGAGCGATCCCCTCCACGGCCATTGTGAGCTCCAACAACAGACACGCTTCAACCGCCGCCATGGAGAAGCCAGATTATCAAAACATGTACACAGCCTCATCGGCCTTTTTTGAAGCGCTATGGGAGGCTGGTGTCACTCACTGCTTTGTGAACTTGGGTTCTGACCACCCCAGCATCATCGAGGCCATGGTCAAGGGTGCTCGTGAACGCAAGGGAAACTTTCCCAAGATGATTACATGTCCCAACGAGGTATGTCTCTACTTTCTTCTTTCACTCTTCTCATGTCATATATCTGATATGATCTTACATGAGTTGTTACGTATGAGTATAAATGCTTACTGATTCATTCTAGATGGTTGCCATGTCCATGGCTGATGGCTATGCTCGATTAACAGGCAAGCCTCAGTGTGTCATTGTTCACGTCGACGTTGGCACACAAGGCCTGGGAGCAGCCGTACACAACGCAGCTTGCGGTCGTGCTCCTGTTCTCGTCTTCGCTGGTCTATCGCCATTCACTCTTGAGGGTGAGCATCGCGGTACCCGTACCGAGTACATCCACTGGATCCAGGATGTTCCCGACCAGAAGCAGATTGTTGCCCAGTATTGCCGATACACTGGTGAGATCAAGACGGGCTCCAACGTCAAGCAGCTGGTCAACCGTGCGCTGCAATGGGCCAAATCAGGACCCCAAGGCCCAGTTTACCTGTATGGAGCTCGAGAAGTCATGGAGCAGGAGATTAAGCCCTACCAGCTGAGACAAAGCGACTGGGAGCCCGTCAAGCTGGGTAGTCTACCCACGCAAGCCGTCGACACAATCGCAGATGCCCTTGCCGGCGCGAAACGTCCCATGGTCCTGACGGGATACGGTGGCAGAAATCATGAGTTCCCGGGAACTTTGGTCGAGCTCGCCAATATTGTTCCCAATCTGAGAGTGGTTGACTGTGGAGGCAGCGACATGTGTTTCCCCTTTGACCACCCCGCTTCCCTCGGTCTCAACTATGGAGGCGAAATGTCTGTTGCTGATGCCGATGTCATTGTCGTCCTCGATGCTGACGTACCTTGGATCCCTACTCGCGTCAAGCCAAACCCTGATGCCAAGGTGTTCCACATCGATCTCGACCCGCTCAAGCAGCAGATGCCCGTCTTTTACCTCGAGGCTCAAGAGACGTATCGTGCAGACAGCCAGACTGCAGTTGAGCAGCTCACGGAGGCTCTCAAGACGGGTGATCATGCGAAGAAGCTGCAGTCCCAGAATGTGGTGGAGATAGCTCAGAAGCGCAAAGAAGAGCATGAGCAGCGTCTTGCCAAGATCGCCAAGGCTGCTGAGCCTCTTCCCGACGACAGCTTTGGAACTGGCTACTTGTGCCGGCAAGTCAAGAAACTTGTCCCCGAGGATAGCCTTTGGGCTATTGAGGCTGTGACCAACACCCTCTTTGTGTACGACAACATCCAGCCTTCAACGCCTGGCTCATGGATCAACTGCGGTGGTGGCGGTCTCGGATGGTCCGGCGGTGGTGCATTGGGAATGAAGCTCGCCACCGACGCGGAGAATGGCGGAAAGAACAAGGGCAAGTTTGTTGTCCAAATCGTGGGTGACGGCACATATCTCTTTACCGTTCCCGGTAGTGTGTACTGGATTTCAAAACGCTACAACATTCCTATCCTGACCATTGTGCTGAACAACAAGGGTAAGTCATTGACCACCACACAACACATTATGATTTGTTTCGAGATGGAGAAGAAGTACAGCTAATAATTGTATCATCGTATAGGTTGGAACGCACCACGCCGGTCTCTGCTGCTGGTCCACCCCGAGGGACTGGGCTCACAAGCTTCCAACGAGGAGATTAACATTTCCTTTGACCCATCACCGGATTACTCCGGCATTGCCAAGGCTGCTGCTGACGGCGACATCTTTGCCGCCAGAGTGAACGAGAGGGCTGAGCTGGAGGGTGTGCTGAAGGAGGCCATTGCCTATGTAAAGAATGGCCAATCAGCGGTGGTGGACGTCAAGGTTGCGTCGGGATGTTAATTGTTGCATGAGCGGATGATTAGAAGGCGGATAGAGGTCCGGTGAATACATGACATGGTTAGGTATCTTAGACATGAAGCATGCTTGTACGTACTGTAGAACGAATTAAACTGCGATAAAGACAAAGAATGAATGATGCTGCAGGGTTATTTTTAGCAACCTCATGATGGATGCTACAACATTGAAGGTATTATGCAGCTTCAGCTTCAGCTTCCTTTGTATCTTGTTTCCATCTGCATGCCAACTGCTGCTCTCCCACGCAAGGTACGCCACGTTACGCTGCATCTACACCGGCATTCAGCTTCAGCGAACAATCCTATGCAGCCACGTCTATTTCCTAGGGCGCCATTACCGCTTGTTTAATTTGGTATTTATATCTCGGCGCATCTGACTGCAGCATGCGCGAGGGCACAGGTAGCCGCTGATAGGAAAGTTGCTGGGATAAACACGAACGACGATTGGTCCCTTCGTTTTTGCTCCCCCAATTTTTGGTTACAGGGCCCAATGGGATGAGAACATAACATATGAGCATCATCCCACCAGGGGCTACCAACAATTCATGATGGTTTCCGTAGCTCTCCCGTGGCCAAGGCAATTCGCTAGCTTGTTGAGAATCTAGACCGCCCGAGGCCAGACGCCACGGAGGAGGAGGTGATGCATTGGATGGGCGATATGCAGGAGTTGTGAGTTTTGAATCTTGCATTGGCGCCGGGTTGGTGGATGGTGTTGGTGGGTGGGGGAGTCAGTGCATGCAATAAGCTGCAGAATCTCGGGAAATGACCTGTTATTTTTTTCGTTAGTTGTCACATGGATTGACAACGATTTGCTCATAATTTTCTGTAATTTTTACTGTTGTTGTTAGTATTCCATCTCTTGTTCAGTTCAGTTCAGTCCAGCTTCAGCTTCAATTGCTTTTTGATGGGCAGCTCAAGTGGGGGAGAATCCTTTGTGGCGTCTAGCTTCTGGACGGAACAAGCAATAATGTGATAAAAATGGTCACTCGGCAGACAGAAAAGAAGGGGTCTTTTTTCACATGGAAAGTAAAGTAAAGGGTCCTGATCGATCGGCCGTCAGAGGCTGTTAGTGTGGATCGAGAGCTGTCTTGTTGCATGTTGGGCGCATGCATGAGTCTCGGTTTAAGCTGGATATGGAATGCACTACAGTATGCATTTGATAGATGATGGTAGTTAGTTAGTAGCACAAGTAATAGTTGCTTCTAGTTATTAATATAGTATGCAATGGATTAAGAATATTTACCAATAACACATGCACATGCACCAAAGATGACAGAGAACGTTGATGAAAGATGAAAGAACGAAAGACGAGAAACCCATCCGATCCGATCCGGCACCTCGACAGCCACCATCTCAATCTCCGGGGGGCCAGATTGACTCCAAACCGCCAGAATAGAATAGCCGCTAGGGATCGCTCTCGGCTCTACTTCTCACACGTGGGGAGGCAACAGGCGAGCCATGGGTGCTTCCAATTTAGGCGCCAGCTCAGCATTTAAATTCACTTGTAATTTGCCTCTCAATCTCGCCATCTGATCGTCTGTCTGCTCATCTTCATCTCGTGCTGATCTTATTTACATCCAATAGACAGACAACAAGCGCCTTGAGGACGCTCGGTCCACTAACTCGAGCCGCAAGTGGCCCCACGGATTTAATCTTTTTTTTTTTTTTTTTTTTTTCTTTTTTTCGATCTAAGCGCTGCTGCAGACCTTGGCTGATCACGAGGTCACTTGATGCAAAGCGGGAGGAATTCCATGCTCGACTGGCTTCCCGATAGAAACCGCTTCCGGCAAAGAACTTCACGTGGCGACGACAGAGCCTAAAGGCTGAGAGAACGGGGAGAGAAGAGAGAAAAAAGAACAAGAAGGCAAAACGAGAGAAAAGCGAATTTCAGAGATTTCCCCCAGAAAGGGATCATGCGAGTGGCCCAGACCAAGCACATCCACGCCAACTCGATTCTTGCCGCCTTGAATCGATCCAGGCGCATCCACGACTGCGTCTCTTGACAACGACGGCCAGACAGAGACCAGGATTTGATTTGCGCGTCGTCAGCCAGAGCGAATCCCGAAGTCCGAAACCGACTCTGAAACCGAAAGCGGACAATTACCCAAGAGCGACAGCGAACGAGGCAGGTCACGATACGATTCGATACGATACGCGCGCAGCTTCAAGGCCAGACTTTGACAACTTTGATTTTGATCAACACAACACCTTTGGCGCGCGCATTCACGTTGCCTCCTCTGTATCTCTACGATCGATAAGAATATACAATAACCAGCACAGCCAACAGCAGCTGCAGCATCACGCACGCGACGTCTGACTAGACGAGGCGAGGCCAGGCCAGCAACAAGCCAAATCCCACGGCCACGGCCAACCACGCAGCCATGTCTTCCTCCGCTGCGACCGAGACCGAGCAAGTCGAGGCCACTGCGGCGATACAGTTGCAGCAGCAGCCAGATTCGTCCTCTCTCGACCCCAGTCCCGTCCACGAACTTCCTCCTCGTCCCGTTCCTTCGTCAGATCCGCGACTCTCCATCGACCAGGACAGAGGCCCTGCGAACTCGCCGCCCACCGATAACAACGATGAGCACGACTTGTTCAAACTCAAGCCGGCCGAGGCACTGCAGCTCCTCAGCGCTAGCGTCGAGCTGTTGGTCCGCATCACCGGCGATGTGCCTCCAACGCCGCCGCCTAAGACGCCTACCGACCCTCAGATGAGCAACATGCAGGTTGAGAAGGAGAACATTGCGCGGTCGCACTCGGAGAAGAGCCTGGCACGACTACGCGCCCAGGCCCTGCGAGAGGAGCAGGAAGAGAAGCTTAGAAAGCAGCGACACCAGCAGCAGGAGATACAAGAGAAGCTGCAAAAACAGAAACACAGCCAAAAGAGTGGCTCGTCGTCGGTAGGCAATCTAAGCAAGCTCCAGGCGTACAGCGCGTCCATGTCAGCACAGCTGATAGCCCAGCAGGACGCTTATGCGCAGTCGATCGACGGCGTGCGATTGAAACACAACTCCTTGCGACACGCGAACCCTTCGTCGTCCGCCCCGAACCTGCATCCCCCGGAACCCTACATCGTCGTTGGCGCCGACTCGCAGCCGCTTAACCTGCAGCACGGCGCCATCACCCGCAAGTTTTACAGCAAAAACGAACCTCCCATCTCGGTAAACCAGTATCTGCTGCGGCTTCACCAATTTTGCCCCATGAGCACGGCCGTCTATCTCGCCACTTCGTTGTACATCCACCGCCTCGCCGTTGAGGAGCGCGCGATCCCCGTAACGAGACGAAACGCACATAGACTAGTCCTCGCTGGTCTGCGGGTGGCCATGAAGGCACTCGAGGATCTATCCTACCCGCACACAAAGATTGCCAAGGTCGGCGGAGTGAGTGAGGTCGAGCTGGCGAGACTGGAGATTAGCTTCTGCTTCCTGGCTGGGTTCGAGCTAGTCGTGGGAGAAGAGATATTGAAGAAGCATTGGCAGGTATTGAGAGAAGGCAAAGTAGGGCGGATGGTGGACGGCGTGGAAGTTCCGCTGCTGAAGCTGGACAAGAAGCGGAAGACGTCGCGAGAGGTTCATCAGCTGATGCAATGATCTCGTGATTGTTACATGCATGGAAGAGGAGAGGAGGGGGTTTATCGGCGGCAAAATTGCTTTGCTTTTTTCTTTGTTCTCTCTTGTCAGGGAAATCGGAGTTTTTTGGGCAGTCTCTCCTCGATTTGACCACTGTAGCTTGGCATCTGGCATCTGGCGGGCATGGGAGGAGGTGAAGAATGCGTATTAGTAGGGAGAGATTTTCTTTTTTCTTTTTTGGCATTGGCCTGGTGGGCTACGGACATGCAGTATGGGAACCATCAAATGTCTTGTTGGATGAGCGGAGCTTTTTTTTTTCACCATTGTTTGCTTTTAGAGATACCCAAACAAATGGGGGGCTATTTCGCAGCGATAGCTATATGATATTGCCGTCTCTATTACCAGATTGCCTTGACTTGATGCTTTCACTTAACTATTGTCATGGTGTATATTTCATTTCCCTCTTGCGCATGTGTCCTGTCGTTGATGTCTACGGCATGAAACTCTGGAATGAACATCTTATGGCTGGCCTCGATACCCTCACTCATGATTAATGCCTAATGTCTCGTATTTAACAACTGAACTGTCTTATTCCGTGCCTCTCATTCGGCAATACACACATTTACGGACGTTTGTAGTTCCGAAATGTCGTGGGTTCGAATCGCCGACCCGGGCGAAGCTGTATGAAGACGGCCCGAACTAGGTCCCGAATAGCCGCCATTGATGTCAAATTCTCTTTACGTTTCTCGAGACGCCATTCTTCCTTTGTATGTTTATTTCTTTATGAAAAATTTCCAAAGTTGCTTTGAATTATCTTCATTATGCCTCTCTCTTCAGCAGCTCGTCAGCGGTCAATCCGCCTTGCCCAAGTTCTCGTCGGAGGTCCGGTTATAACATTCGGGGGTCTTACCTTATGGACTCGGAAATGCGCGTTTGAGCCTTTCGGTCCAGATACAGACGCATTGTTCAGACATCCCATATTAAAGGATCTAAATCCCCGGAATAATCCTAGCACTCACGACTGTTGTGTCCGAAAAGTGCCGTTTGGGGAGCTGAGGCCGGAGCTGTTGGAAGATGCCAGAAAGGGCGGGAGTGCTTTGGTGGAGGAGTTTTCGCGGGGGATGTGGGCGGGATACGGTGCGTATTTGTTTGCCAATTGACAGAGAAGAGGTTTAGAAACTGACTGAATTGAGTAGGATATGGAATTCAGAGGAGGATAATGGAATTGACCAAGAGTCCTGAGAATCGTACCGATTTGTGGACTCCTGATGAGTTGGGACGAAGCACATATGAACCTAGTTCGTCTAAATATCGTTTTCTTTCAGATATAATAGCTAATTAAGCGAAACAGAAACAGTTGCGACAAACCACTTTCTTGTCCTGGATAAATCAGCAACGTCAATAACATTTCGCGGCTGCCCTGCACCCAAGGAATCTCCGTTTAAACCGCGAGACCTGGATAACTTGTTCTCCTTGACAGCAGAATTAAATGAGAAGCGTAAACAGGCTGAGTTTAGACTCAAAGCCATAACTTTTGACGCGGTGACGACGACGCCAAAGGAAGATCCGTTTGGTGGCGTGCCGGGTGCGTTGCATCGGATTTACGCGAAGCTGCTTGTTGAGGCGGCTGTGGGATGGTGCATCAGATAGAAAGGGATTTGAGAGGGCGAGTTTTGTAAGATAGAGAGAATTGAAGCAATGTGACAAAAGTAGTTGGGCGGCAGTAGCTTCTAATGCAGTCGCCAAGCGGTGGACTCTATGGGAAATGGGTGAAGAGCTACATCTCAAATGCATTAAACATTAGGCAAGCATAAATCTTGTCGCCAGCTCCAACCTACAACTTCTCAGCCCCGCGCTTCTGATCCGGCCCAGCAATTCCATCTTGATACCCGCTGGCAACGTGTTTTCCCTCGGGACTCCAGATTCTGCTCTCCAGCGTTGCTCTTCCGGCGCTGATTCGTGGCCAACATACTTCTTGGATCCACCACCCGTCTCTCATCACGGCCTCTTCTGAGTTGACGTGCACGGTGAATGTGTAGCTTAGACTCGCGGCGACGCCCAAGTTGTAGCCCCATCCAAGATAGTTGCTTATTGTCAAGAGTCCATTTCTGTCTGCTTCGAATGCGTGAACAAGGATGTGGGAATTGGTGTCTTCTACGGGAATCGGTTTGTGCAGTTTGTATAATAGTAGTTCACGACGCTCGGGAATTGGTTTGTTGGCGTTGTACGGTTTCATGTCAACCTTGTACATGTCGACGATGGGAAACCCACCATGTCCGGCATTCGGAAATGTATCGTTTAATATATCAATGTCAAGTTGCGGGCTTGTTGGCCATTCGTCAGGTTTTCTCTGGGCGAGGATACTTGCGAAGCGTTCTTGTGCTGATGATAATTGCAAGTCCGCAAAGCTCGGTACAGGCTGCTTGAATGTGACATGACAGCTGAAGCATATAGGCCCTAGAGGCAATTTTGAGTCTGACTCTGGGAAGGGACCAGAAGGATTGGAAGAAGGTTGTTTTGGTTGGCGAGCAGTGATGAGACAGGTTTGAAAACTGCGGCCAGCGGCAAGTTTCGAAACCTGGTAAATGAAAGGCCGGTCTACATGCCCCGGATTCGTAAATACGCCTTGTATTGTCTATTTCTCGTTAATACATGCAGAATTCCCTTCTTTACGCAAGGACAATAAGCAGACTCACGTGAATACCCAATTTGCCCGTATTTGGTGCCCCTTTGGCGGTTTCGTCTTCGCTCTCTACAACCTTCACGGCAGCGAGTGGCGCCTGAATGTAGACATGCCCTCCATATGCTCTTGTCGTAAAATAAACCGCAATTTTGTGTTTGGAGATATCATCTGTTTCATTCCAAGGTAGCTGGGCTCCTGGTTGCCAAGCTGGTTGGCGGCTCATGAACTGGTGAGTATCATCGAAATCACCATTGCCTGCCAGCCGGACCATCTCCATGTTCTCGAGGAATCCTAGCCTCGGGAAATTTCCCGAGGTACCGAGTGGCACCGGCATATCGAAAAAAGGTGCCCTAAACACACTGTTACGTTGCGGTCGTAGCTTGCGCAATGATTGAATGCCGGTTGTGGTAGTTTTCTTTCGTGTTGGTCTTGAACGAGTGAGACGCTGTGAAGCCCCCAACGGCTAGTCTATCCTGCTTAATCTCAACTACCACACTCTCCGCATCAGATCGTAACTTTGACCCTGGTCTAGAGCTCAGGCAAAGCCAGAGTGGCGGGATAGCCTCTCTTTTAAAACAGGCGATGAAAAAAGACAAATCATCCAAGGGCGAGTTCTGCTCATCGGCTACATGACGGAAACTCTCATGCCCAGAATAAGCTTCTCCACAATCTCCGCTCAGAACGCCCGTTTCATAAGACAACAAGACCACCATTTTGCAATCTTACTAAGCCTTAGAAGCTTGACTAGCTATAAAGACCGCCAATATTCGGCAATGGGAATGAAATGCGGAACAAAAGTCCTACTCGTGTTAAACTATCGAGAATCAGAGCTGCGTTTCTGGCCAATTGAGACAAGGTGCCTCTGCTAACGGAGAATTTACCACTTACCTGTAGGGCTAGGTGGGGGTGGCGAGCTTCTCCAAGGAGCCAAGACTTACGTGAGGGGAAGCGAAGATAGCCAATGCAAGAGCTCTCCCTGCATCTAATATGCCTTATCACAAGATCATTTCATGTCCCAGTCATCAAGTTGCTATGTTGGTTCCATTTGGATCCCAAGTTGAGGTTTTGAAACGTCATGACATATCATATTCTTCTGTAAGGGAGACGGAAGGAGGGCATTTCCCGTGTCAATGTTCAGCTTCGACAACGATATAAGCTCTATTTATACAACTAGCTTCCCTTTCATCTTAACATGCGCTGAGTCTGAAAGAACTTTTTGCCAGGTATTCGATCTGCAATGATAAGCATTGAGAAATATGATTCTCAGAATCCTTAAAGGAAGTAGATCACGTCCACTGAACATTACGCAGAAACCAGAGATACTTACCATTACGGTAATTGTCTGATTACTCATGAAGTAAGTATATTTGTTTAGGTTTCTAAAATTCTATGCTATAAGCTCTTTGAACGGTAACAGACAAAAGGACTATCATGAGATAGGAAATAAGTAGAAGGCGTCTCGTAGTAATACTATCATCGGCTAATGGGTCTCATACTGCAACCAATCCGATTCTACACTAGGCATTTCAACGCCCATGCCAAGTGAGGCGCGCCCAGAATCATAATCTAATAGATGCTGCTCTATTTCGTACGGAGCGGTAGAGCCATGGTCAGCCGATCGAGGGTAGTTGAAGAAATCAAAAATCTCGAGGTAATCTAGCTCGTTTGCAGAAGAAATTCGAGTCGAAGTAGGTTCCAAGCCACTCAGTCTCGTCGAACCAGAAAGCATCGAGAGCTCATGGGCGTATCTGTCGGAAAAGTGTTAGCTTCAGCAGCCCCCTATATCATCTGATCCGGCCAAACTTACTGCCTCATCTCCGTAAGGGTTTTGTCTCCTTGTCGCCCCTCCTCGGTCACTCGGCCCAGGATCGCCGAGTAATTTGCAGCAATCTCCCAGTATCGGCCCATCTCGGCCAAGGTGCCCACAAAGAAATGAACGTTGGAGTCGATTTCACATCCCGTAGTCGCAGCATGTACCAGAAGAAGCCGAGCCGACGTCCATAGCGAGAAGGCGAAGTGTGGCCCCAATAGAGACAAGCCGCTGGTCTCGATTACGTCTTGGACGATGCTTCTGAGGCTTTCCACTGCAGAGAGACAAGTCTGCATGGCGCTGTAAGAGGGTACAAACACGTCGTTTTGGATCACGGGATACGCCGCTGCAGAGTTGAGCCGAATGGTCGATACCACAAATGCGGCATGCAGCATTATCCAATTAATAATTCTGGCCCCGGGATCAGAATGGCACAAGACTGATATCTGACCGTATTCCGCAGGTAGTTCACGAAGCCAGGTGGATAGTTCGCCCTCCAGTGCGACAAAAGTGCTCTGCCAGCTCCGGACATCCTGAATCGAGTATATATCCAGTGGCTTCGCCAGGAAATTGTGAACACGGCTCAAGATCCCAAGGACCTCGCAGTGATAAGAAAAGCTGCCGAGGTTTTCTGGCGTGTTGACTGTGAGTCTCAACTTTGTTGTGTCAAGACCATTTGGCCATCTTGTCTCCACTGGAAGATCATTCGACCACAAGTCGTATCGGCAAGGAAGAAATCGTTTCATATCCTCTTCTGCCAGTATGAATTTGTATGGTGTTGCTAGGGTTGCGTATCTGTCCAGCACATATACCATCCAGCAGAGCCTGCGTCGCCCTTCATCTTCAATCCAGGAATCAGGTTCTGGGAGTACAACCCTGCGAGGCAATGCCTCATTTGGCAACATTGGAGCGGCAAAGTAGACGCTTTTCTCCATGCAGAGTTCAAGATGAGTAATGTTCTGCACAAGGAGAGACAAAAGGTTCTGTCCCTGTAGTTCGTTGGACGTCCCCAAAACATCTAATGCGAGAAGAGTGAGGGCTCTAAGCGAAAAGAGGTTGACATTCTCTAAAGCATACAGCTCTACCTTCTGTTTGCAGTCATTGTGAAGCTTTTGCTTTGCACTTGGCGTTAGGCGCGCATCTGTTGCAAACCGCAGCGTTGTTGCAATAATGGCAAACAACACCACACGATCGCCTCGCGAGACAGAAGTAGAACCAAAATATGTTCCAAAGGTGGCTTTGCGGTCAAGTAAAGGAAACCATGTGTTGATATGTTTGAAGAAGAGATCTACCAGAACGTATAACAAGTCGCTGGGAGGGAGGTCTGGATCCGTCGATAGATTAATCTCTTGTTCATAGACAGTCTTCATGTTTGTGCTGAAGCTTCGCGGTAACTTCACACCGCCTGTGAGGTTGAACGGCCGATCAAAGACAATCGTGGGAGATCGAGCGCCTTCAGATAGCATATCCGAGCGTGTGGACTCGGGAGATGCAGTAACATGCCAACTGCGATGTCGGTCATGATGTGTTGATGGACTCTTGGACATGGGAGAATGAGAGACTTCGTGGTGAGCATCATGGCGCGAAATGTGATTGTCAACGCGTTGTCTCAGGCCTTGCACCAAAGCATCAAGGTGACCAAGTCGAACCTCCAGCTGGTCATTCCTCTCGCTCTCCTCAACAGCTTTCCGCTTCTCTTTGTAGACACAAACACGACTGTTGCGCGTACACCAACCGCAGGCTGGCCTCATTCGGTCGCATTTGACCTTTCGCCGCCTACACATCTCACATCTTTGGGTATTTCAGTCAGCTTCAGCTTGCCTCTATTCACTGTGACAGGGCCATAAACCTACGAGGCTTTAGAGATTGGTTCCTCTCTTCTTTCATGGTCCGATGACACATCCATTGGGGTATCATCCACGATCAAAGCTCCAGGAGCCATTGTTGCGTCCAAGGTGTTCCTAAAATGCTTTGATGCGTTGAGACACTTGGCGTTATATGGCAGCAGTCTCCTGTCCTCCTCTTTAGGCGGATTATCACTCAACTGCGAAAGATCCGCTAAGACGCATCACCATCCCTACCCCAATGAGGAATCCTTCTAGAAGAAGCTAAAGAGACATGCTCCCTCCTCACCCCACAGGGAGTTTGCGGGGCTTCATGGGCCATGAGGTGGACGCCACGAGCGAAGAGTTGCATTGATTCGTAGCGTTAAGGCTGTGTTTCGAGTCATATTCCCCGGAGCCTGTCGACTCCAGGACCAATCGCCAGCTCTCTTTGGAGATTCCCAAATCTAAAACGAATCCAGATACCACGTGGTTATTCCGCGATGCCCGGGCTACTGTACAAGCTAAACCGTAAAACGGGACTAAAATCAACACCGCTGGACCTGGCGTCTCTGCTCAAGGGGTGGGCACGGTCTCTTCACCTCATCAGCTGACGAATGGAGATCTCCGGAGCTTGGAGGGGGTTGAAACCGTCAATGAAGCCATCCGATAGCACTCCATTACAAGTAGAAGTTTGTATTTGATCTCGATCCTGAGAGTTGGTTGGCGGGCGATAAGCGCTACGGAGTTCCCGAGTTCCCCATCCTTGGGCGCCATCTACCCACGGAACGAAGCTAGAATGCAGCTAGAACGAAGCCCTTCTTGGAAGGTCTACCTCGATCCAATTAGTCTCGGGGAACAAACGTTGAAAAGGTGGATATCGCGTACAGCTTGCATGGACTGATGAGTAAAGGAGCCGGAGGTTTACTGATACGATACTTCCAGTATAGAATGAAGGCGTGCGCATGCAGAAGTAATGCTTGCAACTGCAGACACCTAACATGATAATGGTTAGAGCCCAGTTCTAACCTTGTCTTTTACTAGAACATTCATGGTGGTCCATGGAAGGGGCCTATCTGGAAATCTTACCCCAACTATTGTGTTACATATTGGTTGGACGTGATTTAAACATTGATCATTGCGTGATTTGGTACGGAACACATGCACGCCATGAGGAGTGGTTCTAGGCTCACTCTACGAATTGTACGTCACATTCTTGGTACACGGTTTTTAAGCAGTGGAAAGATAGATTAATTGGAATGAGAAGAGGGGCTCAGAGGAAGACTCCCACGCATCCCCATACTAGATGAAGGTAGTTCTGGAGATTTGTAATGTATCCAGATCGTCCGAGTTGGTGTATTGGCGATCTCAGACCATTGCTGTTCTCCTCGCTTTGGCATGAACACCCATGAATCTCGTGAAACCCATATATGGGGCATTGATGGGACTGTCACCGGTATATATAAAAGTATCGTAGAGAAAGCCGCCGAATGTACAGCCCAAGAATGGCGCGATGACGGGAACCTATCACCCACTGTTAGTAACTTGGTCGAATTCGAGGGCCGGAATCTACATACCCAGAAGTAATAGTCTCCTGCCGTCCAGACTTGGTGTCCATAACCAACTGCATGAGACATAATCCGGGGGCCCAAATCTCTTGCAGGGTTGATTGCATAGCCAGTGTTGGAGCCAAAGCAGGCTCCAATCCCGTAGATGACAAAGAACAGGCCAAGCGGGGTCAGATTTCCAGCACCAATGTTTCCATCGTCTAGCAGAGCATAGAGACAGAACATTAAAATAGAGCTGCCGATACACTCGTCAAAGAATTGCCCCGTCTTGGTTAAGAATGGAGCTGGATATGTGCAAAAGATGCCTGCAGTAGACGTATCCAGGCCAACAGTCCGTATACCTTGTCCACCCTCGAACACGTCGATCGCGGATTTGTAGTTTCCGTAAACAATAAGTGACGCGGCCATGGCTCCTAGAAGTTGAGCGAGAGCATATACTGGAAGCTTCTTCCACGGAAACTTGCGGAAGATGCAATTGGCGAGAGTAACGGCAGGATTCAAATGGGCGCCTGAGACGCCGCCGCAGTAAACACCAAGCATGACCCCTAGTCTTTTCATCTTGTCAGTAACAGTCTAAGTAAAGGCCATGGGGTTAAACATACGCCCATCCCCAGTTGATATTGTTCCAGTCTCCCTTGGCGCCTTTTCCAAGCACCACTTGGGCGACAGATCCGTCGCCAAATAGGACGAGGATCAGGACGCCAAAGAACTCGGAGAATGGTTCACGCATGACTTTTCGAAACTTGGACCAGGCGGTGGTATGTTCTTCAGACACGATTATGTTCATTGTAACATGTTGGTCTTTCGAAATACCGTCCTGAGAGAGAGATGACTTCTCCTGACGACTCTTCAGATCGTCTTCGACACCGTGAATGTGTTCAATATGGCTCATGTCGACGGACATTAGACGGTCTTGAGCCGGTGTAAACAATATGTATGTATTTTCAAGTTATAGAAGAGAGAATAACAGGTGTGATATATCTGGTTGGCTGTTGACTTTTACAGGTACGATTAACAGGCCGTAGAGGCATATATACTGGAATACTACACTGATCATGGCTTTCGCCCCAGGAAGCCCACTTTGCGACTTGTCCAGAATCTGGGGAAACACGGGGCCCCATTTTCTGGCCTGTTCAAGTTCAAGTTCTCCAAATGTTGCCCGTTGTGGAGATATAATTGAGAGTATAGCTCGGCAAGAGTGGCGTGTGTTCAGCCCCGGAGTCTCGGCCGCGCTCTGAAGTGACAAGTCTTTCGTCTGTCATGGGCTGTATCATGCTTGAAAGAGCCACCAGACGGCCATATTGGCTGAGAAGCGGCATATAGGGCCCGTGATTCAATAGTTGGAAGCTTTCAGCACTGTTTGCTTCCACTAGTGCAGGTAATCAGCTGCACATTCAAGCCACGATGCAAGGGGGTCTCGCCCTCTGCACCATTCCGCCAGCAATATTAAGGTAAAATACATAACACCATAGACTTTCAATAAACCAGAGATTGCGTGATGCTGTCTTTTTCTGGAAAGTAAAAACGCACTGACGTTCATGTCCATGGCCTGGTTAGCCCTGGATATTTCCGCCTCGCTGTTCTCGGAGCTGAGGCCGAGATGATGCTTACCGGAAGCTGAATACGAGGCTTCACCATGTTAGCCATACTAATTAGAGTCAGATACAGCGCTGAAGGGCGTCTCGGACTCCAGGCCGAACAACCGGACTTCTACTGACAACTACTGGCAATGGCCCGGCCCGCTGCCACCTCTCGCCCCTTTTTCATGCATATTCGGAAACTTATTGACTTCTTCCACAGCATTGGACCAACACCGGAAGCAAAGGTAGCCGGCTTCAGGATATGCAGAGAGGATAGGAAAACAAGCTGCCATTGACTTGTGTAACAAGAGCTCCGCCGTTGATTCCGCGTCAGGCACGATCCAGAATTGCCCAAGCGTTGGCTGTTACACGTCGCACTACAGAATCTAATTTGTCGTGCTAAATGTAGGCACCCATTCGTAGCATGTGAACGGAAAATACCCTAGTTTGAGCTTGAATGGCTACGTGTGTCCTCAGTGTTTTGATAAACGTCTATTTTACCTGAAGCTTGATAACAAATTTTAGTGACATTACGCCTGCTACATACATAGGCTGTTATACAGAGTTGATAGACTAAACTGCAGCAAGCCCAAGAAAGAAGGCTCGCAAACCCCAGGCGCCTGGGTCAGGGCATTCTTGGAACCCGGTACCTCCTACGTAGACTGTCCGGCCGAGGCTGGCTTTCATACCCTTGGTCTTCTCTGCGCCTATGCTTGCAGCCTTTGCAGCTTCCTTTAGATCTCCAGTTTTTCCCAATGTTTCGATGAAAGGATACAGAGCGTCCACGAGAGTTCTATCACCAGGCCTGGCACTTGTATACTTTGACATGGCTGCAGAGCTTTGTTCTAATGCCTTGGCCCATACTTGCGGCGTGGCCTCACCTGATGGAGACGCGGCGAGAGATCGAACTAGTGCATTCAAGAAGATGGCATATAGAGCGCCGGATGTACCATCCATTGTCTTCTCGACAAGAGGCACAATCTCTGCTACGTCGACCACTGCGTCGCCGGAGAAATCTCTTGTTGAGAGAAACATAAGAATAGCTAGAAGGTTATGCATGTCAGATTGGAATGGTTACAAAATGGAGCTTTGGGGAGTTCACTAACCTTCTGCACCGCGCTTCAAGCCAATGCCACAGTCTCCATCACCCACAACCTCGTCGTACTTGGTAATTTCCGGCTCTGATGCGACCACCCGCTCCAGGGCCCTCACGAGTGCCGATTTCGCATCTGCAGGGCTTAGCTTGAGCCCAGTTGCTTGAACTGTTCTTACAGGCGCCTCCTTATACTCTCGAGTTGACTGAACTTTTGCTTCCCATGTTTGTGTAGAGATGGGAGCGGACCAGCCCGTAGCTTCTGAAGGGGCATCCAGTAACTGGATCATTGTAGACCCGTTGATGCCTGTGTCGACTACCTTGAGGAGTGAAATGCTAAATCCCAGGCCATTAAGACTAGTCATATAGGTGCCGCTTAGGATTCGTATGGGGCGGATACCGTATTGTCCCTTGAGCTGTGTCACAACCTCCGTGGTGATGGCTCCCATCTCGAGAACACTAACACCACCAAGGTTGTTAACAAGAAGCACTACCTCATCACAAGACTTGATGTTGAGAAATGCTCTGTCTTTGTCATTCTCATCCAACAATTGTGCTAGCATTGCAGTCACGAGTTCAGGCAAGTCAGCTGTGCGTCTGCCGGACCCAGGTTCATTGTGGATTCCCATGCCCAGTTCAACTTCGCCAACTTGAAGTCCGTCGTCCCCATGTGCAGTATGGCCTGGAACATGCACATGTTCCAGACTAGCACCAACACTGACCAGATTATCAGCTGCCAATCTGCCGATCCTATGCACCTCCGCCAGGTCAGCGCTCTTTGCTGCGAGAGCACCAGCGATTTTTTGAACGAGCACAGTTCCAGCAATTCCTCGACGTCCCACCTTGCCGGCTTTCTGACGACCAACACCGACGTCGTCAGCAACTACTAGCATCTCGACGTTGAGACCCGCAGACTTGGCTTGCTCTACGGCCACGCCAAAGTTGAGAACATCGCCCGTGTAGTTCATGACAATGACAAGGACGCCACGAGTTGAATCAATAAGACCCATGATTGCCTTGCGAACTTGCTCGGTGTTGGGTGACGCAAAGATGGTGCCAGCAACGGCCGCGCTTAATAGACCATCTCCCACGAACGCAGCGAAAGAGGGCTCGTGGCCAGAACCGCCGCCACTCAGAAGGGAGACTTGACTGCTTCCATTGAGATTTGGGCGGCGATAGATGGTCTTGTTGTCAGCGTCGAGGGCGACGGCGGGGTTTGCAAGGGTGATGCCAAAAAGAGCGTCATTGACCAACTTGGTTGGGTCGTTGACAAAATGCTTAGATGACATGGTGGTGAGACTTGGAGTTTGGCGTTTGGTTTAAGGTATTTGAAAGAAGGGTATATAAAGACAATGCTCATAATCTATTCGATAGCTTTCTGATACCATGGATATGACTAGATATATATGTTTAATTCTACAAGTCAATGTGCTCGTCTAGCTAAACTAGCCGAGATAAAACCTTCAATCACCGAGGACGACATTCGGGTGAATTGACGATATTGACTCTTCGTACAAATGATCCAAGCTTCATGCGCTCGGTCAGTTCGCTACACATTCCCCGATGTACATAATACTATCGCCAAATAATTATTTCTAGCCATTCTGGCTATTTGCCCATCGTCGCCAAACTGTGTCGGGGGTCGCCCCGGCCAGCCCGAGGGTGGAGTGAGCGGTTTCTGCATGAACCGGGAGGAGGGAGAGGCTATAACCTGCGGAGTCCCGCTTCAGAAACGTCCATGGACGCTTGTTTCACGACCCTGAGTTGCAGTGAGCTCAGCTGATTTCAGCAACATACCCGACAGCCACAGCAAGCAGCGGCTTTACACAAGTTAGTGGGCGACGCAAAAACCATTCTAACGTTCCCAGCGCCAATATATCGACTCATTTACATTCAATTCCCGATAGTCAACAACCTCGTTTAAGGAATCCGACCCCAACTCCAGCTTCCCACGTGGCGCACGGCTAGACTTGGAGAAAGTAACGTGGGGTGGCACTCAAGACATGGAGACGGAGACTGTGGGGTCTGGGGATTGTCCAACGCTTACCTCAACTAAAATAGCAGCCTAACTAGCACTGCAGCTATTTGTCTGGCCCAGAACAAGCTTCGATGGTGATTTGTTCATCAGGTTTCGCCCCATAGTGTTGAGCCAGTCCTTGTCTCTTGTGGCTTCAAGCTGGAAGCTAGAGAGTTTAAACTGTCCAAGTGAAGCTTAGCATGTCCTTCTGATGACCTTCTGGAAGGATGACAGTTACCCCATAAACTCCCCCGCCCTCCCGACTGAGTGCTGACTTCATTCAGCTTCTGCTTTCCTTTGGCCATGAATTTGTCGCTCATGATCCTGCTCTCTTTCTATACACACAGCTTTGTGGGAGCGTTGACACAGCTCTCGTGCCGATGACAAGATGGTGTATCGCGGATTTCTCGTCCCAGACAACTACGTCTCCGAGACTCCCGATGACACCGATATGAACATATCCAGCGTTTTCTGGGGACTCTCCCTAGGGATTGCCATCTTTGCGGCAGTGCAGGCAGGACGGCAATCTTACCATTCCTGGAAGCGGAAGCATAGGATAACCACTTATGTTGCCTTGATTTGGGGCGAGTGGATAGCAAGTATCATCATTGGGGCTCTTACATGGTGTTTCCAGCGCGAATATGTCGGTCCTAGGTACGTATCTGCTACAAAATCTTATTCTGCTACCGATATAGCTCTTCTATGCAGATTAGGTGTTCTAATTGTAATTTCATAGTTTCCAACTGTTTTTTCTCATCTGTACGGCTTCCCCTAGGATATCATATCTCTGTCTGTCAGATACTAACCATTTGCCCACCTATAGCTTGCTGTTGGTCGCTTCAGATCCAGCTGCTAATGCAAATCATCATAAATCGCATTGCTTTTTTAATGGCTGTACCCGGAGCTGCACGAAGCCTTAAATGGAGCGTCTTCCTCCTGTTACTCCTAGTCAACATCAGTGTGATGGTTATTTGGACTCCAGCCCATCTCCAGCTTTCACCTCGCTGGATCCACATAAACGATATATGGGACAGGGTGGAAAAGGTAATCTTTTGCATCATCGACTTGTCTCTAAATGTTCGCTTCATGTACTTGGTCCGGTCTCGCTTGATCAAGAGTGGGCTGTCCAAGTACATACCTCTCTATCGGCTCAACTTGGTCTTGGTCTGTTTTTCCATGTGCCTTGATGTAAGTACTTGATCTGGTTAGAATCAGATACAGGTTCAGCAGCTCATGCGCAACACTTAACAGGTATCATTGATTGGTCTTATGTCGTTACCAAGCAGTCTCAGGTATGTCCTTATGCCCAAATGCGCAATTCTCCAAGATCTCCTAATATCTAATAATCTTCAGCTACTTGCAGTTTCATCCAGTTGCATACCTCCTAAAGCTCTCCATTGAAATGAACATGGCAGAGCTCACTGCGAAAATCGCAAAATCTCAAAACTTGGGTGCCATTCAGAGACTAAGCTTCATCACACCTGCAGAACAGAAGCACAAGCATGATGAAGGAAGCTCTGTTCATATTGAGATTAGGAATGATGGAGATATTGAGCGAGCAGTCGCACCACCTGGGCGTATCCGGGTAACAGTAAAGACCGCTGTGACGAGGCAGACGGTTGACGAGACTGAAGACACCGGAAGTAGCAATAGCTCAACGCCAGAGTTAAGGAAACCTAGTGTGAGTTTCTGAATATTGTTTTATGCAGCTACATTTATATAGAAATTAGAATTCACTGATATCGTAAAATCGTTATCTGAATAAGGTCCAATCATGTTCCCAGCACGCCATGTGATCCAACGGCAGCTCCGTCTTCAACCATTCGCCATAAGGCGTTTTTCTATTTGATATCTCATAAGGTTCCAATTTGCACCCCCACGACCCAGTTGCTCCCTAGACCCAACAGAGAACACATCGTGTCTTTTTACAAGAGGCCTATCTCGCTCAGGACGGTGAGATGGTCCGATAAAGACCGAGGCGGGGCAGAGGCGTAGCGCTTACAGCACAAGGGTGAGAATCCTTGTCGTGAAGTGGATTGACTCAGTCAAGCCCCCTCGTTAGTGCCATCATCTTCGGCATATGTGTCCGATCAGCCCGAATAATAGTTCGTTTTCGGTGTTCAGCACGATGTTGGCTTGAGTTTCTATTTAGTCGCTCGGGAGATGAGGATAATTCGGAACTGCCTAGCGAGCGAGCGAGGAGATAAATCGTCGCCAGCCCACATGGGTTGTAAGATTATATGTTAATCTCACAAGAGTAAGATGGAGCAGGCGAATAGCGGGAGATTTCTAATTTTGGGATTGACACCAACAGAAAGGTCGGTGGTTTATCGTAGATAGATAGTAATAATTGATACCTAGCTATCTAATTATTTGACGCTGTATATTAGATGAGTACCTTCTTTAAAGGACAATGACACACGATTTGTATTCTCCTCTCTTTCGATCCATCTCATCACCCCCGCGGGGAGAAATATGATGGCTTTCTATGTTCAAGGCAGCCAGTTCGTTAATGATAGAACAATATTTCGTTTCACTGTAGCTAAAAGAGTCGATATAGGCCTTTCGCAAGATGCGATGGATGCCGTGTTCGGTGAATCCGGAGACCGCAAAAATCGACAAAATGGCGTCAATATTCATCACCACTTCTCTCTAACGATCTAGGCTCTTCATTTTGAATTAAAAGTTTCAGGTATTGAGTTTCTTCGTGGCCAAAGCTACTGAGTTACATGAAAAAATTCACGGTGTAGCTAAAACTTTGGACGTTTCGAGAGTGCGCTAACGAACAGTCTCTACCTCTGGGTTATATTTTACAAAAGCATGTGCGAGCTCTTTATTATCTATTATGAAAAACAAAACCGACTCATAATCTAACGTCTAGATGCCTTTGGATTGGTATCATTTTATCATAGAATACTATAGAAGAGGTTGCGTTGAAACATTACGTCTTTATTTTCTGTTCACTACTTATCCTTGAAAGCATTTTTCTAACACCCAGTGGGCTGATAGGCCTGAAAAGAGGCAATATATAACACAACATGAAGACTTTAACCATTGTCGTCTTGAAATTGCAACCTCACGCTATCTGTTTTGAATCATCAAATTCAACCATATCACATCTATTTGGGTTCGGGTCATTCTAGGCTGGCGAATTGTCTTCTACTTCAGTATTGAGTTTATCCATATTACTATCTTCACCTAATATCGCTAGTTTGAGTACCCAGTGGCCTTCACTAGATTCCTAATATGATGACATCGCGGAACTGCTAACTGTCGAACTCATTATAGCACTATGCTCCAACATAATGATCACAGTGTCGCACTTATTGACCTCAGGAGCCAGTGACAGTGATGAGCCATAATATCTCTGTTTTGATCAACAGATGCATCAAAGGTATTGAAGAGATCCACAATAGCTATCAGTGTTAGGAATATAACTTGGGGTAATTGTTATATTAGGAAAGTTAGGTCTTAAAACTTCCACTTTTTATATAAACGTTTTGTAAGGCCTCTAGAAGCCGGTCGGACAGGAGTTACCCTGCGTTCCATATTGCGCTCTTCAGAAGCGGCCAGTGCGAGAGGTCTGTAACCCTCTAGCTCTCTGGCCTTAAGATCAGCACCCCATTTGAGTAATGACCTAAGAGTTGGCTTCTGTTCGTGAAACGGGGCTGATGAAAGAGGCGTGTAATCATTTGTCTCTCTTGTTTTAACATCGGTATGCCGTTTGAGTAATAGTCGAACAATTGTCTTATGTCCGTTAAAGGCGGCTAATAAGAGAGGTGTGTAACCATCTGGCTCTCTGGCCTCGATGTTGGCACGCCATTCAAGCAATAGCCTCACTGTTGGTTCATGCCCATTGAATGCAGCTAGTGAAAGAGGCGTATATTGATTTCCCTCTCTGGTCTCAATATTGGCACCCCGTTCAAGCAGCAGTCTAACAGTTGGCTCATTCCCATTAAAGGCGGCCAACAAAAGAGGCGTGTAATGATTTCCCTCTCTGGCCTCAATATTGGCACCGGACTCGAGTAATAACCTAACAGTTGGCTCATGCCCGTTAAAAGCGGCTAATAAAAGAGGCGTGTAATCATCCGGCTCTCTGGACTCAATATGAGCATGCCGCTCAAGTAATAGCCTAACAGTTGC
This sequence comes from Trichoderma harzianum CBS 226.95, assembly GCF_003025095.1. Classification (NCBI taxonomy): domain Eukaryota; kingdom Fungi; phylum Ascomycota; class Sordariomycetes; order Hypocreales; family Hypocreaceae; genus Trichoderma; species Trichoderma harzianum. Next base: position 2,195,014 of record NW_020209250.1, on the reverse strand, counting down.
GTTATGTCCATGCCAGGCGGCAATTAGTAGAGGCGTGTAGCTACCGGAATCTCTAGAATTAACATCAGCGCCATTCTCCAGCAACAGTCTACCAACAGCCGTTTGGCCTGTCTCGGCGGCCCATGACAGTGGCGTTCGTTCATTGCTATCGGTAACTTCCACATTTATAGAGTTTTGTAGTAAAATTGCCGATATGCCTTCCAGTCCAAAGTACGCTGCAAGATGTAGTCCTGTTACATGCCTCGGTGGTTTTTGGCTATAAGCGTAAAAGTTCCCAGAAGCCAGCATTGCTTGACTCGATGCAGATACTTTATTTTCGTTCATGAGAAAACTCACAATGGAAGGATTTTCCTTTGTCGATGAAACACGGGCGTGCCACCCCCATTTTTGCGCTGCGTAGTGGTACAGAGCGTATGACCGTAATCGTTTTTCAAAAGCATTATCCGAATCAGAAAAGCCGGTTTCGAAAGTGTCAAAGCCGAGATATGTTACACAAATATCCGTGATGTAATCATGCGCATTGGGAAAGCGAGCATACCAAGTTTTCTCTAACCATTTCCCCAGTGCTTCGTTGGTAAATTGGAGAGTATTCATGTCTGTAGTTATCGTGAGATAGCCACCGCACGCCGAGACCATATCTTCAATTTTCGGAATATTGTTTTTTAAAAGACTATTATCACCAGCTTCCACGGCAAGCGCATGTTGAAGCTCAAGCACAGTCATAGGTCTCATTGAACATGTAAGCCATGATATAAGTCGCCAGGCGAGCCTCTTTGTGGTTGGCCCTCGCGAGCCGATTGTCTCCATCATTTGTTCATAAATTTTCTCCGGGCTCTGCTCTTGTTGCGAGACAGTGTTGTTTGATGACACAACTGCAAATCTTTCTGAGATTTCGAGGGGCTTAGAATGCACTCTTGGTGAAATAACCGGAGACTCTGGTTCTGGTGATTCAGGAAGCATTTGATCATCACTGGGTCTTCTTGGCTCTTCCACTATAGTCGGTTGAATGTTGGCAAACGGTTCTTCGCTGGTGAGATGGGTTGTAGTTGGGCCATCCGCGCGATCTTGGCCACCAGTTATCTGTCTCCCTCTAGAGGAACTCGGTTTTTGATGTTCATAAGTGAGATCGAATAATGAAGCAAATGCAAGGGCTTTGAGATGCCTTGAAATATGTTCTGAGAGAAGTGAGTATGGCTCTTCGGCCAGACGTGAAGCTATCTCCTTCGGACAGCAGTTGCAGAGAGGACACGTAAACGCTCCTCTAGGTTGAAATTTTCTACTCCTCCTTGATTTTGCTAATATTTGGGGTTTTGTGAGATTCTTCCCATGAGCTGTTGATAGATGATGAATGAAGTCGCTTTTGTCATCGAAAATCTTTTTGTCAACATTTTCCTCAGAGTGATCCATTTCACAGCACCAAGTGATTGCGTGAATATTTCGCGCCCAGTCAACACCATGCTTTATATGCATATGTGTTTCCCAATCTTGAATATGGGCGAAGAATCGTGGGGGCTGTTTGCACTCCTCGGAAATACAAACGTAAGGCTCAATGTCCTGGTCAATGTGAACACTAATAAATGACGGTTAGGTGCGACACGTTACTGAGATCCCAATTTGAAGAATCTACATACTTCCACATCCGTCTCGTTAGACTAACTACCTCCAGAGATTTGGAACAGATGGGGCACATAGCATTTAGTTCGTCTTTTGCTGCAATAGGCATGTTAGGATAACTAAATTCTTCGTTCTGAATCTCTCGAATGGAAGGGTTTTCGTTGCTGTGAAAATGTGTGGCTTTAGACTTTTCCAGTGAGCTATGAAGCTCCTGTACGTTGATATGAAAACCAGCTGCCTCAGATATGAAGATATCTTCACTCGTTGAAGTTGTATGGTGGTTGGCCGGTACCTCCATTTCGACATTCTCAGATGCCCGCGTGATATGTTCTTTGCTTTGTGGCCGACTTAAACTATATTCTCTTCCGATGACAGAGTTCATACCATTCTGCTGCTGGTAAAATATCGACCTTTTTCTGATACATATAGACTGGCTAAGCTGGCTAATGAGACCTTGCGTGGCATTTGGAAATTTAATTTTCACAAAGTCTTTGAAGCAACGGCTATCATCTTGATGCTGCGAGTCGAAAAATTGTCTCTCTTGACATTCTTTTGCCATAGATCGTTGTATCAATCTTCCTAAAGCATGAAGCCTTCGAACAGCTACATGAACAGCACGTAGACCCAGAAGCAAAGGCAAACTTTCTGGGATCCCGTCAATTGATTCTGCTAGTGTCGCCACGCTATCAAGCTTGGTATCAAGCTCTATAAGGCATTAGTTGCTTATAATATAGAAACAAGCGGAGAGGAATGTATTGTGCTTGCCGTGTTTCAGGTTGTCCCGTATCATAATTAGAAGTTCGAGAATCATACTCTTGAGGCCATCTTGCCCCACTAAGCGAGCATCGAGAGAAGACTTAGTGGTAGTAATTGCCCCAATATAGGCTGCCCAGAGGTTAAATTGACCTTGAAGGTCCTCGGCAAGATCAAGTTTACCTGTAGTAGGCCCAAAGGTTTGTACATATTGTTCAAAAAGGTGCGAGCAGCTCGCTGCTGCGTTATATATACTCTCTCCGTTGATGGCTGAGGCCATCTTATAGAATATATGTGTATGTGTATGTATGTAATCAGTTTCCGTGATTGAAGAAGCTACAAAGATAGAGGGGCCAAGCGGGGTAATAAGATGAGGCTCTTCGGATAAAGAGTGCGCGGATAACGATCGATCTATTATACATTTACAGAATATGTGCAAGTAATCTTTTCAACGGTCTTCATCACTTACTGCGATTCAAACAATACGTTACGCAAGTTGTACGCTAGCTTACTTTACCAACTCAAAGGCGTAAAGCAAATCGGATTTGGCGTCTAAGAAGATGTATCTCGCCCGTGACAGTGGAGGACGCAGCGAGCTCTTATTCGCGATACACCCCGCCTTCGTCGATGCACTACCAGTGGCATCTCCGAGCCAGTCTGTCCAAGAAAGAAATCATATCACCCTTCTGAGACATGAAATAGCCAACATTATGCAAGTATTCGACACCAAGTGCGCCGAACAGGATCTCTCGGAAGATACATTTTGCATTTGCATAGATTCCCTGAACAGTATCCTTGTTCTATTTGAAGATCTAGTTGTCGGAAAATTCCCAGCTAGAAATTGCAATAGCAGCGATGAATTGCATGCAGAGTTTCCAAAGCTTGTTGCTCTTAAGTACCAAATTTCCACAGGAGAACTAGTGTCTGCATCCTTTTGGGTTTCATTTGGGGGGAAGCCAAGGCAACACAACACAACACTAATTGTACAGCATTTCAACCAAACCATATCGAAACTATTCTCTACAATTAATTATGAGTCAAATACTTTTCGTTTCTATGAAATTGAAGATGACTACGAGTCAGACAAGGCTCTGTTACGCAACGCCGAGGAGCTCGCGGCAGCTCTGGGAGCAATTTTCGAACAACTCAAAGCATTGATATGTCTAAAAGATCCGGAAGGCCACAATTCCTATGTGCGACTCTCCGAGTTTGCGAAAAATGAGCTCCAAATGATGATATCTATCTGCGGACATCGAAGTCTGTGGCAGCACGTGGTCTTTCATATGGAGACTACAAACAATTGCAATATGAAACACTCATGGATAAAGGAGATTTGTTCGGAGTTGACACGTTCATACCGGAAAAAAAGGGTGTTATCCATGACCTTCGATGGAAAAGGGTTTTGCAAAAACTCCACTAGTGAGGCTCACGGGAAGGAATCGGCGATATTATCAACGGAGACCCTGAGCAATATTCTCCAAAAGGAAGAACAGCTAAAGCAAGGGAAAGCTAGTCACTACAAAACTATCAGAAAGAAGGACAAAAGGCGACTCAGTTTACTCCTTTCTAATTCCCTTATCCATTTGTCCGGCAGCGCCTTATTGCGAAATCCTTGGAGTGCCAACACCATTCATATTAGACAACGGAAGGATGGCTTCATCGGCCAAGATACCGCTCCAGAGGCATACATGACATACGCATTTAACTCACAAATTATCGAGGAAAATGCCATCAACGAAGACCTAGAACCGGGGGATCCCTATGTTTTAGGCCTGGCAAAGCTCTTACTAGAACTAGAATTGGGAAAGGAAATCACCGTGCTTGATGAAGATATTGACGAAATCACTGGTAAAACATCGTTATACATGGCAATTACCCGAATTCACGGAGACCTGGATCAGTATTTGGAGGACATGGATCCATTTATTGGGATAATAGATTCATGCCTGCAAATTTGCACCGATCTCTACGACATGGACCTCCGCCACACCAACAGCAAGGATTATTATCACAAGCTTAGGGAAGAGGTATTAACCAAAGTGATTAGACCTTTGAATCAAAGGGACAAAATCATCAGCAAACACTGGAAATTTGTCCAAAGATCCAGAACATCAACATCCGAGAGCGTGCTGTCTAACACAAGAGAGAGTCCTTCTCCAGTGCCCTTTATCGAAGCTTACCGCCAATCGTCGGTTAATATGGCCGAGATTGCCAAAGGTGGAACCGCTACAGCTATAGATTCATCAAAAGATCATCTATTGTCCTCTATATCAAATTCTGGACTACTATGTGAACCTTCCAGACGTAACGTAAGTATATTCACACAATGATATGGAGATGGGCTGATCCAAGGATAGATATCAAGTAGTGTGCAATGGTTGAAAGAATTTGACTTCATCAACCGAGATATGGGGAGGTTAATTTCCGTGTCCAGAGTCACGTCAAAAAATAGAAATATCAGACTAGCCATTCTAGATACGGGCTGCGATTTGACTGCACCTTGTATGGCAGTCCTTCCTGGCGTCCCAGCACGCTTAGTAGGCCACTGGAGAGATTTTCATGAAGGCTCAACGGAACCGGTAGATGAGGATGCGAAACAGCACGGAACAGCACTTACAGCTCTTCTATTCAGAGTGGCATTCAATGTCGATATTTACGTAGGTCGAGTTACGAAAGATCAGGCAGATTTACCCAACTCAACTCAAAATATATCCAAGGTAAAGAGGAAGGTATTGTTCTCACCTGAAATTTTATCATAAGCTAATCAATCTCTTCTAGGCAATTCATTACGCCGCGGCCGAATGGAAGGCTGACGTCATTACAATGTCGTTTGGCTTCCCGTTTATTGTTGATGAGATTGAATATGCCGTTACAGATGTAAACAGAGGCCGCCGAAAGGACGGAAAGAGTGAAGTGGTCTTTTTCGCGGCCGCGAACAATGATGGGCTAAACTCGGAGGAAATGTTTCCCGCAAGCCTCGAGACTGTTATATCAGTACGTGGAACAGATCATACCGGTGCGTTTATCAACAAGTTCAATCCAATACCTAGGCCACAGAAGGCAAGAGGCCTGTTGTATGGCACGCTTGGTCAAAATGTTCCATACGACATAGGAGACAACGGTGCCCAAATGTCGGGATGTTCGGTGGCCACTCCAATCTTGGCTGGTATTGTGGCGACAATTGTGCAGTATGCAAACTACACAGTAGGAATGGACGCAGAGACGATAACAAGGCTGCTAACAAAAGATGGTATTCTTCAAGTATTGGAACACATTTCTGTGGGGGATGACTTTGGCCGCCGACGATACGTTGCGCCTTGGCTTTTTTTTAAAGGAAAGGAGGAGGAGAGATTGGCGACTATTAAGCATGCTTTATCCAAATTAGAGCGGCATATCACATTGGGGCGGCAGGTTTAGTAAGCTCAAATTCAACATGTTGCGCGACTATTAGAATTGCACAATTCACCTAGTTCCTTTAGCAGCGAATTTTCATTCGTCTTGGAAGAGCCATTCCTGTTGGGCTTTGTCAGGATTAACTTCGGTAATGCCTTCTTGAATTGTGACCACTTCATCAACTGTTGCACCACCATACTCAATTTCGATTTCTCCTTCTTCTGTTTCGTCGCTGCTACTATCCACGAGCATGGCCGCCTTGTGACGATAATCATCCAGCTTGAAAGTCGCATTCGGACCCCAGCCTTTTGGTTTAATGATGAGCAGTTGGTATGCAAAGATGATATCACCTGCGGCCTCAAACCCATTCGAGGTGGTCGTCGTTCTCTCAATGTTGGCATTGCCACCGACAAACATATCTGGAGCAACACTTTCTGATATTTCCGCAGACAGTCCGCGCCCAGATGATCCATAATGGGTTAACTGGAATCCTTTTGCAACTTTCAGACCAGTCACCATGTAAACTGGGCTTCGAAATAGGCTATCGGTATTCAGAATACTGCGAACAATTGGCTCATTGGCGATCGCTTGGATGTCTTGCATCGAAGGCTCATCTCTAAAGTAAGTAGTCTCGAGAGATTTCATGACAATTTTGACAGACTCTGCTCTCTGACGGTTCGGCCCGAGTTTGAGGCTCAGTTGATTGAACAAGCGAGTCCAGATGCTCACATTCACACTCCGTATCTTTTCGGTCTCGAATAGCCAATTATTCTCCGTTACTGTCTCCATCTCAGGTAGAGGCTTGGTGGGCTTGGAGATTGCATACTGAGGGCGGAACGGATCAACAATTATGTTTCCAAGAGCAATCGGGCCATTTGGGCGGTAAGTCCAGTTCGGCGCAAGTAAGTATGTAGGATCTCGAACGTGAGGCATCTTCAAGCAAACAAAGCTAATATTGTGACGGCTTGTGAGCAAATTATTTGGGAGAATGGGAAAGATCTCATGCTCCTTAACGATCAAAATGCGGGGTGATACTGCTGACCACTGGGAAACGATTTATAGGTACGATCCTTAGATTCATGGAACTATTGCTGCGAAACTGTTGATATGCGGAAACATAATGCATAATAGTGGCATTCACACCCTGCATGGGGTTCGGTATATTAGCTGTAAGAACAGCGTTATTCTAAACATAGTCGCTGACATTTTGTCTATAAATGAGAGCTAGCTGATGTTAATTTTACTCTAACATATACTCAGGATTTTGTAGCATGCAGAGGCCCTTTATTTCTCAAGCCGTTCGTAGGGTAGCATTCAAATACCAACCCCACAGATGAAATCACCTATTTTATGCATGCTGCTGTCAGTGAGCTGAAGGCGAGTAAGAACACGAGAGCGGCATTTGTGTGCAGATCAGAGGAGATTGAGTTTCTTGGGTCACATATCATAAGAGAGTAGGAATACGGAATAGACCTCAATCAATTACAGCTGACATCGTCAAAGTGATGGGTCAATTTGCATCCTCTTACAATGAGCGCTTCTTGGCGGCTGAAGAAGAGAGTAACCCCTCATTGAAATCCAATCAGAATCAGAGGCTGCCGTTTTGTTACCATCCGTGGCTGGCTGAGGTCGCCCATTGAGGAATATATCTTCAACTGCACAGCTTTCAGCTATGTCAAGATTTCCGCTTTGATGTAAATGCAACCGCATGGCGGGAGCCATACGCTCAGCGGCAGATGTGAATACTACAGAGAACAACGTGTCGGGCATCTATTCGCTGGATTCTCTTTGCAATTGATGCTGCGCGGAGATCAACCAGGATTTGAAAGTTGCGGCCCCCATGTTGATGAAATACTACAACGTCAACATACGTGATTCAGCTGTTTACCTCGATGGGTATTAACCAAACTGGTAATCAATTGAGAGATGATGCCTTCAAAGGAAACTACTGGAATTGCCATGAGCGTGACGCGTTGGCCAAGCTGAAACTATAGCTATATAAGTCGCCATGGAGGCAGCATGATATACTGTTCCTACCATTGCACAACAGCGCAGAATACATCAGTAACTGCATCTAAATTCTGTCTTATCTCCTCTCACATCATGGACGTCCCATGGATCATATCAGGATCAGAGGATGGAACGATCGAAATCTGGGATCGAGCTACAAGTCAATGCATTGCGACACTCACGGGCCACAGCGGTCCCATACAACGCTTCGCATGGTCACCTATTGTCCAATCACTTGCATCAGCATCGGACGATGGCACAGTCAAGATATGGAACATAGCCACGGGCGAGTGCATATTGACGCTCAATGATCACATCGGTGGTGCTAATGGGGTCGCTTGGTCTCCCGACGGCAAACGGCTTGCAACCTCAGACGACAACATAATCAAGATTTGGAATCCAGCCACAAAGCAATGTGTATTCACACTAGGAGGCCATGACAATCGTATCAATTCCATTGTTTGGTCACCAGACGGTACAAAACTCATCTCGGCATCGGCTGATACGACTCTCAAGATCTGGAGCTTGGCTACAGGCCAATGTATTACAACTTTTGAAGGCCACAGCGACGAAGTTCTTTCAGTTGCTTGGTCGCCCGATACAGTTCACATTGCTTCGGGTTCAAATGACAACAGTATCAAAGTATGGGACGAAACCACAGGCACTTACACCTTGACACTCAATGGCCACAACTCGGCTGTTCGCTCTATCGCCTGGTCGCCTAATACAATTCGTCTTGCATCGGCATCACTGGATAATACTATCAAGATATGGGATACATCGTCAGGACAATGCACAACAACACTTGAAGGTCATGAACAGTCCGTCACGGAAGTTTCATGGTCGCCTGATGGAGCCTGGCTTGTATCGGCATCGGACGATAGCACTATCAAAACATGGGATGCAGCTACCGGCCAATGTTTATCAACGCTTACAGGTCATGAAAGCCCAGCCAAGACGGTGCTTCCTGTGACAAAGATTAGCAAACTACCTCTCGGCCAACTTAGGTCGTTGCTCCCGCGCAAGGACGAGAAAGACAATGCCACAGTGATCGCATCGGGTTCCCAAGACCAAACAGTGAAACTTTGGGATCCAGAATCTGGTCTCTGCATCAAAACACTGGAAGGTCACACCGGGATAATTTGGTCAGTTGCGTGGGCTCCTGATCAGAAACATGTCGCATCTGCAAGCGACGATGCGTCAGTTAAGATCTGGGATTCCACAACTGGCCTTGCCAAGTTCACGCTTCAGCATAAATTTCCTGTCTACTCTGTTGCCTGGTCTCCCGATGGCACTAAATTGGCTTCGTCTTCAGGAGATGGAAACGTTTGGATCTGGGATATCACCTGGGATTCAGATGTGGCCCCGCAAGCTACCATCCTTACCAACACTGGCAATGCCACAACACTTCTGGCCTGGTCTCCAGATAGCACTCGACTCTTATTGGCATCGCCGACGGATAGCAGGCTCAGAGTCTGGTATTTGGTTGCTGGCGAGAGCTCGGTTATCGACCTAGATGTCGACCGCCGAGTCGATTCCATTGGCTGGTCACCCGACTCTAAGCTCTTCGCGTCCGGAGGTAACGACAATGAAATTACTATATGGGATGCAGATACGAAAGAGAGTAAATTGGCTTTGAAGGGCCACCGGGGTTCGATTCTTGGACTTTCATGGTCTCCTGATGGCACCAGAATTGTAACGGGATCACAAGATCGTATAGTCAAAGTATGGGACCCAGTCTCTGGTAACTGTCTCTCAACATGGGAGGGACACTCCAAATTTGTACAGTCTGTCTCTTGGTCTGCGGATGGAAAAGATGTTGCATCAGGATCACGAGATTACAGAGTCAAAATTTGGGATGAAGCTGAAAATAAGTGTAAGGCGACACTTGAAGGGCATACTGGTGAGGTTTGGACGGTTGCTTGGTCGTCTCATCCCAAGCCGCCAACGCCTCCGCCGCCTCCAGGACCTGATCCTGACTCCGGCTTGGCTCGGTGGATGCAAATTTTCATGGCTTTGCAGGGCCGCCTACATGATTTGGAGTCGAATGTCGATGGCGTTGTCGATTCGAGTGTCAAGGCAGCACTGGGATCAATCGCAAAGGGTCTCGCCAAGTTCAACGAGCTCATCGACCTTTGGCCAGACTATACAGGAGACGATGCATCCAATGAAAAGCGCAAGGCCATCATTCAAGAAGCTACAGATCTCATCCAAACTGGTGCCGGCTTTGTAACCGGCTCAGGGACAGACGGTGGGGTAATTCCTCAGGTAAAGAATTGTTCAAAGCCACTTGTATAATTACGTGCATATATGCTAACATACATAATCTTCTCACAGTTGAACGACATTGAAGAAGAACTGAAGGAGAAGAAAGCCAAGTTTTACGAAGAGACTGAGGAGGAGAAAACCGAAATATCATCGTTGGAGGCAGACATTGACGCGGCTATAGACAAGATGAACACCGACCAAGAGGCGTATGAAGAAGCTCAAGCCATATTGCTTGCAAAGATAGAAGAGGTTTCTCTGGAGGCTGCCATGCAGCGCCAGGAATCACTCAAGAAGAAAATTGTTTTGGTATGCACAACTCCAGTCTGAGATGTATAGCGACGCAATCAACAGCTAGACTAACATACTCTGCAGGATGGAGTAAATTACACGTCGCTTCTTGAAGGAAATGGAACGCTGGACGACCTTCAACAAGCCGGCGAATTGGCCTACTTGATTCTAGACAGGGCTCAGAACAAAGTCCGCAACCTCGAGTTCCGAGTGCAAGCCCTGAAGCGCATCCAGAAGAATCGGCCCATGGTCCAGCGAGCGATTGGCAGGGCCGAAAGGCTTATATCTATCTTGAGAATGATGACCCAGGGCTTGACCAACGAAGACGGTGCTATTCTAGCCGTGGTCAATCTCATCCTGCCCACCATCGAAAAGCTCGGCAAAGTGGGTGAGCCGCCGTACAATCGCCCACACCGCAGCAGCGAGGATGATTTGTGCACTTATATCTTGACGATTCACAGAGAATCTCTGATTGATGTGGCATTTGTTGAAAGTGCTAGGAAGGCTGTGGCTCAAGTACGGGATTGGTTCGATGATGACATTCCGAAGAAGACTCAGGATGAGATTGATGCGATTGTTAAAAACCCTTTGTACTGAAAATGATTTAATCAGTAAAAAGTTTCTTTATTCTTTTATTTTTGTCTATTTTCTCTTCCTGGTATGTAGAAATCATGTCGGTGGACAAGATGGGCGAGGAGTATGGGCACGACTGGCCTTTGTCGCACGTTCAAGATACATGTACTGCTGTATAACTCCATCTCGTATTTATATTCCCACTCGTCACCAAATGTTTATTCGTGCTAGGTTCAATTTATGGTATCTAGCTTGGGGGAGGCACGGTCATTGACCCGTGCCTGCGCTCTAAGTACATGTAACATTGCGGAAGCTTGTCGCCTGCTAACGGGGCAACGGTTTGTTCGCAAAAACATCGAGTGTTCAGTCACCTCTCATTCCAAACATCTTCTGTTCTATATCCAACTATCGTTCAGCTCAAGCGCCAAGACATTCTTTTAACTGTATCATCACAGTAACAATGTTGTCATCCAGTCATATCAGGGCATCCAGCAGGTCCAGCTCGTCCAGTGAAGAGGACGCCCCGGGTGATTCATATTCACATTCACATTCGTCCGATCCTGAGGGAGGGGATGCCACTCAACAGCTACCAGCTCCAGCAGAAGTCACCAATCCTTCATTGAGATGGCATAGTGGGTGCGCACTTATCATCGATGACGGGTTCCTAGGCGGCCAGGAGCTCGGCTTGCCAACCGACATTCGCAGCCGACTCATGGTGCATTACGTCTTAGGTCATCCTGCGTGGCTTACATTCACCATTGAATTTCCCCGTGCAAGTGAAGGAGAGGAAGAGGGTTTTGGAACGTTTTACTTTAGTGAGATCCTTGTGAATCTCGATTGCTATCTGTGCTAACACGCAATTTACACACCTAGTTATCCCACGTCGATATCAAAAGCCCATGCCATCTTCATACCACAGAATACAAGTCAAGTTTCCCCTGGGTAAATTGGTTCATGCTGTTAAACCTATAGAGTCAGCTCTAGTCAAATCACTGCCTGAAAGAGGAAGCAAATTCTCAGTGTTCGAAATTGATGTCAAAGATGGCTCAGATCCTGTTGTCATTGATTTTGGACTGCCTTTCGACAACCCAGGCCATCCGAGCGACGGATGGATCAACAATTCACAGCCCATCGCTGGAAACCAGACACTACTGGATGTTCTCTCCCAGCGAACTTTCCGTTTTGTGGTAGACTCGCCTTCGGAGGATATCCCGAAATCGTTTGTCCTAGACTACATTCCACCTTCCTTTAACTACCCATATGGCACAGATCACAGCTGGGATCTTGGGCGCTATAACCGAATGCTCTCCTAGGCAAAGGGCAGCTCATTTTTACCAAAATGGAGATTCAAGGATGACAACGATCATCTTGCAGCGATGACGCAGTCCCAAGTTCAAGATTTCGTTTGGCTACATGCGGCGGCCGACGGGATTTACAAGATCAAGTTGCGAGCGTCCTTTGTTTCAACGAGTGGTTCGCCGTCATCATATATCGACGACTTCTACGTCGTCGTGCAACTGAAGGAGTTCCCCAGTCGGTATGATGCTGCTTTGCGCTGCCTTCTCAATAGTGACACGCTGTGCCTACATATTTACGATCCTGCCGTTCGAGCTCCTGTCGATCGCGAGAGGCCAGCAAAATGGCCAGCCCGAGTCATTCACGACTCCACCATCATGAATGCACTTGTACACCAGGGTATAGCAGATGAAAACGCAGTTTGCAATTCGTCAGATGAGCGACATTTGATCCTTGCAGTGCGTCGGCCAAAGGAGATCGACTGTCGGCCCAATTTCAATGCCATGGTAGTGGGCGATGAAGGACGAAAAGATTACTTGGTATCCTTCAATTTCCTCGCGGACTCTAAACCATGCCAGCGTAAAGTCGAGGCTGTGCTGCAATTTCACCCCGATGCAAACCCGACACCTCGAGGGCAGGGCGGCCTGCAATTATTCGGAGCCAGGAGCACTGAATCTCCTACCTCATCTAACATCAAACTCAAGATGAGACTGCACAGAGACCTTTTACGCGGGTATGGATTCTTCAAAATTCTGCGGGAGAATGCTGAGACGCAACCACCGATGCAGCTTGCACAAGGCCGCTCTTTGCCAGCAGTAAACCTGCTTCCAGCGTCCCAGCATATCGTCGACCCACTGATGGAGGATGTTCTCCCCAGAGATCGCAAAAGGTTCTGTACATATCTCAGCAGGGTACCACTGGGTTTTGGCCTTATCACAGGCGTAAGTCTCTTTGCCTTGCTCCTTTGAGAGACGATACTCACTAGTTTGGATGCAAGGATCCTGGTTTTGGAAAGACGACGGTCCTCTCCGTAGCCACGCTCGGCATGTCTATCGCTCTCGGGCCGATCTATGCATGTGCTGCTACCGACGTCGCAGCTGACAACTTTGCGGAGCATCTCAACCGAATCTCTGAGAAATTCACAAGTCGGCTCAATGAGGCCAAAGCGTTGGGCGAAAGTCCAGCTAGGCGTATCCTCATCGTTCGTGGCTACGATATAGATGACGAGGTTGCTGCCTTTCACAAACTCCTCGAAAATCCTCGGATAGGTGATAAGGCAGCTCCTCCATATAATTTTGCTCTTAAACCGAAATGGAGACTGCACTTATCCCTGGCATTCTGGCTGCTTGTGGCCCTACGATCGCCTGCTGTTCGTCCATTTCATTGTGATGATCCTGTAGGAATACAGTCGCTGCAATCGTATTTACATAACCAATCGAATCTTAAGCGGCTTCGCAATGTGGCAACTGGAGTAATTGGCTATCAAGAGTACAAAAATGGCCATACGGTGGATGCCGACCGCATCAGGTTCATGTTCCGGAACATTTTGCGCTGTACTAACATCCTTTGCACGAATATATCCCTTTCTTGTCAAAGGCCATACGATTTCTGGAAGAGCTTAGCCAAGGGTATCGCAGTGGACGAAGCAAACAATGTTGGCCGTCCTGACCTCTACTCAGTATGGGGCAACACACTTCTCCCATGTCTCCTTTGTGGCGACGACAAGCAGCTGGAACCTCGTGTGGTGAGTTTTGGACAAAAAGATGAGAAAGGCCACTCCATAAACAGGCTTGAGGACGACGGTAAACTGTCCGCTCTTCTTTTCTTCAAAGGGAATCGCTGGCCTGTGTTTCGCTTGAGGACCCAACTCAGAATGGCCACTGGACTTTTCGACCTCTGTTATGAGGTGGTCAAAGACATGCCAGATTTTCGATACGGACCCGATTGCGACATCAGTTTGGATCGGCATGCGTGTGGCCGTGAACTAGAAGCCTTTCTACAGAAGAGATTTCCTGGGTTGGCTCTTCCTCTCGATGGCATGCTCTCAGAGGCGTTTATCAACTGTACAGGATCCAAGTTTTATTTCAGTCCAGTGACTGGGTCGGGGTGGAATCCGGCTCAATCCAGGCGCGCGCTACACTTTGTCCGCGACCTAGTAACACAGACAAAGATTACTCCCCCCAATGTCTTCATCATCACACCCTACGAAGCCAACGTCGATTTCATCGAGGGTGAGAGGCAAAAGCTATACTACTCAGCAATCTCATCCATGGCCCCAGCTGCAACAGTTGATGACTTCCAAGGCCGTCAAGGGAACATTATAATCCTTGTGACGGCAGCGACAGAAACTTCAGAGATATCAGAGCCAGGCTACATCTCCGACCTACATTATCTCTGCGTAATGCTCAGTCGTCACATATCCGGATTGGTCATTTTTGGTGATCACAGCATCCCGCAAGCGTGTGACATAGATAATATCCGGAAGGATGTGGCTGAAACCGATAAGAATTCCATGAAAAGCATGTTGAGTATCTTGATGCGGAAAAGGCGAGTTGCTACACTACCGGCCTTTTAACTCTCCAACAATATCACATCCGACGTCTCGTAGTTGCTTTGCACTACGTGTTGTTATTACCCATCAAACCGGCTATTGCATTACATTTCAGACTATAGGAATACTTGAACAGATTACTCAAGCGAGAGACTGGATGAGTAATCTATAGCGATAGAAAAGATAGCGATGAAACACGTCTTTCTGAATATACTCCATCTTGACGATGCATCGCTAACGGTCAGTCGAATGATCGGTGACAGAATAATTTCGCTGTCTCGATTTATCGGCATTTTAACTGTGATCAAACCCGTTTTCGTGCATATATCAGCTACGAATTGTTGATAAAAATAGCATACTGCATCTTGGCCCCATACAAGCCTTGCTGCGATTCAATCGTGGCCACTGCCCTGCTCAACCAGCCAAATTCATTACAGAGCTAATGCAGCATGATGTATCCGTGCCCAGGCTTGTCTAGGTTATTTTTATCTTACAGTCGGCTTGACTTGAAATGTCGTGTTCCCCTGTGCATGAGAGCCTCGTAAAAAAAGGGATGCACCTATTAATAGACACTCATCCTACGAGAGGCACGTTACGTGTACTTTTATTGGTTCAGAATGGCTAACACCGATTTCCGCCTCAATGACTTCATTCAAGTCTTAGACACGTAGCGGTACGATAACGATTGATGGCCTATTGACCCAGCCATTCCCACGACAAAAGTGTGTGAGTGAGGCGGTGCAGTTTCACCCCTGCCTAACTATGCTATTCCGCTCCGGCAAGCGGATAACTGGTCCTTAGGCCTCTGTGCCGCAGTATTCCGAAACACTGATACGTGGGAAGATGCGGGTGACGGAACCGTGAGTGGTGGAATTGAATGGTTGGCGAAGAGCGTATAATGTTGGCAATTACATATTGGTCTCTTAAATTGAAAAGATAAAGTTTTCTTCTCATCGTCAGTTTCCTATAGATTCTTATCACTCTTAACCATAGGACTAAGTCAATCTTTTGGTCAAGCTCCTATTATCATGTCTAAAAAAAATAATAACATTGACAAAGAAGGCAACATTACTTGTAAGTTTCTGCCATCTACTATCCTAACTTTAACATTTTTAACACGTCTAGATCACTCGAAAGTCGTCTCGTCCCCGAAGCATATTGCACAGGGAAAGCACAGAGATTTGAAAGCAAAATGGCAAAATTCGAATACCTGCCACTGGCTAATACAAGAGAGTGCTTTCCAGTCCTGGGAGAAAATGGAGGCGGAATACTCTTTACTCTGGCTACATGGCGGTCGTAAGTTTTCGCACTTACGGCAGACAGTTTTATACTGACTATTAAGTAGCTGGATGTGGAAAATCAATTTTGATGTGAGTTGCTATACCAACCATCCTTGTTATACCTATGATGAGTAGAGAATAATCTTGGTCTGTAGGTCTCGTGTAATTGAATGCATTCGTCAGAATCAGTTCCGGATAAAAGGCCCCGACGCGGTTCACTTGCTCTACTACTATGTCGGCTTCCATATCGAAGACAACCAGAATACGGATGAGCCCTACCGAGATATTTTAACGACATTTTGGGAGCAAACGATCAACAAATTCAGGGACCGATCGACCAATACATACGATAAATATTCTAGCCTTGAGGAAATCGAGAACACTCTGCACGAAATGCTCGTTTCATCAAAACGAGATATATATATTGTCATCGATGCGCTTGATCAACTTCCTGACGTCTTGCAGGAACGAGTGATTTGTGGATTCAACGCACTAGCTCGAAAGCTCCGGTATGAAATGAGTAGCTACCGCCTTAGCGTAGCCATCAGTTCTCGCCATTGCAATTATACCGATGAGTTGCGAACACGTCGGCTGTTCCTGGTTCAAGTTACAGGGAGGAAAAACAGGCAGGATATCAAAGAATATCTAGAAAAAAATCTCAGATCAGCACTCCTTGATGGAAAGCCACAGCTCAAGGGGCGACTATTGGATGAGTTGGCCCAAAAGGCAGACGGAAGGTAAGTGCTGTGAATCCTTCTATTTATACTTTCACTGACGGATAAAATTCAGATTCCTATGGGTTAATCTACAAGCATTAAGCATACGCAATATGAAGCAAGAATCACAAGTCATAGCGGCCTTGCTAAAGCTCTCTCCCCCAAGGAGTTTGGAAGATTTATACAAGACCTATGCTTATAAGTTTAAGGTCTTACAAAACACAAGGGAGCAAGAAATAGTTCAAAGAGCTGTGGCCCTCCTCGCATCTAACATGGGCTCAATGTCGAAAGACGCCATGTGCATAGCGCTGTCAATTGATGCCGACGGGACCATCAACAAGAAGCTTCATCAAGATCTGGTTGAAAATACCTCTGCGATTGTCATGTCCTCTGAAAATTTGATTCAATTCAACGAGCATCTTGGGACTTATCAATTCTGTCATCTGACAGCCTTTGAGTTCTTCAGAACATACGAGCCAGCTGCTTACAACCTCGAGATTGCAGAGCTCTGTCTAGCTTATCTGCGCTCTCTGAAACTTGGTCAAGGCTCTGTGGACGATGCTACATGGCGTAATACCGAGAACCTTGAGTTGGTGATGCAGAATCATCCATTTCTATCATTTGCCTCTTCAATATGGGCCAAAAGCATTCAGAAGAGTTTAATATCCAAGAATATCCTGGCTATCGAAAAGAGGTATTCAACAGTCCTCGACCTGCTTCAGATCCTTTTTGCCAAAAGTCAAGGAGGCAAATTTGGGAACCTTCAATTGGCATTTCTAATCCATTTGTTTAATATGGGCAAGAGATTACCAGTCGGAGTTCACCACGAGCACATTGTTAGCTATTACGGCCTCGCCGAGCTCTACGATATTTTCGTGGCCAGGAGGTGGTTTGATGTCGCAAAGCGTGATGACGATGGATTAACTCCCATCCACTGGGCTTTACGAAACGCGGTGAAAATATACGATGCCAGCTCTATTGTTGCGAAACTGATAGGAGACGGTGCCTTTATCCACGCGAGAGACAGAAAAGGTCACACTCCTCTGCACTATGCGGCTCGTTACGGGAATTTACAAGCAGTGGAATTTCTTATTAAAAAAAAGGCAAAACTCAATCTTACAAATGCGAATAATGAAACAGCCCTCATCACTGCTTGCAGAAAGCATCATGAAGATGTGATATTGCGTCTTGTTAAAGCCGAGGCAGACGTAAGGATACAAAGCTCTTTCGGAACGGCTTTACAAGTCATATCTTTGATCGGGTGTTGTCGTTGTGCCAATGCGATCCTCAAAAGCTACAGACATTCCAAGATCATCAGTGAAAAAGACTGGCCATTCGGCACTTCTCTCCACTCTGCAGCATTCTACGGTCACTCAGAACTTGTTAAACTACTTTGCTCGAAAGGTATAAATACCCGTGCAACGCACAAAATATACGGAACCCCAGTGACAGCTGCCGTTATGGGGTTCAAATCAGGACTAGACGTGAGCCCATTTTTGGATACTATCAAGATATTGCTCAAGTATGGTGTGAAAGTCAATGATCGAAGCGGTACACTCGGACCAGCTCTCCGGGCAGCAGCATACCACGGAAACAGGGAAATGGTGATTCTACTTTTGGAGAACGGCGCCAAAATAAGTAAAGCTGGAGGACGAACGGGTACGGCGTATGAAGTTGCAAAAAATCGTGGACATACAGACATTATGCATATTTTGTCGGAGAGAGGCTAAGGGGTTCTAGATTATGACAAGGATCATGACCTCCCTTAGTATAACCGTCAACAGATTCTGCGGCAAGAGTTTAGGACGACTTCCAGAGCTGGTAGTATGGAAACGATCAATCGTCTCATCAAACAATTCGAGAAATCTTTGAAGAAAGAAATCCAAAACGGCAAAACTCTTTTCCTCAAAGCATTGGTTAGGCTGGGTAAGGACGCCTTCAAGGACGTGATAAAGTTGGCTACAATGTTGCACAAGGACATCGACGTACCTACGACTAGACAAGACAATAGCCATATATCACGTCTCCGAGACAATTTGTCCGAGTTTCTTGGTTTAGGCTCTGCTAACAAAAACGGTGAACCCACCTTGAATATGAAGCTGGCACTGATGGTATGGCATCACCTTATATCGGCATATTGACAAATTCACTTGTCCAAGGCAGTCATGGAAAACACTTCTCTCGAGTCCTATATCGAATGGCCCGGGCTGCAGTGAACATATTGGACACTGCTATTGCGACCAATGACAGACAGCTAATCAGATTGATCACGAACACATGGGTCGAAGCATTGAACAATCTCGTCTCCCATTCTGAGTTGGGAGAGCCAACATTGGAAATTGCAGTCCAGAGGCGTGCAAACGAGCTCAAGAGACATCTTATTAACGAACACCTAAGTTTGAAACGAAGGTTCCAAAAAGCAGAGACTTCTGTTCTGCCTGGCATTGAACTGCTTTTAGTGGCTGTTGAGCGCGGCAAAGGTTTCAGGCACTTGTCCTTTGTTATCTCTAAGCTCTGGATGATTGCAATGAGCGACATAGTAGGGCATCTTGGCAAGGCAGGAGAAGCACCGATGCAGGAGCTGATTCGCATACTTGCGGAGCGATTGTCGGTAGCAGTTAAGGATAAAGATCAGCTGAATGCTGAAGTCTGTGGACAAGCTGGCATTGAGCTCCTGAGAGCGGCAGCGTTGAGTCCGAGGCCAAAATTGCTATCCAGATCCAGTGAGAAAATGGTGATAGAACTGGGAGTAAGACTTGTGGAAAGCATGAACTCCATGGTTGACCAGATTACAAGCATGAGGTGGGAAGAATACCAAAGCTGCTGCAAACATTCGGAACATGATGAAGCTCTTGGCCTTACGCTTGTAGGTCTGGGAGTACTACGCACAGCTATCAAGCAGGATACCGACCATGTGACATCTAAGTTGCTGCCTTTTATTGAATCAGGGTTTGAAATGGCTCGAGAAGCTCATTTGGATCGCCATGCATCTACTGGTAACGGTATTCCGGTTCGCGACCTAGAGGTTATCTTTGATGCTGCTGTCGACCTGTTTGCAGGAACTGAAGAGATACAGCCTGGCAGCCTGAGGATTATGGCCTTGAAGATTCTTGCCTTTTTGGGAGTCAAATCAAGCAACTACCAGCAAAGCGTTATTATGCTCGCCTTTCAACGCGTTGAAGAGGCCTCTCGAATCGTTAACCCTACTGAGAGAAGAAAACAAGTTTTCCGGATTGCTAGGACGATTCTTGCTTTCGCAGATGCTGATATGGGTACCAAAGAGAGAAATCTCACCGTTAGGCTAACTTTTGCTCAACTAACTTCGGGGCATTTAGCTAGATTATTACCGACTATCGCAGAGATAAAGGAGCTGGCCGGATATAAAAAGGTAATTGAGCATTTAAAGAAGGAATTAGAAAAGATGGAAGAATGTAAAGATAGAAGAATATAAGGATGCGCGACCTTGATGATAAACGTTTTGCAGCTAATGGTTCTTTCTTCGTGAAATCGCTAGTTCTAGAGTAGCTCCTCAGTGTATCCAATCTGCATGAAAATAATAGTGCATCTCTTTTGTGCACTATTTTTAACTATAAAACTCATACCAGTTATGGTTTTTCTTCTATCTATTCGGGTGGACTATTGAACATCGCTACGTATATCTAAATGGCGAAAGAGGTTTAAATGACACATATTCGTTATGAACAGCGTTAGGCTGTGCTTTGCGCCAAGCAAAGGCTCATGCATCCTAGGCCTCTTAACTCTCCGAAACTCTTTAAACCAATAATGTGCCCGAGCGTCGTCAGCGCCCTCACTCAGATATTGCATACATTCTAGGCTTCCATGAAGGATCCGTCCAACGCAACAAATTAACCATATTAAAAGCCAGCTTGCCTCAACGAGGAGGAAATTCATCGCTGACACGCTTAAAGACAAAGCCGACTGACTCACACGAACATGGATCAAGATGAGCCTCTTGAATGCCCCGTTGCAGTCCTACTTCCACTCATTCGTCCAGCATACTTATGAATTACTGTCACCGATCATAAGCCATAGTAAAATCCCAATCTTCATCAAGGATATTGACCATCCATGGATCAACGAAAACTTGCAGTGGCTGGAGAATCGCGACGACCCATTCAAAGAGCTGTGCGACCCGAGTTCCGAAATTTATAGAGGAATTGATGGTCGCGTGTGTCCGTCTGATCTCTTTAACCGGCTGGTAATCGACAACAATAGTTGGGGGATGCAGAGGATGCCTTGGAGAAATGCTCGAGAACGGTTGCGAGAAATGGGGGACTGTCCCATGGCTCTCGACTCGGTTAAACATCTCCACGTAGACATCTACGTCAGCAGCGGGGAATACGGACTCAGATATGATTCACCGGATCCGGGAGACGAAATACCCGAGCTCTTTGCAGATATCCTGACTTTGATGCACAATTTGGAGCGAATAGACTGGGGGATTTCTGCGGTGTCTGCCAATTACTTTGAAAGTGTCTTCTCAAAAAGAAACCTTTCACTCCCGTCGGTCAATCACCTCGTTCCAAGCCAGTCTTCCTTCTATCTCATCCCCATGTGTCCGAACCTACGAGCCTTGGAAGCCACGGCATCCAGAAGCGACCAAGGATCCTTTATCGAGAGCACTTCTAAAGTGCCATCCATTCGATCTCTCAATTTTCAAGCTGTACATAGATGGAGCGAGCCTCTACTGTCTGGTAAGTTGCAACGCACGGGCATGGAGACTCAGTTTATAATGAATATCTAGATCTACTCAGAGCCATGCCGAACCTCGTTTCCCTCTCTTTAAGAGGAAGAATTGGTGAGGGTGAGTATAGCGACGAAAGCTTTCACTACGTGGAAGTAGACAAAGAGAAACTACAAATGATGAAAAACAACCTCGGTCTTGAGCCTGATGATATAGTCATCATTAAACGACCCAACGACCCATACCTCAAGGTAAGCGTTCAAGATCGACAAGACTTTTTACGACTAACGTACGTAGACTTTCCTTCGAGAACTTGTCGGCTACCCAAATATAAGACACCTTGATCTTCCTTATTCAGCAGATCTATCTTTGGGGTTTGATGGGGGTCCCTGGTGCGGTAATGCGTATTTCGGGCCGGATGGGCGAGCTTATCATCGCAGAGTGTTACAGGAAGGGGCAGAGACAGATGAGAAAGCGGCAAGAATAGCTTTATCTGTCCTACCACATTTGGAGAGTATATCAATTGGAGGGTCGACTCCCCATATGACCAAAGAAGGTGGGAACAAAGTGGTTTTTGTATGGCCATGGACCGGGAGAATGGAGGAATGGTTGCTAGAGCAAGTCCCCGACGTATCTAAGGATGACCCATGGTACGATGCCTAGGTACTAAGCTGATAAAAACACATTCACTGCAGGTTCGAGCGGAAGAGATTTTCCCATAGATATAAGAGCCATATTAATTAGGACCAAAGCTTTTCTGGATCTCCAACATGTGTGATCAACAGAGAAATCTTACTTTCATGTTAGCACATAATCAACTGACTTTGGGCATTTGGCTAGTTTAGTATCGAGTGTTTCCGAGACGGAGGAACTGGCTGCATATAAAGAAGCCGTTGAGTATATGAAGACGAAACGAGCGAAGATGGAAGAACATAAGAATGAAGAATATAAGGATGGGAGCGAGAGAAATCTAGACAGTTAACTCTTATTCGTATAGTCTATTTCTATTGGTGTTAAGGACAGTCGTTCTGTGCAATACATATACAGACAACGGTGCACCTGTTACCTACCTACCTAGATGACTACTACTTCAATGAATGATTTATAAGCACTCTCGTTGAAGAAGCTGTATGAAAAGGACGTGAGATATTAAAGAGAAAGGAGGACACCATACTAAATTTACAACTTAGAATAGATAAGATCGAAGATTGCTGCGGTATATAAAACGAACGCTCCCGATATTCCAGGCTTTGACCATGTGTAGTTCGCATACAAAGGAAGAACTCATCACAAGGGACATCAGATAAGAGTATATTTCACTGGCATAAATTTCACTATCAGACACGATCTCTCATGGGATGGGATTTTGATCCTTGTCAAGTCCTCTTTGCGGTTGATATCATCGATGCAAAGCAAGATAACCAATTACAAGATTCGGAAACTCTCCGGCATATCACATCCAATGTTAAAAGACATCATGAGAACCACGACTTAGCTCAATACAACCTCCCTGGGCAAGCTTCCCTCCAGTTTCTGCAAACCATATCGTCGTGAAAAAAACACCATGACTCGCTACTTCGCATCATGTAGCACACTCGTGACCAGTCCAAGATGCATAAACCGCAACGCTACCACAACATATCCATGCCTAGCTCCCAAGACCAAGTTGCCCGACGCTGTCAAACTCGACATCCTTCAGCGGTCAATATGCACCTTCGAAAAGCCACATCCCGCTTTCGACAAGTCGTCCAAGGCCCTCCTCCACTTCCAGGCCTATATCCGGCCCCGGGCCCTATCACGACATAGTACAGTTAGATACGATACGAGTTCCAAATAGTAGGCCCGGTATTGGACACACACCGCCTCTTTTGATGCATTCACACCAACTCTTTTTTCTCGGCCGATGCTACTGCCGCCACCACCACCTCACTTTTCGTCCATATAACCGGGCATGGCAAAAGCCGGCACATCACTCATCTCCCCATCTTCCCATCCCGTTCCCCCCAGACACACTTTTGACTTATGTCGGGTCTCAGTGGCCAACCCTTTTTCTACTTTCGCCATCACCTGCCAAACATCCGTATTGCTGGCGCCCTTCTTGAGTCAAGTTTTAGTCCTATATTTACATTCACCGTCGACACTATATTAGTCCTTCTCGACTTACTTACTTACTTACTTACACAAAGCCCTTCTAACCTCTCTCACTACGCCATCCCCCCTCGCCCCCAGCTTCATAGCTCTCCCGTCCCCAGCTTTCATAACTTACTAACTAGTTCATTCAGCTGTATAAGCTCCAGCTGCCCCCTTTGGTCCGACCCGACAAAGAGCAAGCAAGCTGAACAAGAGATTCCATTCCGGTGCATTTTCTCAACCTCTCCGCCCATCCACCCAATCACGCCCCATCTTCGCCCTCCTTTCGCTGCACAATCCGGCCGGGCCTCCACACCGAGTTTCCCGCGTGGTCTCCCGGGTGACTTTTTCTGTCGTCCGAAAAAACAAAAAAAAAATGGGAGGGGGGAGGGCGTGTGCATTATCGTCCTCTAGCCCCCCCTCCCCTCCATGCGAATATCCCGCTTTTTTTCTTTCTCTCTCTCTTTTTACGGCATCGTCTAGACTACTAGTAACCTTGACGTGCCGTGCCTTGCTTCTGGGTGCGGTCCATGTAATGTAATGTACATGTGTGTGTCTGTTATGTATGTAATCCGGGCAAGGGGACGTGCGTTACATGCGACATGTTACATGCTGCTTCTCAGTCTCTTCTCTTGTTTACGGGTCCGTCTGAGTGCGAGTGTGTGAGTATCAGTGTGAGTGGGCATGGTGTTTGTTGGGGGAATAGCCGGGCTTGACATTTTATTTTGGCCTGGACCAGGAACAGGACACATGCTTTTCTGAGAAAGTAGAAGAGGGTAAAAAAAAAAATCGAGATGGTGGGTTAGGTAAAAGCTGAGACCTGGCCAAGAGAGGAAAATTCTGTTTCATCACGAGAACGGTTTTTAGCCGGTGCCGAACCTGATTTATTGAGACATTCGGCTCGCTCGCCCTGAAGCTATCGCGCCCGTGATCGCAACCACCAAACCTTTTATATGTTCGCACATAATTATCGCGTCGCGATATCATTTCTTCATCGTCCGGCTGATTGATCGCATTCATTACTTTTCTTCTTTTTTTCTCTATCCTGTCTACTGTCACAAGTCTTCCTCGGCAAGAAATATAATCGCGCATGTCGGCTCCAGTCGCATCCATAAACCGCTCAGTCGCAAAGCCATAATACGGCAACTTTTATCCTATAAATTAAAAACATAAATCTCTAGGCAAATCCACACAGAAACATCAACTCTTTTCCCACAAAAAAATAAGAAGAATCTCCATCCTCTCCGGCACCCTGTCCTTCTTTTCCATCCCTGCTCGAATTCCCCTGGTCCCCATACACTCGCATGCACCCACTCACACTCATTTCTCCCCCTCCAGCCTATCGTATCCCCAGACTCGATCCACGAAGGCCAGGATTCGAGCATCGTTGCCAAAACATGGTGTCTCGCCTCTTGTTCCTACTGGCGGCGCCGGATCCGCTTGCTTTGACGTAACTGGCAGCTTCGCAGAAACTACACATTTATCGATAAGCCCGGTTTTGCATGGTGCATTTTGGAACTGCATGATGCATATGCAAAATGCATCCTTCGTCACAAGGGGGTGGGATGGATGGGAGAATGGGATAGGAGAGACGGGCGGGCGAGGGAGGGTTGCGGTTTGTGGCCAGGTGAGCCAGTTTAGCCAAACTAATCGTTGTATTTCTCTATTCTAGGAAGAGTAGTCTTCAAGGTCGATCACTTATGAAAAGAAAATGGAATGAAGTTATAGATACAGTAGTAAGAAGAGTAAATTCGTGGGCATTCACACGTTGAGATAGACAAGTGTGGCGACCAAGACTCGGTGGAATGAAACACTAACACTCCACTGCTTATTGCATCCAGACCACCTCGATTCTGTCACCATGCAGCTCTTGGCCCGTCAAAGTGTAATAAGTAAATGAAGGGGCGTGTATACAAGCACGAGAGCGGGAGGAAAA
The DNA here is from genome assembly GCF_003025095.1 of Trichoderma harzianum CBS 226.95. Lineage (NCBI taxonomy): Eukaryota > Fungi > Ascomycota > Sordariomycetes > Hypocreales > Hypocreaceae > Trichoderma > Trichoderma harzianum. Next base: position 2,169,501 of record NW_020209250.1, on the reverse strand, counting down.
AAAAGTGCGCAGTTGCATGTACGATATGTGCTCGTTTAATACTCCAAGAAAAAAAACTCCTCTGATATTCATTATCGGGTATTATATGGTATCATAAATCTCATAGTATACAAGAAAAAAGTTTCCAAAAAGGAAATAAAAAATAAATAAAAAATAAAAAATCATCGCTTGCTTGTCAAAAATCCAAATGCCAACCACATGTGTTCTGTTGTTATTCCAAATGCCTTTTTTTGTTCTTTTTCGTTTCTTTTTTTACTTTTGAAAAGATGGCTTTTTTTTCCACCTCCAAGTAATACAGGCAATATGCTCAAGTCATGCAAAAAGTAGTTCGTATCAATACAAAGGAAAAGAAGTAAAAGGAAAAGGAAAGGATGTCAATGTGTAAAGACAAAGACAAAAGGAGTGATGCGCGGGAATAGAGGATGCCGCTATGAGATCATCATCCGACTTCCTTTACTCCCATCGATAACCGCCGTCATCGTAGAGCACGCGGTCGCGGTGGCGACGGCCGCCGGAGCCGATGGTGGAGCGGCGTCGCGGCCTGATGCGCTCGGCAAGACGCTGCCGCTGGGCCTCGTCTTCCTCACGCTGGTCCTGCTTGCGGGCAATGTCGCGAGCCTTCTCCTCGCGGCGCTCCTCCTCAAAGCTCATGCGCCTGACGCTGTCCGTCAGCTTCTTGACATCGTCATCGCCAACGGCTGCGGTGGTCTTGAAGGAGAAGGCGCGGATGGGGGCGGGAGGCATCGGCACGGGCGGGCGCTTGTTGATCTCAGCGTTGGCCTTTGCAATGCGGAGGCGGATGCGGCGCTGTCGCTCCTCTTCCTCATCGCGCTGCTTGTCGGCCCGTCGCTCCTCCCGCTCGCGTCGGTGTCGAATGGTCTCCTCCTCGTTGGCGCTGCTCCGTCCGTGGCTGTCGCGGGAGCTGGTGGAAGAGTGGCGATCATGCTTGGAAGTAGTGCGGGCCGAAGGAGGGATTGCCTCGACTACCTCGACCTGGATACGAGGTCGCTCAACCCGCTCCGCACGCTCATTGCGCTCCACACGCTCATCCCGAGGAACCCGGCCATCGACAATGATGGGCCGGCGGGAGAAGCTGGAGCCAGAGTCGCGGGGTGAAGAGCCGTAGACAGAAGGAGAAGCGGAAGCATGGGCGGAGGCATTGGGCGAAGGCGGTGCGCTGGGGAAGTTGAAGGCGGTAGGAGGAGTTCGTGGGGTGGGCGGGCCTTCAACTAGAACGATGCGCTCGCGCCGTGATCCATCGCGGCCAAGGTCATATACTTTCTGTCCGTTGATGTAGAGGCTGGCAGAGCGGCGCCGTGAGCTCGAGGTGCTGCGGCGAGATCGGTCGGACTCGTCGCCGGAGCGGTAGTTTGGTGTGCCAGATCGTGGGCTGTAAGTGGGCGTGGGCGGGAACTGGCTGACGAAGGGAGAGCTGGGCGAGGTGCCGAACGATGCCTCTGAGTGCTGGATGTACTGGTTGGGGTGCTGGAAGACGACGTTGTTGGAGCAGACCTTGCCCTGCCGTGATGCAGAGCAGAAGACGGGCTGGCGAGACTGTTCCTTGTGGCCGTCTGAGTAGACGTAGGTGTATACGTTGGTGGTGCACATTGTGTCCGATTTGCGGCGGATGAATGTGCGCGTCGTACGCTGTTGTTGAGTTGCTGGTGAGCGAGAGACCAAGAGTCCTTGCGATGGCAAGGCGTTCGAGTGAGCGCCGAAGCTGGTCCTTTTGTGTGTGGTCAAGTGTGGTGCGATGGCTATTCTTGTTCAAAGACGACTCCGATTATGGAATGTGTTGTTGTTGTTCTTGTTGTTGGTTGGTGTAAGGATGAAAGAGAAGATGCAGCAAAAGGTGGGTATGAAGAGCCTTTTGTACAAAGTGTGTGTTCAATGTCTGTCTCTCTTTGATCCTTGTCCGGAATGCAATGCAATACAATGTAGTAGCAGTAGTAGGTAGTATAAAGAACTTGTGGGGTTGCTGTGCGTTTGTTGCCTGGAAATGCTGGATCGAGAACGAGGTGAGGGTGCATCGCAGACTTATAAAGACAAAGCGATGGGAGTGCGTGAGAAGGGACAAGACCTTGGCCGCTTTTGGCCGTCGTGTCCCTGTTTCACACGCCCCCTCCACTCTCCTTGTCCAGCCATATCGAGTCTCGACAAGAGTCCTGCACCTGAACCCCTGCCGTCTTTCCGCTTTCTGCCTACTGGCAACATGGGGAGTGGGTTTCCTCCCCGGCGAGGCATGTGAGGCATCTTCAGAGCGCTAGCGAGTCCAAGGGCTTCTCCGATGACTCCCTTCCTGTTCGTCCCCAGTGTGGATGCGCAGCAGCAGAGAGAGAGGAAGCCAGTCCAATAGCGGAGCGGCTGAGCGTCCATAGCCACGGACGGTGGGTTTTTGGTCTTCGCAGTTCCTGAGCGGCCAGCCAGAAGGGGGAAGGGCAGTTGAACGGAATGAATTGATGCTTGCTCAAAGCGACCGATGCGAGTGAGTGAGGTCAGAGGTACAGTAGACTAGAGTAGATTCTACCAGATTGCAAAGGTGCACCCAGGCTGCCGCCAATTCTGGCATCCATCTCATCTAGATCGAATCGAGAGAGCGCGAAGAGGGAGCCAAACGATGCTTTGCTCACGGCCATTGCATCGTCGCAGGCTGCAGAATTTCGAAACGGCAGGGCGCTGAAAATAGCAGCACAGACGGCCTCCCGAGAATATTCTGCTGCATCTGCGCTTATTCGAAACGCACGCTGTTGGCCAATGGCAGCGACCGGCAGCGGCTGAAAATACCGTCAAATTGAATTGACAGATGGCAGAGACGCGCCTTACCCGGGCGGCTGATGAAGCTGGCCATGCAGTGCCAATTCGGATCCTGCACAAAGATGCGATTCTAGCCCTACCTTGAACACCGAAGCCAAAGCACCATCCTCACAATTGGCCAACGGGCGACGGCGGTCCAGGCCGAAGAAGCGATGCAGAACACACTGACGCACGTCTCGGATCGCGGGTGTCGACGGGGGATTGACTCATTCAGTTCGGTCCAGAAACCGCACTGACTATGCCGTTAGCAGCAGACCTGCCTGCCTGGCAGTAGCTTCGTCGCATCGATTTGATTTCGTACAGTAGCAATTGATCCATCCAGTTTTCGTATTAGCATCAGCAGTAGCATCAGCAGTAGCGCCAGAGTCTTTTTGGTGATGTCTCTCTGCCTGGCATTGGCATCGCATTAGCAGGGCATCAACCTCACCTGCATCAAATCGACCAGCAGCAGCAGTAGCTTCGACGTTCGGGATCGGCGCGATTGAAGCGATGCCCTCTGGGATTGTGGACAGCCACAATTCAATTTGAAGCTTGGAGTCCTACTCCGTAGATGGTGGAGAGCGGGACACGCCGGGCAATGGCGTCGGTCCGCATCTAGGGGTCCCTGTTAGCGCCCTCCGCACAGCGACCGCCAGAGCACTAACAGCGACCGCTGCAAATGCTGCAGGGCATGGACGCCATCATGCCCGTCATGTCATGTCAGACCTCCACTGAAGACCACTAAAATCCAGGCTCCTGCTTAACTGATTTTCAGCCGCCTGGGCTGTGCTGCCTGCCCCAAGTCCACTGGAAAGTCGCCCAGTTTTTGTGGCCCCTCGCTAAGACCCTGCTGGGCCCTACGCTAAGCTGCTTTCGAGCCAGCCACAAAGCCACGGGCTATGCGCCACACCTCCAGGAGATTGCCGGCTGTCGGCGACACCACCTGCTGCAACACACAATCTTCATCTTCACCTTTCACTGCCTCACTCAATGATGCTTGTTTGTATGCTAGCAAGAGGCAACCAGAGGGAGATGTTGATGCATCGATGGCGACACCCGATCGCGACATCCACAACTCTCCGCGTTCACAGCCTCGCTGACGTGCAGGCATTTGTCCGAAGAGCCTCATTTTTCGCTCCTGCTCCCCCCAACCTACCTAGTCTGGTTCAACAATATTTGCCATCATGACGATATCGCGGCAAACCAAGGCAAACCACCAAGAATCATCGTCATGGCAGAGCAAAGCAGAAGAAGTCCTAGACACGCTACACGGGCCCTGCTACGCAATCGCCAGACTAGCGACGACTGTCAACTACCGGGCTAGCTGAGAGGGAAAACAGTCATGGGACGTGGTCCTGCATGCCCCATCCACCCACAATCGGCCATGAGCAATGACACACTCGCTACCGCGTCTGCCTATCCAATATGCGAAGCCCAGCATCTTATCCAGGCGACATCATTAGTCAACAAGCGCTATCGCTTCGGGTCCGATGCTGCTAGTCTCGCTCTTCTCTCTCACGAGTCTCACCGCGGTGACGCACAACTGCTGCCGGACTCTTTTTGCATTAGTCCGCATGACCACGGCGATCCGAGTGCCTACGTACTTTCGTGTGTGTGCTCCGTATGAGTATCAAGGCAAGGACAGAGATGCTGTTCAAAGTGGCGAGTGGGTGCGGGTTCCAGCAGTGGAGAGGCCACCATGGATGGCTTCTATTGGCTTGTGGCTGTCACCACCAGGTTAGACTTGTGGGATTGATATCAGGCATGTCAAAGATGGCAACGACATCGCCAAGGCTTTTGGATTTGGATACGCGGTTTTGTGAGTTGCATTTTTCTCTTTGAGCATTCATTCATCCATCTTTCCCATGCTACTCCATGCACACACCCTTCCTATTGCATGCCGGCAACTCTATTGATCGCCTTGTCCTTTGATGAATACCCTACACCACTGTCAGTGCGCGTCGTAAGCCCACCTACCCATCAAAGACGTCTACTGTATGGCTTCTATTTTCTGCTACAAGCATGCTTTGTATACGGAGTCTCCTGCCCGTAAGCAGTCCTCCTTTCACGCCGTCCGCCATAAGCAGCGCACTAGACCTTTTCCTTTGAAGGCTGCCTGTCTACCCGGACCCGTCGTCAGCAGTCAAACTCGCCCATTCACATTCACCCCAGCTGTGGCGCTCTGCACAATGCGGCCCCCAAGCAGCCATTTGCACTTATTCTTTCCAGCCGTCGTCCATATTTGGAGTCCTCAGCAAGGGCGGCCTCCTTGTGTGGCGTCTGTAATACGAACGACGCGCAGTGAATACTGGCAGCTGGATGGAATGCGCGAGACAGTAACCGTGGAGTTTGTAGCGAGGTGTCTTGATACTACAACAATGGATGCGATCTATCATAGCACGAGTAGTGGATGGACAATGCCCTTTCTTCTTTGAAAGCACGTTGCAACCTGCCATTCATTCTATTGCTCGCTAGCCCTTGAATGCTTCCCTTTCTTTATCCACTTTCGCTCTTATACTCTCATATTCCAAAGTTCCTGATTCGTCTCTTCTTCATCTCTACGCCGCGACTAACCCACCGACCGTGCAGAACAGGCATCCAATCCCATTGTCGACGTTCCTCTTGCATGCAAGGACGCAAAAAGCAGAGACAGAGGGGGGGCGTGTGGACTGTGTCGCTTGCCAGAACCGGCCGTCGCTCGCGACATTCACGCCCCTCCCTTGTCCTGTGTCTCTCTTTTACTTGTATATTGCATGCCATACCTAGACTGAGACACACAACCATCAATTGTCCACTCGAAATTTTCTTTTCGCTGTCTCGGCAACCCATTTTTTTTTTTCTATTCTGCTCTTGAGAGGGCAGTCAGCCCTGCTAATCAAAAATTGTGCGCCTTGGGGCCTCTCATCTGACCTCGTCTCGCCAAACAAGCTACACTTTGCCGAAGCGCGAGCCATTCGGACGGCTTCCGTTGGGTCACTTGGCCCTTTTCGGGAGGGAGCACGCTGCTCTAAAAATTTTCTTGTCATGATCAGTATTTTTTTTTTTGCTCCCTCTTCGATTTTACTCTCGTCACTTTTGTGGTTTGGCATGTGAGATTCGGTGAGAGTGCGCAAAACCACGCCACACCAGCCACTTTGTTAAAGTGTCCTCATTAAAGTGGCCATTACAATGACCGTTAATGTGTAAGACAGAAGGAGATTATGCATTGTTGACCAGATGGAGAGCATTCCCTGGCGAGGCGAGCAATACAATAGACGTTGTCTCAGCCGGCCATGTCTTGGCCGTTTCCGTCGAGTCGGGCCCTGCCTCTCTGCCCATATTCGGATCCTGGGTCTTTGACGCGCGCCTCCACAGATCCCATTAATGACTGTTTCAAATCTGCTCGGGCTAGCACTCTAAACTCGGCCCACTGTCCCAACGAAACGGTGCAGCTTTGAGGTTTCACAACCTTTGATACGGCTGGACTTGAAGGTTGAAGCTCAGCGCTGACGAGCGTCTGGTGTTTCACCCGCCTCCGTACCCCCTTATCCCCCCATATATTTGGTACTTGGATGCATCCGTTGCGTAGGAGATAGATAGCCATATCCATGATGCCAAACCCCCTGCATCTGCTGGTCGTGGATCTGCCCTCTCGCGACCGCGATGCGATCCTGCAGGAACAGGCCGCGTATTCATCGTAGAGTTTTCCATGTAGTTTCTTTAATTAGAACAAAGGAGACAGTTTGTAAGCGCTCAAACTTTGTTGAGTCTCTGTGGCGAGACCGTGGCCAAGCCAGTAGTTGGTCACGATGTCACTTAGTCACGATCCTCATTACCTTTATACTGTGAGCTGACGCAGTGGCTGAACATGCTGCTTTTTTGGCCTATGTGGCTCGGTTTTCGTAAGAGGCGAGTCTGCTGATGGGTGTATAAATCTACAGTGATTTGAGTCGTAATAGGGCTGTGCAGGTTTGCAACGCCTTTGAGATTGTCAAGTTTGTTGCTGTCCGTGATCGGAGAGGCCGTAAAAGACACTATGAACTCGCGAGGTTTCTATTTTTGTATCACAGTGCTTTTTGTCTGGAGATAATTCCTTCGTCAGTGGCATTTGGAATCACCTAGATAAATCTGTTTCTAATTATATCGTGCTAGAGGAGTCTCCAAAGGTACGATCAAAAGAAGTCGTGAATACTCGCCATCAACTCGTCTTGATCAACGTATTTATTCGTGGCGATGATAAAGTTGTGGGGTAATTTAGATAGAGATGATTCGGCTGCAACGTTGAAAAGTGTTGATCAAACTCGTAGGATTCAGTTCATTATTACTCCTTCGTTGATCGACGCTTCGCTTAACAGTGGCAGTGCTCGCGGATGATGATCCGTCTGACGTGATCTGGAGGCGGACCCAGAATGTGGATGAGGGAATCTCCACAAGGCGTAACTCCTTGGTTTCTCTTTTATTGGCATACAGATGTATCTTGAGAGTTGTTAGGACTACAATGAATGTGTTGAGTTGCATCTACGACCAAGCATATTGAGTAGAGTATCAGTTGCGAAATGTTTAATTGACTGGGTAAGAGTAGAGAGTATCAAGCCTGCGATTTCATCCCCATGAATCCTCAGTTTTAGGAGCTATCGTAGCTCTTTTCGCCAAATGCAAATGTCGTAGATAATGCCCATCCATAGGAGATAAACCCGAATTATTTTCACCGAATAACTGAAGATGAAGCCGATGCCAACGAAGACGACCGGAAAAAGAACTTTTGCGAATTCAAGTGCGAACGAGGTAAATGAAAGAGAAAAAAGAAAAGCAAATAAACCGAGTGCAAATGTCCCCAAGTCCCGGCAGTGCACTCTCTCCCAATTGTGCTCATGTGTATAGTCGACGTGTCCATTAGGTGTACCCATCACCGTCCCATCAATTCAAGTAAGCCCAGAGCCCAAGCCAACCGACAGAATATTCAACACGGGCCGGTTTGTTGGGGAAATAGCGTTTGTCGTTGTCCAAGAGGTATTGCATCCTGTCTGCATATTTTCCCATCTTGTCTGCGAGTTGTCCAGGTAGCAGCTTCTCCAGGATGGGATTCCACTGCTCCTTGAACCAATTTAATTCCTTCTGACCATCAACATTTGCCTCCTTTTTGATCAGTATGTGCTGCTGGCGCAGCGATATGAAATTGTTGTACACGTCAGGCAACACAAGTTCAGCTGCCGGATAGAAATCATCATCTCCGACAGCAGGAAGGCTAGCTAAGTCGCACATGGAAGCTACAATGGCTTTCATGTTCAGAGCTAGAAGTGATTCGAAAGTTTGTACTGTCTTTAGAGCGTCTAGTTGCTCCCAACACTCTCGTTCTTTCGCGATGGCGGATCTGAGAAGAGCTATGACGGCCGGAGCTAGGTTTGGATTTGCTGGAAACTCAGACAGCACCACTTGTGTCGTAGTCCAAATCGAATGCTTGACTGCTGGTGCTAGGTCGATGAGTCTCTTGGCAACTCTCGCCTCCGCTCCAGGACCCCATATGATACATGTATCGAACTGGGGCTCTTTGATGGACCCTTCAACAGGGGATACGGCACCAGTCATTGACATCTTTCCGCGTTCATCATAGTAGATGTGCTCCCCATCAGCTACTTTTACTCCGAGCTCTTTCTCCAGGAAGCTAATATTGAGTCGTTGGATCTCAGCATCTAGGCAAACGGGCGTGTGAAGGACGGTGTTCTTGAGGTCCTCCGGAACTTCCTCTTGGCTACAAGAATCAGCCATGGTTGCCGTCAGTGATGATTTCGTTTCCGAATGAATAGTTTGAGACCTTGAGGGTGAAATTGGAGATCAAAAGACTGAATACGCTTGGAGGGACCGGTCTTGATAGACTCGTTGCTTAACTGCAAAGAGATAGTCGAAGATGAATGGATAGAGGATAGAAGGATGAAGATCAAAGTCAGAGTCGGGAGAGGAGAAAAGATGGGGAAGAAGAGAAAGGGAGAGAGTTCAAAGAAAAGCCAAGTGCTTTAAATGCTCAACGGAGAGCGCAGGAGAAGCAAACGAGAAGTGGAAAGCGGTCAAGAGGAAGTGCAAACGCGAGCGTTAAAGAGGGCGAAGAGGGTGCTACGCATGAGATACCTTTAATAAAGTGAAGTATTCTCATTAGATCAAGTATTTCTTGCTGGCGACTCTCCATTCAAACATTTGGCTTTGGCTATTCAAACAATGTCATCTAGCCACCAGTTTCTCTGCTTACTTCATGTCTCCAGGTGAGGAACTGCACGTAGTCAATTGAAGGGACAATCTTCCAACATGTTCACCATATTAGCAGAGACTAGAATTGGGTCAATAGAGCTACGCTTTAGAGTTATGATAGCATTGACAATTCTCGCTCCAAGTCGTGCAACTGCATACATGTATACTCGCTGCATCATCTCTATTTTGTGCTTCAAATTCACTACATGCGTATATATATGTACCCGACACACTTTCCCATATATTCCAGGCTCATTTCGACAGACCTTTGTAACCATGCCACGCTAAAACAATAAAAGCAGCAAATAATGACGTCGCTCCCGTCACAATCACCATGGGCTCGTACTTGTTGCCCGCGTAATGCTCCCGAATAACCTCTCTGGGCGCCATCAATCCGGCACTGAGAGGTCCAACCAAGATATTTCCAACACCCATCAAAAACACAAATATCGCATACGTGGCAAACACTGTCGACGGATCATCGCTGACAGCTCGACCCATGGCCACACGCATGGTTCCGAAGCCAAAAGCAAAGAAGCCGTAGATGAAGCTAAAGACGGCGAGTAGCGGCAGTGACTTGGCCAGGCCCCAGAACGTAAACGACGCCGTCGCCGCAAAGGCGCAGCAAATAGTCATTAACAGGCTCACGGGCAGACTCTTATCTGAGAGGTAGCCAAAGGCGAATTGCCCAAGAACCTGAGCAATTGACATGAGGCAAACCAGCAACGCGCCCTTGATGGAGGAAATGTCGAAGAGAGAAGCGTAAGAGGGCAAGAAGACGACCGGGAAAAAGAAGCCGATTCCTTGAACCAGGACTGCAGAGCCGTAGATCCAGAAAAGAGGCTGCTTCAAAAAGTCCCAGTTGATCCTCGCCAAGTTGGCCTGGTCCGAGGCTGGCAGTCGGGCCTTGAATAGAGGAAGCAACGGAGCAGTCAAGACCGCCATCGCAACAGCACAAGCCCTTAACGTGACTTTATATCCGTATCGTCGGAGAAGAGCATCAATGATGAAGGGAAGAACCGCACCGGTGGCCCCGGAAGATGCAGAGATGAGTCCAAACGCCATGCCCTTTCGTGCAACCCACCACTCATTCACCATGCTCACGATGGGCATCGAAATGAGCACGAAGCCGAGTCCATAGAGCGCTCCTTGAGTAGCAATGAGGCCATTGACAGAGGAGGTAAATGACGCGGATAAGAGTCCGGCAATGCTCAGAACCCAGCCCAAGTAAATCTGATGTCTCTGGTATTTGGGGAACTTTCTCGCCAGCATAGCGGAAAAGGGCGATCCGAAGTAATAGAAGCCCGTAGACAAGACTCCAACGACGGGGATCCGGACAGCGTCCTTCTGGAATTCGGGAACGTCAGAGTAGTATCTCTGAAAGACTCCGTAGCTGCCAGGGAAGCCTATCTATCGGTCAGTCTGCTGTATTTGAAGGAAGTCAAGCGATATAATGTACCCCAAAATAATGCATCGAATGCAAATGCGCCTAGAAGAGTTGCCCAGGCATCTCGGCCTCGATCAACGGGTTTCAGTTCCTGCGTAACAGTTTCGTTTTCGTGAGGGCTGGCAACCGTCTCATCACGATTCTGGGAATAGAGCTGCAATAGCTCAATGTCCAACTGCCCTCTTTCAAGCTCTCCATCCCGCTTGCTTATCTCGTCGCGAGAACGAGAATATCTTGGCGAGAGTTCAAATTCCACTTCAGTGGTTGTTTCTGTCGCACTCATGGCTCAATTGGTCTCTTGTCTTCATCAATTGAGTCTGTAAACCAACAATACTTCCACCAGTGTAAAAACACAAAACAAAACGAAGCTTAATACTTCTTTCAGACACCCAGAAAGCTTCCAGAATCAACGATTGCGTTTCCTCCCCCACAATCCTAGCGCCCGCAAATCGCGATGTCGGAACCCGACCATAGCCGGAATTCTTTCTCGGCGGGGCTTCTCGACGAGTTCCACAGAAAAGTTCGGTGTGAGTCAAATTCAAAGCATCTGCGCCCTTCCAAGTACAAGCAGATGGAATCGTCCGAAGCCTATTGTTAGGGGCTCTTCGGCTATGGTTTTAACCGCCTGCAAATGCCGGGGCTAAGAGCGTATCACAGCGAGCCACGAGGCAACCCACAACGAAATCTCATCGCTCAAAGGCGCGCCTTGTTATCCATCTATAGATCTATTAATCTTCTGTAATCTATCATCATCATATCATCAAATCGCCCGGTTTAATAGTATACATAATATGTACAATGTACACTTCTAATTCCTCACCTCACCGTCCGTCTTTGGCTTCGCAGTTCCCCTCACAAACTTGGTGTGATGGCCCTTGGTCACCAGCGTCTTCTTCTCCTCTCCATCCACAACCTCAACTTTCTGAATCAAAATCGTCACAAATGCCATTGATCCTCCAACCTTCTCCGCTGTCGCCACAATCTCCACGACATCTCCAGCTCCCGCCGCGCTGCTCAAGTAGCTGATGTGCATGTCGACGCTCGCGCCCGTCTTTTCCCTCAGGTCCCATGAGGCAATTGCCAGTCCCGTTGTGAAGTCGATAAAGGCAGCTGAGACAGCGCCATGTAGACCGCCTTTGGAGTTGAGATGTGTAGATGTAAGAGTGAGGCGGCTGACGACGGTGCCAGCGACGACAGAAGTTTGCTTGATGCCGGACAGGAAGATGTTGTAAATGCTACTGTTTTGGAGCAGCCAATCGGACAGCTGCTCGACGTGGGCTGTCCGCTTGGCCTCGAGTTCTAGTTGGTCTTGTGAAGCCATGGCTGTATCTTCCTCTTGTTTCTCACTTTTAGATATGTGGTGAGTGAGAGAGGAGGCGAGTTGTATGTTTGTGAATTGTCGAGGTTGAGGCTCCACAAGGAATCCGGTGGAGATTTCGGCTCGGGTCTTCTTTCAGTCTTATCGCAATCAATCTCAATCGCCACGGCTATTCCGAGCCTCACTTCACTTGGCAACTCCAATTACAAAATCAAGTGTACAGCACAATAGATGCACAGTATCAGCCTCGTGAGCAGTAAACTCATAGCAACTTCATTATTATTTAATTGAAGGCTCAATATGTTCCACCTCTAAGTAGGAGTTGTTAGAGCCATATGAAGGCAAATATACGCATGCTTCGTCAACACATTAAGCCATTCGTACTAGAACTAGATTACAGCACAACGGCAATCGCCCAGGTGAGAGCGAAAACACCAGCAACAAGGCTCATCTCCAATCGAGAACCTGCACTGGGAGGGATGGTTGGGGGAGCGGTTGGCTGACTTCCACCTCCGTTGCCGCCTCCATTACCTCCTCCGTTTCCACCGCTTCCGCCCTCTCCTCCTCCGGAACCTCCAGACCCTCCAGAGCCTCCTGATCCGCCGGTAGGCTCGCTGCCTCCGCTGCCTCCGCTGCCTCCGCTGCCTCCGCTGCCTCCGCTGCCTCCGCTTCCACCTTCACCACCTCCGCTGCCTCCAGTAGGAGAACCAGAGCCTCCAGAGCCTCCGGAGCCTCCGGAGCCGCCGCTGCCACCACTGCCACCGCAGTTGGAAGAACCACTTGAACCGGTAGCGCAAGCACACACGGAAGAAGCTCCGGTGATGACGGCTTCCAGAGAGGCTGCGGGACAAGCTGTCGCAACGCAAGGAACCAGAATCTGGGACAGGCTGGCCTGAGCTGCGGGCTGGCACTGGCATGCGTAGTCGTTCACACCGCAAGAGATCTTAGGAGCAGCGCTCGTGAAGCAGGCTTGAGCACAAGAAGGAACAGCCGAGGTAGCAACAGCACCGCAGTCAGGGGCCTCAGTGTTGCAGGTAGGAGAAGCACCACCACCGCCACCAGGAGTCGTGGTGGGAGATCCGCCACCACCGTTACCACCGCTGTTGCTGGGACCGGAGCCGCCAGAGCTGCCGCCGCCAGGGGGGCCAGAACTTTGACAAGTTCCAGGGGCAATAAGTGTAGGTGAAGCACTAGCACAGGCGCAAACTACAAGACGAACGGGTCAGCATGGAGGTATGTTTTGAAGGAGATGTATAAACGAGTAGGCTCTTACCTGAGCTGGCTCCAGTAATAACAGCTTGCAGAGAAGCAGGAGGGCAAGCCGTTGCCACGCAGGGAACGAGCAGCTGGGTCAAGCTAGCCTGAGCTTCAGGCTTGCACTGGCAGTCATAGTCATGGACATCACAAGGAATCTTGGGTGCAGCAGATGTGAAGCACGCCTGAGCGCATGAAGGAACTGCTGAGCTGGCCACGGCGTCACAGGTCTTGACAGGCACAGGCTGGCAGTTGGAGCCAGTGGCTGAGGTTCCAGGGCCGGTAGTTGTGACTGGTGGCGGTGGGTAAGTGTTGCCACCTCCGGGCTGCGATGAGGATTGAGAACCTCCGGGACCTGTGGTGGTGGTGGCCGGTGGTGAAATTCCGCAGTCGCCAGGGCTAGGAGGCGCGGTGGCACAGGCACACACTATCAGAGAGAATGTTAGTATGACAACTTATCTTTGATATATGGATTGATTTGATTCTTACCCTGAGAAGCACCAGCAATGACAGCCTGGAGCGAAGCAGCGGGACAAGCAGTAGCAACACAAGGGACAAGCAGCTGAGTCAAGCTAGACTGAGCCGCAGGCTGGCACTGGCAAGCATAGTCATGAACATCACACGGAATCTTAGGAGCGGCACTGCTGAAGCAAGCCTGAGCACAGGATGGGACGGCGCTGCTGGCAACAGGACCACAGTCAGATGTAGTTCCGGGCTTGCAAGTCGTGCCGGGACCACCAGGGCCGGAAGATGATCCAGGGGGAGCTGAAGTAATCACGCTGCTAGAAGTAGTGCAGGGAGTCTCTGATGAATTAGGAGGCGCAGTGGTCGTTGCAGTTGTGGTTGCTGGGGCTGAGGTGCAAGGTGTAGTTGGGTGCGCTGTGACGCAACCACAGAGGCTTGAGACTTGGTTAAGAACGTCAAGAGCAGTGTTACCACAGTTTCCTAGAACACAATTGACAGCAGCACCTTGAATGACATCGGTCTTGCCACATTGACACTCATAGTCAGAGACAGCACAGCTGGCTTGAGTTACGGCAGCGGACTCAATGCATGGTTTGGCACAATCATACACGGCATCAGCGCTAGCCTGGCAGGGAGAAGTAGAGTCACAGCCGGGGGCAGCAGTTGTAGTAGTGCCTGGTGCAGAGGTGATGGGGCCAGTCGTCGTTGAGGGAGGCTCTGTGGTGTCTGACTCTGAGCAGTCCGAAGTAGACTCAGTGGTAGCAGGAGGTTGAGTCGTAGTGGCGGGAGGTCCAGTTGTGGTAGCTGGAGCCGAGGTGCAAGGAACAGTTGGGTGCGCAGTCACGCAACCACACAAGCTGGAGACTTGTCCGAGAACGTCGAGGGCAGTGCTGCCACAGTTTCCTAGGACACAGTTGACAGCAGCACCCTGGATAACATTGGTCTTACCGCATTGGCATTCATAGTCAGAGACGGCACAGCTAGCCTGAGTGACAGCAGCAGACTCGATACACGGCTTGGCACAGTCGTAGACAGCATCAGCGCTGGCCTGGCAGGGAGAGACGGAATCGCAGCCTCCAGTCGTGTTGGGAGGAGCCGTAGTCGTCGGGGGTTCTGTCGTTGGAGGAGCTGTCGTTGTGGGAGGCTCAGTAGTTGTGGGAGGCTCAGTAGTTGTGGGAGGCTCAGTAGGAGGCTGGTAAGGAGGGCTTGTCGAGGATGTTGTAGGAGGCTCAGTAGTTGGAGGCTCAGTAGTTGTGGGAGGCTGGTAAGGAGTTGTTGTTGAGGATGATGTGCTTGTTGATGAGCAAGCACTTGTCGGGTTGGCCGTGACACACGTACAGAGAGCTCCGACTTGGCTCAGAACATCAATGGCTATATGCTGTTAGTTAATGAAGTAAACAATCTGGGTCTATTGGGCTGTTACGAACCTCCACCGAATCCACACGCGCCTATGATACAGTTTGCAGCTGCGCCTTGAATAACGCCTGACTGGTCACATTGGCATTTGTAGTCTGCCGTAGCACAGGCTGCCTGAGTGACAGCGGCAGACTGGATACAGGATGTTGCACAGCTGGAAACAGCATCGGCACTGGCCTGGCAAGGGCTAGAGCTATCGCAATGCGTGCCCGCAACGATGTGAGCAAGAGCCAAAAGGCCCACGGCTCCGACGGTTTGTCTCATTGTCGAGTGATGAGGACGAGTTGAGTCCAAGACAAAGCCTGAAGAACCACTGTGGGGGAGAAGAAGGGGGCTGCCGGATCGCCAGATATATACGAGTAACTCATTCCGCGCGATTCACACAAAATATCCGGGGGAGCTGAAAGGATTCTCCTTGTTGACTCGCGTGTGGCCCATGTTGTTCGCCGGCCCAGTGCCCAATGCCACCTCTCCTTGCATGGCTGGCTTGTCCCCCAATGGCATCTCACGATCTGAACAGAGCAACAGTAGCAGCCTCGTATTTAATTTTAAAAAACCTGCAGCCGGTGCAGCTTTTCATGCACGATGATCAGCTAAAGCCAACAAAAGATGGGTTGCGCTTGTGAATTATTGGCCCACATACACGGCGATGGTCCGAATACAGCATCGAGCAAGACGGTGAGGTGGAGCCTGCCGATGAAAGGGGGGCCATTGGGAAGAGAATCCTTGCCTTTCACGAGTTTCTATGATGAGATGGCTCTCGCTCTTCATGTTGGTTCGCTGCCCTCGACTTTCGATCAATGCGGGGGAGAAGCAGCCGATGGCCCGAGGAGATCCAGACTCTCTAGCTGGGCGTCAATTGGGCTCACACTGACCAAGCATCTCGTATACGAACAGTCCTACATGTTTCAGTGATGATGATCATGATGAGCTGAACTAAGCTAAACTACATGTTTGTACTAAGGGGCAACCAACCGGTTCAAGTTTGCCGGTCGTGCTGTCATGAGCTTCCCGTAGCGCAGCGAGAAACGAATTATTGGCTTGGCCCAAGGGAGAGGCACTGGCCCAAGTGGCTTAAATCCTGACCGCGCTTCGGGAAAAATCTCTTCGACAAAGCTCGTATCCACAGCGGCAGCCCGTGAGGCCCATTTGAGCGGATGCTGAGCCCAATTTGCGCTCCCCTAGCGTCTGATCCGTTCCGTTCAGCTGGCAATTGGTCACCGCGTTGTCCTGAGCATGGCTCTGCCGTCACTATTGAGTCAGGGAAATGGAACCTGAGCCCAAGATCTGTCAATGCTATAAAGCTCTCCATATAAAGATGGGCCGATCACTCGTGTTGATCAATCATAAGAATTTCCACTAGTATTCCGCCCTCAAGTATGTATAAACGCCAACGCGGATGGAGCCGAGAAAGACATACGAAGCCACCCTCGCCGGGAAACCCATCTTCAGCCACAACAACTCCCCAACACGACTGCTGGAATCAGATGTCAGATCGAATCATCAGATTTCCCTCCTCTGAGCCTCGGCGAGTAAGCTCTGCCTCCAGGAACAGCGACGCCACTCGCCAAAAGTCCGCCAGCCTCTCTGATCAGGGCCATCTGCATATTCGCTGCTAGGCCTGGAATAGGAAGCCCAGCGGCGCGTTTAACGTAGCGTTACATCCGGGAACATGGATTCGGACTAGCCGCATCAACTGCAGCGCGGGGAATCCATGCTCTCGATTTAAGCCAGTGAATCAGTCTCACGCACAGCAGTATTGAGTGCGTAATAGCATCACGCTTGAAGAGGAGAAGAAGCCGAGCAACATGTGATGACGCGACGGTAAATTAGCAGAATGCGGAGTGACGATGCCATGTTGGCCGCCAGTTCGAAAGGATGCTGGTGCCTGGCTTGTTGTGATTTCCGGTTCGTATTCCCGTTTGAGTAGCGGCCGGACAGCGTCGTTGGACGAAGTGCTAGCCATTTCCATCATAACAAGGGAGTGACCTGCTTGCTCGGGAGAACCGACACCGATTTCTTGTCCTGTCATCGCTACAGCCGTAGCACAAAGCTAGACCAAGCCAGCTGTTGCTTCGGCGGTGTTCTCAGCGTTGGGGGTCAAGTGAAGATGTTGTGTACGTGTGTCACTCACCCAACACGCCGCTGGGCCACACGAATTATATGCACTCGTAGCATACTCGTACTGTAACTTCTGAGTCAACATCGCCAAGGATGCCCAGGTCATGGCTTTGGAATGGTGGAACCTTGGCGGTGTAGAAGCAAGAAAGGCGCCTGTCGGAGGATTTCTTCCTTGGCGATGTGAGCGATGAGCCGATTTGATAAGCCAAGCCGGAAGTGTTGCCAGAATACGGAGTTTTGTGCACCGCAAGCAAAGCTACCCAATACGACACACTCTGGGCAAGTAGATGGCAAGCCAGTAGAAATTTCAAGTTTAAGCTTAACAACTTGAATTCAAGGAAATAAGAGTGATCTACTCCGTACGGAGGACTCCGAATACTACTTTACATGTAAAAAATACGATGCATCACCGCCGATCTCCCGCTGCTCAGCCACGACTCTTTGACCTGATCTACGCCCCACATCTCGTACGAATGTCACATTTATCTCATGATCCATGTTGCCACGATGTGCGAGAGCGAGATCCGGCAGTGGTTCCAGTTGCATGGATGAGATCTCAATAGAAGAAGAGGAAGATAAGACCAAGTTTACAAGGTCTAAATCCCTTGTCATAAAAGTTGGCAGCAATGGGGCTTGCCCGTACAACGAGATGCGCCATGGGAAGTATTTCTTATACCTCGGTCGTCCATGTAACTGGATAGGAGCGATTGACTGGAACCATTTGTTCAGACCGAATTACAAGATATCGGCAATGAATACTCGGGATAATTAATTTCTCCCTTGTACCTGATAGTAGACGGGTATCTTGGATTCGAACCCACATACCTGGTACCACCTCTGTGCATGAGTTAGTTTGTACTTGAAGCTATCGCCATACTTGACGCCAGCCGTTTCGACTTGCTCATCATATAATATTTAGTTTCGTGGACAAAGTATGCTTATATCACTTTGTAAGTGTCTACTGTAGGCAAAGAACTGCAAATTTCTCCACGCCGACAAAACGTACGCAATTATCCGACGCTACAGGGTACATAGACTTACACGAGGCATATTGAACATATAGAACAGGCGATTTTTATTTGCACACCTTCGCCTGCTGCATTTTCCCATGGTTTGTCTGTTAGTGGCTGCTGTCTTTGTTTTTACTTTCTATATTTACTCTGTTGGTGATGACACTGTCTTTCTTTAGATTAATGGGAAAGTGAGGGATCTACGCATCGCCGTTATTGAGCAACGGCAACATCCTGCCAGTAATGGACACTCATTCTTATTAGAACTCGGCAGCGTGGAGTTGGAAACACTCCTGTTGTCAGATATATTCCACTGAATGAACCGAAAAGGAAGATTAGCAAAGCTGTCTGCGCAAACTTACAAGCAAAAGGTTACAAAATGCCAGGGCCTACTCAAGAAAGAATGAATCATCCTGAGAGCAGTATCTATCTCCCTTTATTTAGTACAGCCCTTTGAGCAACAGTCTGCCAGCGATCTTATTAAAAGGCATTGTGATTATACAGGTGTTGATCTTTGAAATATCTACACCATCTAAGTTAAAGTTACAGTTAAAGTTGAAGTTAAAGTTAACAGTCGCAGCACAAGCCGCAATCCAAACCAGAGTGAGCCCAGAAGAAAACGCCGAAGCCGCTCCCTAAGAGCCATAAAAGCTTTCAGACCACCAGGTCTATCGCCCTTGCGTGGAATTGTCAACATGAGCGACGCCAACGCTCCGCCATGGCATTTGATCTCGCTCCGGTCCAAGGATGACGGTGGCCAAGAAGTCATGAGCCCGACAGGAGCTAGACTCGTGGAAACGACAGCAAGCGGAGGTCAAAAAAGGCGACAGCACAAAGCGAATAAATGCATACGTTCAGCGATATAAGCACTCACATAGCTTATTACGTAGTGATTTATAAGAGAACGCCTAGGTATTCGGCTAGCACCTGAATTTGACTACGTAGCTATAATAGCAGTTAATATAAAAATATAAATATAGTAGCAGTTAATATAAAGATATATATATAGTAGTAGCGACTAGAGAAATAGAGATATAGTAGTAGCTACTAGAGGAATATAAATATAGTAGCAGTTACTAAAGAAATATAAATACAATAGTAGATATTTAAAGAACAGATGTAGAATTTAACGCGTGTGTGTTCGTATGTAATCTTTTCGGTCTCGGTTTTTCTGTCCTCCGCTTGGGCGGACATACCCAAAACACCCAAATATCCAGGAGTTCAGATGCCAACTCCATCACAGTCATTTATGATGGTGACCTCGTCGCCTTCGATGTAATTGCCCGATGCTGTTTCATTGGCAACGGTGTCGACAAGGCGACGAGCCGAAAGGCCAACAAAGATGGCCAGAGAGACTGGGAGAGACTGAAGGAAGAGTTGAGAGGCAAGAAGAATGCCGACGGAAAAACAATCGTAACAGCTTACTACATCGGCTTCTCTATGGATATGAGAGGACCAGCTTCATGAGGCACCAGACGCCTAAAACCCGAAAAGGCGAGACCCGGGAACCGGGAAGAGTCCACGACCAAATCCCAGAGAATAATCTCGGCGGACTGGTAATTAAAAGCGAGCCGGCATCTACCATTACCGGAAGAGCCATTATTCCTCACAATCTCATGACAGTCAAAGAAAACCTCCTGGCTGCCAAGAGACTCGTTTCTGGCGTCCCCCTTGAAGACGTCTTTAATACGCCAGAACTACTTGCCCACTATAATGGTACAATCGAGACGCTTATTCGCAACCTCGAGAATGGAAAGGCTTTGGAACCTCCAGCTCTTATCACTCCTCATGAACCGCAAGGCGTCAGAGCCGGTACATCAGTCTCAGGCCTGTTTCCAGCTGACCCAACCGCTTATCCTGGCAAACGTTTAAGCGACGTCGTTTGTCACAATCGTCTCCTACTAAAGGCCCTACAGGCTTCAGATTCTGTCTTCCCCCCATCGAGGCTCTAGAATTCCCTCCGGAGCTTCTCCGTATCCTCGATGAATTCATCAAACTATATCCCGGCGATCTTATTGATCGACGGGTGGCTCTAATCGGCTGTTTTATTTTTCAAGGCATAATGGACCACACGGAGATGCAAATGGAAAAATATTTCCAGATCAAAAAGGCAGCGAATGAGCCATACCAGGCCGTCCCTGAGCAGAGTCTTGCTGCTACAATCATCTGCACGCCTCATGTCTTACGATAGCCCGAATAGATGAGACTAGACAAGTTCCCTCATCCTTTTAAGTTTGTCTTCAAGTCCCTCAAGACCAATCCTACGGCCACGCCCGCATACTTGAATAATAATTCTCCAGTGCCTGGCACAACAGCTACATTTCTATAACATCTACTACTATATCTATATTTCTCTAGTATCCGCTACTAAAAATATTTTTCTCTAGTATCCGGTACTGAAAATATATTTCTCTAGTATCCCCTACTCAAGATATATTTCTCTAGTATCAGCTACTAAAGATATATTCTTCTAGTATCAGTTACTGAAGATATGTTCTTCTAGTATCAGTTACTGAAGATAAGTTTCTCTAGTATCTGCTACTATACCTACCCGACGATTTGATCAGAAGTATAAGTAGTACTAAACGTGTGTCACTCAGGGTACATCAAGATCTGGGAGTGAGTTTCTTTTCGATCTGGTGACTGACCCAGCTTAGACATGGCCGACGCAGAAAAGCACCCAATCATCGCGGAGAAGATCTTTGATCTCTTTGATCTCTTTGATTCAGCATGTACGCGAGGCCTGTAGGACGAAGATGAAGCGCCATCAGCTGCTATACTGGCAGTTTCTCTCCTGGCCACGCCAGGATTCGAAGAATGTGGGCTTCCACAAAGCTGGTTCGACTTCGCCGAAACATACCCCAAGGTCGCGACGACTGTGAAAGCTGGCGCAAAGGCTTTCGCAATTCCTGGAAACAAGACGATAGAAGAGGAGTTTGAGAAGGGACTACCAAGTTTTTACATCTTGAACCCAATCTACCAGAGCGGGGTGTCGGCTCAATCCCCCGGAGGAGGAAGGAGCCGGGGCCACGGGCCGGGCTACGGCGCGGCGGGTCTAAGCCCGGCAGAATCTGCGCCCGAAGGTGGCCAGCGAGTTCATTATCGCCTGAGGCGACGGCTGCGAGGATCTTTAATCGTAGAGACATCTCTGCGGGCGTGGGCGTGGGCGTTGGGGGGCGGGGGCAAGGAGAACCCAAGTATCAGTTTTCAGCCCTCTCGCAGTGATAAGAAAGACCAATCAAGGATTGCCAGTATCACTGAGCTTACTTTTGTTCTCATATCGACTCTCGAAGAAAACAGAAGCAAGTTATACAGTTTCAGTCGTGATTTATAGATTGGCCAAACTGTATGCATGGTTCTTTCGCTTTCTAGTTTGTAAACCATGTGCATAGCTGTCATAGCAGATAGTAGAGCAGTATAGCTACAGTAACTGATAGTAGAGCAATATAGCTATGGTAGCCGACACTGGAGAAATATAGCTGGAGTAGCAGATCCTGGAAGAAAGTAGCGATGCGAGAAGAAAGTACTCAGTATTAACAGTAGCAGATACTTGGGGAACCTGGTATCTACTGGCTAAGTGAGTACATGTAGTAAGTAAATAAATGACCGCCATTCTTTTTGCATCCTATTCCGTTGGTTGAACTCTACGCGGCGCTAGACACCTCGTGCCTCTAATCCGGTTGCTGCCATTGTCTCTGTTGGTTCCGTTCATTGAAATCATGGAGAGTTTGCTAGTTCCCGTAGCCACCATGTCTTACTACTTCAGTCTCATATTCTACAAAATTCTGCGTAGGAGGGAGCTCGATGAGTTGTTTGCGTGCCATGTCCAGTTGTACCAATGTGAGACATTGACATTTGCCGCCAATCTCCCTCCTCTCAGTTACGACTCCTGACCTGGTGTCCCCCACGAAAATCAGGGGGTATCTAAATCAAGACAGCCCAAGTGGATCTTGTATTTCTACGAGTCTTGTTTTTGGTGCAGGCTCAATCCATATCAGTATAAACATATTCAACGGAGCCAGCTTGTCAGCTAGAATAGATCAGCAGACTTGAACTTGAACGGTACATACCTCTATACTAATGAAATTGATCTCTTGTATGCAATTGACAGTTTTTAAGAGATCATAGAACATGCCAAACTCCTTCGACCTGACAATAGATGCGCACATTGCAAGTCTTCGACGAGGGCATGCTCAGTATAGGGTAGTCGTCTACCAGGCACAGAAGATTCACTTCACGTTTTCTTTGCACACCTTCGCCCGTTGCCTTTCTGCATGACCACCTAGAAGAGACTAATAAGAACATGACTTTGCAAAATTAGGCCAAATCTTTCTTCCTCATCTGGAGGCGAGATACCCGACATCGGCTTACGAGATATTGATTTGACATTTGATCAAACAAAACACCAGCAATGCCCCGCATGGCGTCATAACGACCGGACTGAGCAATTACTAACATTTCCGGCCCCTCAGAACAGAAGAAACAAAAGGCTGAGTGAGGCGTCGAGGTTTCAATTTGACAAGGACATTTGTTTTCTTCCTTTCCTCTACCATTGTGACATCTTGCAACATGTCTGAGCAGACAAGCACAGGCTCACCGCAGCCGACGTTGGACCACATCGTGATCCTCGTCTCAGCCAGCGATTTGGAACAACTTCCCGACCGCCTCAAGGACTCCTTCGTTGTCAGCCCTGGAGGAACTCATGCTGGAGGCCAAACTTTCAACAAGCTGATACTCTTCGAAGATGGCGTTTACATAGAACTCATCGCGTTCGCCGAGGGCATCAGTCCCGAAGAGCGGGCAAAGCACCGATGGGGCCGTCAGCGGGAGAACACCATTGTGGACTGGGCATACACCTTGCCTCACGAGAGCGACTTTGGCGCCGTACAGCAGAGAGTCAGAGACGCAAAGGCGGGATTGACATACAAGGACCCCGTTCCCGGAGGCCGGACGAGACCAGACGGGGTTGTCTTGAAGTGGGCGATTGGAGCCCCTCAGGATGAGAATGGTGATGAACCGGAGCCTGGCATTTTGCCCTTTTGGTGTCTAGACAGAACACCACGAAGCAACAGGGTGCCGTACCAAGAGGATAAGACACAGACACAGCATCCCTCTGGTGCCCGCGGAGTATCTAGGGTGCGGCTCAACGTTCCCCAGGAGCATCTCTCTGCTCTACAGAGTGTCTATGATGCTATTCACGACGTTGACAGCGCAGCGAGGGGCGAAGACGAGTGGACGTTTAGCACTCCGGATTCCTCGGCAAGGGCACGGCATACTTTGGGGGTGGCATCAGAGAGCGGGCCCAAGATCAAGCTCGCTTTTCAGGGGAGCGTGGGAAGTCCTTCGTTTTTGGAGATTTTGCCAGGCATTGTCGTCAAGTTTGAGGCTTGATGTTTGATGCTTGATGGACTTATATCTCTTGTGTCTGCTTGATACACGTACATGGGAGACACAACATGTCATTGACTGAGGTGACGGTCAATGGGCCATTCTCAATTTGCAAAGAAATCAAATATATATCTATATGTTCTAACGAAATCAATCAACGCGTGTAATAGTGTTTTCTAGAGTGCTTGTTACTCCGTCCAAAAAGATCAGTCGATATAGATACTGTGCGATTAACAAATACACCACACTGTACGCACATGCAGCTGTTTGCGCATCTGGTGCTATTATGGGGACTTTTCGGTACTTGGCTCGCCATATTAACCAACAGCGGGCAGCAGGTACCACTCAATTTAGAGCTGAGCGCGACGCGACAGAGCTTCCGCCTTCGTCAACATTTCTTTGTCCATCTGTGCAGCTTCACCGCAGTCACGCAGCCTCTTGTCGACCGTGATTTATTATTGGAATTGTTCAATTCTACACAGAAAAGGGCATTGACGGATTATTGAATCTCGAACCCCGTCTTTTCCAGCGCAATCGCATTCACGATGCCTTCCGACGAGGTCGACAAAGCGCCCGAAGACGCAA
The DNA here is from genome assembly GCF_003025095.1 of Trichoderma harzianum CBS 226.95. Taxonomy (NCBI): domain Eukaryota; kingdom Fungi; phylum Ascomycota; class Sordariomycetes; order Hypocreales; family Hypocreaceae; genus Trichoderma; species Trichoderma harzianum. The sequence continues at coordinate 2,145,485 of NW_020209250.1, read as the reverse complement.
GCACGCAAAACGACGTCGAAATGGACGAGCCTGAACACTCACAACAGCCCGCAGAGTCGGAAAAGCCCGACGAGAGCAGCGAACGTGCTCCTCTAGCAGACATGGAGGCCTCGGAAGAGCAAGACGCCGATGCGGATCCGGTGCAGGAGCGCAAGACATTCGCCAGCAGCTTAATGAGCCCGGTTGTGACTCTGCTGGTTGGCAAAGAAGAACCCACGCTGCTCACGGCGCATCAGGAATTCCTCGTTGGCAGCCCGTACTTTGAAGACATCTGCAACAAGTTTGCCGAGGATGGTAGCGTATGGGCTTTCTTTCCACCGCCATGAGAGTCACGAGAGTAACCTAATAGCTTTATCATTCTTCAGCCTCGCCACATTGAGCTCCCCGACGAAGACATTGATGCCGTCGGCTGCTTCCTCGAGTTCCTCTACACAGGCGAATACTTCCCTCGCAAGCTGTTGGGCCAGAGAACCCTCGAACACGACCCCAGCATCCCGGCCGTCGATGATTCGGGCGTCCAGCTCCTCAAACATGCAAAGATCTATACCTTAGCCCAGAAATGGGGTGTCACTTCACTCCAGTCACTGTCGGCATCCAAGATCCACTGCATCAACTCAACAGTCAAGGGCGAGATTGCATACGCGCGCTACGTTTATGCCAACACCGCCCTGGACGACACAACCATTCGTGCACCCGTGGCCAGCTTCTGGGCTGCCAGGTCACATACATTGCGGTCCGAGGCCGAGGACGAGTTCAAGGCCTTGTGTCTGGAGTTTCCACAGTTTGGTTTCGATATTCTCAGTATGTCTTTTCCGCCACCATTCTCATTCCTCCGGTCAGTGAAGCTAATCTATTGTAGCCCGTGTTTTGGACGACAAGCTCAAGAGGGAGCGCAACGAAAAGATGCACCCTTCCTCCGGCAGCGTCCGCAAGCGCCCCCGACACGGCAGCGGCGGTGCTGCGTAAAAAGGCGAGATGCTCCCTGTACAACATGGTTTGCTTTTTGGCTTGACTCGGACTCCAACGTGCTCAATGTATTGAAGCCCTGGCTATATATGATGAGATGGATTTGGCGTCCAATGCTGGATGCTATAGTATGGTGCAATAGGCGTAATAGGCGTTAAGTTGGGTAGAACTGAGCGCAGGTCGGCGCATCCATATAATGAGGGAGGGACAGCACACGCGCGTTGCTGTTTCTCCATTTTGCCATTTTCATAATCAAAATGGTCTCTCCAAGTCGACATTTGCAATCCGGCGGTGACTGGGTCAAGAAGGGGAACTGACTCTTTGAAACCTTGTCAACATCCAGTGTCTTCCATTCCGCCTCCGTACTATCTAATCTATATGTGACAGAAATTTGAAACAAAACTGCTAGCGCAATCGTGTCATTGGAATGATTACTGAATTAGGCAACCAGACATCTCTACTCCGTATTAGTAGTTCCTTGGGAGTCACATCAGTGTAACGTTCCAGAGACGACTCTTGGAGAATGTATGCCTCCTTGTGGCTGGCTGACTAGACATAGTTGATTCAGTATAGCACTGATGGGCCGGGCATATCGTGCCCTTTATACGAAATAATACCTCCGCCATCTGAAGGGGTTTGCTCGGAATCACGATCCCGGTCGTTACAAGCCGCCTTTGCAGGGGCCGCAAGGAGCAGCCCTCAAGGAGTCGGGGTCATAATACCAGAAGCTGCTCGGGAGGTGGAGGAAAAACACCGACGGTCTGCCACTATAATTTATGTGTGATTGGCGACGCTGTTTTCTTTCCACCTCTTGCACTTCATTTCCTGGTATCGGAGATTGTTCCGAGAACAGAAGGGAGCACAGGTCGGAGTTTTTCTTCTAACGGTGGTGAGACATTGTCTTAGGCTCCCGGACGTCTTCCTCCGTCTCCCAGTGCTTTCTTCCCTTTTTCACCATAACGGACTTTTATTTCGCATTAGGCAATATAAGTAAACTCATGGGACTAGAAGCCCACAGAGCAATCTCTTTATACTCGCGGATAGTTACTCGTATGCAATCATGGTTTATAGGGACAAGTAGGTCACAGCATCTTCTATCCATATTGCATCTTCTCTAAACGCCAAACAGAGGTCAAGGTACAGCTGGAGCTCTGTCTGAGTTATCATGTCACACATACCGTAGGCTATGTGTACTGACTGTAGCAAGCATGCTGAATTGGAGAGAATGTAGGCTACTCTGAACTAATTACTGGATCGGTGCCCATTGTTGTAATCATTACCCATTGTTGTAAACGCATACAAGATCTCAAAATCGATGACCTTTAATTGTCAACTGAAGACATTGCCTTCTGTACCTTCTTAAATCACCGAAGTTTAATATTGGGCCCTTCAACTACGTCGAGTGAACTGCAGCATTTCAAACTACTCGCCTCTCTAGCAATTACAGAAAGACGGTGTTGGCGTCGTTTACACTGCCCTTACTAAGACACTGTATGAGAGCTATGATACTAAAGATACGCAGAACTCGGCGAATAATAGATCGACAATTTTACGGTAAAGATCTTCTCATATCTGTTTTCATTTCTGTGTCTGAGCCATGTTTGGGTGATACTGGATCCACAGTTCAACTGGCCACCATGGATCTCGCCCTGGAACATGGCGACATATCTTCCGGCATGTGATCATGTTCGCCAGTTACGTTTCTGGAATGACTGTCAGGTGTTTCATCCTTAATCGTTACAATCTGAACTAAAAGGGGGATTTACTTTAGAGTATGTGGTAAAGTAGTCAGGTACGTGAGCACAGAATTTATGTCTCACGCCGATCTTATGTACTGTAAGCACGGGAGAGTACAATTGGGTTCATTCTCATGGGAATGAGGATGCAAGTTTAGGTGAGATTTCAGAAACGACTGGATATAGCAGTTCGTTTCTCTACACTGATTATGCCGCTTTAGATGGCCAGTCGTCAACAAAGTATGAGTATCAAGACTTGATATAGACTTTATTAATTATTGCAACTCTACTCGTCTGTGACTACATGTCCCCAAACCTCTTATTGTCCTGTCTGCCAAGATAAACCCGTTAATCTAGGCTTATTACGTTGGGAACCTACCCTATCATGGTTATAGGGAACGGAAGATTACATTACCTGACTGTGTACTTTCAGCCCTATACCCATAATATTGAAACTTCCCTATTTTCCGGTAACCCATTGATCCATCTAATTATAGATGAGATAGAGTATCTGGACGGTTTGAAGCCATGCGAGTTACGAATGCGTAGTTCACGAGTAATCATTTTCTACATGTACTCAGGGTAATAAAAGAAATGGCTGAAGCCAGATGGAGCAGGGCATAGCAGTCCTCAGTATAATGTCTTCAGGCCGCAATGTCAGATGTACGCTGCAAGTACCACTATCAAACACACTTTTACGCTGTGCAAAATGTACTCTGTTTACTTCAAAACACACAATAACAAAGAGGAATCTTGCCGTATGGAGCCTCATTTAGAGACATCTACCAAAAACATTCAGACTCAAATTGAACTCAAAATGATCGCTTTCTTGTTCGGCCTTACCCCTGGACTAAACCGATCGGATCTTATCTGGATTCCTTTGCATCGGATGACTGGGAGATCGTGAAAACGGACTTGTTCCAAGATTCCACAGGCCGTTGCAATCGTTTGTTTCATATGAACCCGTAGAAGTTGAGAGAATGCGGCTAGCAAGCAGATTCTGGGATATAATTTTACTTACCATCGTTGACGGGCGCGTCTGAGCGGCCCAGCATTCCTCAATACCGCCGCACACGGCTCGTCCCTTCGGTAAACCGTTTTGGCCGATGAAACGCTCATACAATTCAGGCATTTTTTCATTCCATGCTGACACTGGTCAAAAACGCATGTAAACACGATGTCGTGATGGCTGTTCAACGGTTTTATAAATATCACCGTTTAATCCTGTGATGTCCGGATCTTGGTTCAATCAATGTAATCAACTACCTGGATAAGAACCTACTCGACTGGTTTATTTCGACATGGCCGTTATCAGCAAGCTCCTGCCGGTGGCAGCCGCCTTGTTGGGCTCCGTGAATCACACGGCCGCTATGGCTGTGCGTTCATCTGCGGACAGATGGGACGTATCCTATCGTGTCCAGATTGGCACTCGGCTTGCTCCAGTGTAAGATAACATGACCCAAGAATCCAACGGTGTGTGTTCTCAGTCTAACAGATTTGGTAGCTCGGGATTGGCTAGCAATGTTACTGCCACACATGTACACAAGCGAGAGGAGGATCATGGCCCTGACTGTGATTGCGAACTCCACGTTGTATATGTGACCCCAGATAGTGACCAGGGGCGCTACCAGGGCGGCGAAGGATCTTCGGACCCGTCTGGCAAATGGGAGAACGCTGAGAACCGGAATGGCGAACACCGGGAGGAAGGGAAACACTGGGAGAATGGCGACAACCGGAAGAATGGTGAATATCGCCAGGACGGTGAATACCAACAGGACAGTGAGGGCGAACACTACCAACAAGATGGTGAATACCAACAGGGCAGTGAGGGTGAACAATACCAACAGGATGGTGAATACCAACAGGGCAGTGAGGGTGGACAATACCAACAGGACGGTGAATACCAAGAGGATGGTCAACTCCGTGAGGGTAACCGCTACCAGCAGGGTGGTGATTACCAAGAGGATGGTCAATCCCGTGGGGGTAACCGATACCAACAGGGTGGTGAATACCAAGAGGATGGTCAACTCCGTGATGGTGATCGATACCAACAAGATGGTGAATACCAACAGGACGGTGATTACCAACAAGATGGCGAATACCAGCAAGATGGTGAATACCAACAGGATGGTGAGGGTGAACAATACCAACAAGATGGTCAATACGAAGAGGATGGTCAACTCCGTGATGGTGATCGATACCAACAGGATGGCGAATACCAACAGGATGGTCAACTCCGCGACGGTGGTCGGTACCGACAGGATGGTGAACATCAAGAATATGGTCAACTCCCTGAGGGTGGTCGATACCAGCAGGATGGCAAATCCCGTGAGAGTGGTGAATACCGGGATGGTGAATACCAAGAGGATGGTCAATTCCGCGGTGGATACCAAGAGGATGGTGAATCCCTTGAGGGTGGTGAATACCAAGAAGATGGTGAATATCTAGAAGACGGTAAATCCCTTGCGAGCAGTCAAAACCGCGAGAGCGGTCAACACCGGGCGCATGGTCAACACGGTCAGAATGGTCAACATGGTCAGAGTGGTCAAGACGGTCAGAGTGGTCAAGACTGGGCGAATGGTAACCTCAGTGAGAATGGACAACTCCTCAATGAGGATGGAGAACTCAGTGAGGATGAACTTCTCAGGCTTCTTAATGATGGAGAACTCAGTGAGGGTGAACTTATCAGGCTTCTCAATGATGGAGAACTCAGTGAGGATGAACTTCTCAGGGTTCTCAATAGAGCTGGACTTCTCGATGAGAATGGACAACTCATTGTAAATTCAGAGGGCGCAGACCTACTCGAGAAATGGCCATGGGGGCAGACGACCCCTAATCAAAATGCGCAAGGCCCTCAAGGCCCTCAAGGCCCCGAAGGTCCTCAAGGCCCCCGAGGCAGCCAAGGTGTCAAAGGTGATACTGGCTCTCAGGGTCCTAAGGGAGACCAAGGAGCTCAGGGTGCCCAAGGTGTTAAGGGAGATCAGGGTGACCAAGGTGTCCAAGGTAACACTGGCGCTCAGGGTCCTCAGGGTCTTCAAGGTTTTCAAGGTCCTATCGGTCCTATCGGTCCTCAGGGTTTTCAAGGAAACCCGGGCCCCCAAGGTCTTCAAGGTGATCCAGGTGCTCAGGGTGATGTTGGTCCTCAGGGTGATCCAGGCCCTCAGGGTGATGTAGGTCCTATTGGTCCCCTCGGTCCTCAGGGTGACCCAGGTGCTACCGGTCCTCAGGGTGATGTAGGTCCTA
>NW_020209250.1:1778376-2139004 GCF_003025095.1 Trichoderma harzianum CBS 226.95 | reverse complement strand
GGTCCTCAGGGTGATGTAGGTGCTACTGGTCCCATCGGTCCTATCGGTCCTCAGGGTATCCAAGGTCCTCAGGGTGATGTAGGTGCTACTGGTGCTATCGGTCCTCAAGGTCCTATAGGTCCTCAGGGTATCCAAGGTATTCAAGGTGTTCCAGGAGCAGCTTTCGCGGAGTATGACTACACCGGCTGCTATCAGGCCGGCCTCCTCGCCGGCCAAGCTTTTGGGCTAGATAACACAGGTGCGAACATTGTTTACAGTAAGATCGAAACAGCATCTATCGACGACTGCGCCGCCTACTGCGCTACGGTCAGAGCTCCTGGCCCTCCAACTCTGTTCATGACACTCTCAACAGATGTTGACGGCAACTCCATTTGCGCATGTGGCGATGTCCTCGCCAGCTCAGACGTAACCAACGGATGCAATTCGGCATGTACATTCCCACAGAATGGCCTCGTAGCCTATTGTGGTGGTCCGTTCAGCGCGCTGCCGATTGTGTCTGTCTTTGGCGCCATCTAAGTTCACGGCTGGGTAACCAATCGATATTCATTTTGCCTCAAAATAGGAGTTTAACATTAGAATGAATATTGTTCAGACTTGATTCCAAGTGTATATTAATACCTCAGAGCTATTACAGCTGCAATTCTTGACCCTCTTCTCTTGGTTACAAATATAACCTCCATATTAATCGTTTGACCATTATTGCCTGAATCCAGCTAACAACTTATCACTCTGTATATTTAGAGGTTCATTTTCAGAACATTTGGCAAGTATCACTCTTCTTGTAAGCATTTTGTGCCTCTATATGTACATACATATCACTTACATATTACCTAAACGGCTTCATCCTACCTGTGTCATCCCTTCAGCCCAATTCAATATGCAGGAGCAATTTCCTCTACAGTTAACAATCGGACACTTGAAAAGATTTTGATACAATTTCCAGTGTGAGCGAATATACTGTTATAATCCCATGACTCTAAAAATTACATTACACCATCAAGTTTTTGGAAAGAGCCCTAATGCGCGGCCCATACTTGTAAAAGATGATTGGAATCGGAATCATTGCAACACTCACAATGCCAAGAACGCTTGACGCCCACGCCACGCCAAGTCCATGATACATGTAGCTGGCAAATAAGGGGAACCCAGCAGCGAAGAATGATCGCACGATTGTGTTTGCTCCTAGTGCGCTGTTTGCGACATGTGAATAGACGTCGAGGATATACGTCATTGCCGTGACAAAGATGCAAAGTAATCCGGAACCAACAAATAGACTTCCAATGATCATTCCAACAACGGGAATATCAGGAGCAGAAGTCCACCCAAAAATGAATAGTCCGATGGGGAGCAAAACGCTACCTGCCATCATCAGGGGTAGCCGTCGTTCAGGTGCTGGCGAGAGAGGGATTCCGGAAGAATCTTCGGCCATCTTCTTTCGACTGGCTTGTTGAGCAATGACGGTCCGCGTAACAATCATGGCTGATCCGATAAAAACCCCAACCATCATTCCTAGGAATGGGAGCGAGGATAGGCCAAGTTTCCAATGACGTTGTTCGCGGAAGATTATAGGATATGATGAAAAAACAATATACAGGATTCCGTAGACGAATGCCTGGTAGAGAGTCATGAGAACCAGTATGGGGTCAGTTCCCAGTAACACTGTAGAGACACATGTCAATAAGATGCAGGGGCTGGAATACAAACACAGAGCAAAGCTTACCAAAGGGGCGGACCAGATAGACTCGGACAAATTTACGCCATCTCCCAGTTTCTTTTGGCGCGTTCTGAAATGCAGGGTCAAGTTTTTGTCTCTTCTGTAGAATGATGGGGGCATATGTCTCTGGCAGCCCTAAGAAAACGAGAACGGTACATGATCCTCCCATGATACAGCTCAGCCAGCCAGTCCACCGCCAGCCCAGATGACTAGCAGTAATGAAGTTTCCCATGACCGGAGCCAGCAAGGGGCCGCTAAGAACTATGCCAATGACAGTAGCCATGGCAATTGCGCGCTGCTCTGGGTGCCAGATATCGACCAGGCCACCACCAAAGAGGGCAATGGGCGATACACCAGTCATTCCACACAGGAATCGCCCGACAAGGATCGTTTGCAGGTTCTTTCCAACAGCAACCGGGATGCAAAATATTGTGAAGAGGGCCATGCCCGCGAGCATCGGGTACCTTCTTCCAAATTGTTCAGATATGGGGCTCCAGAAAGGCGGTCCAACGGAGTAGCCCTATGACGAAAGAGAGCACACGTCAGCCCAAACACAGCCTTGTAGACGAGATACAATAAATTGGACACAACTTACAACAACAAACAAGCTGACTCCGAGAGTCACAACCTCTGGTCCCACACCAAAATCCTCGCTGATTGCTTGAGCACCGCTGCTGAAGATGCTGGAAGACACCGAAGCTACCAAGTTTCCCGTTATCCATATGAAAGTGATAAACAGCCTCCTCAACAACGACCAATTCTTGAGATTATCCGGATCATTTGCGTCTTTGAAAGCCAAAGGGCTAGGGCTAGGAGGACTCGGTGTAATTGTGTCCGCGTCGCTGGTTGCCGGACTCATGGGCGGAGTCGCGCTCTCGATTTCGTCTTGGGCCGCCATCGTGATGACTCCAGTGATGGGATATTTCACCTATAGTAAACCATCATAGAAGTCTTGGCAAACAGAAACCACTTTTCGGAGAATTTCATTCTATATAGACCTTTACCCTAGTATGGGGTAACGCTGATGAGGTATGTACATGTAAGCATGTGCTCAGAAATGGCTTGAGCTTAGCGCCGCGGAGAAGCAAGCGTCGGTAATCAAGGCTATAGCGGGTATCATGGCTTTCACGGCTAATAGAAGCCCGATCATTGACTATTTGGGGAAATTCCTATCTGATTTAGACAAGTTTCGGCACCTTTGCCGAGATGCATCTCTTTCTCTACGGAGCACAGCTGGTGTAGCTTGTGACATGTCTCGCCTCAGCGACAAGTCGGACATTACATAAAGCAAGATTTTGAAAGCTTGGGACGGCAAATCTTGGCCGTGAAGGAGCAAGGTCAAGTGCTCAAATGCACAACTAGAGAGCATATATCGAGGTTACATCTTCAATATCTAAGCCCTATTTACGTGCATTAGCGACAAGACTCACATAAAGCATGCACGGGCACCTCTTTAGAAATGCCCTGAAAGCACTGCCTAATGCCGAGGCCACGGACAAAAATCCTGGAAGGCTTTGAGTGTCTGCTCCGGACTAAAGCGGATGAAGGTGGGCAAGGCGGACCGGCTTCGGCCCCACTCCGCCAGCATCTTCCCTTTTCGGCACGCAAGAGCCGTACGTGGATAAATCTCGTTTACTAAGAGAAAAAAACACACTTTCAGCTGATATTACTCTTGATTAATCTATGCAGGTATTAAATATATATGGTATAAACAGTTCTCTTGTTTATCCATTATGGAGAAAGCCTTTCGTCGTCTCTCCCTATCCGATGGCCCCCGTGATAAACATCCCTTTAATTTGCAACAAAACAGCAAAGAACACCAAAATCAATGACAAATGGAATAGCCTCCGGAACGCTGGCAAATACCTATAATATCCTTTTCATTAGAACATGACAAAAACTCCAATCTGCAATCATGGACAAGCCTATTCTCATACTTGTCCATAAGCTCCCAACCTCTTGGCCTCCTTGTCCGCCTTTTTCTGCTCCTTCACAGCTTTCTTTTCTGCTTTCTTTACCTTCTTCTCCTCTTTCTTGGCATCTCGAAGGCTGCTATTGGGTCCTGTGATGAACCATCCGGGATGGACTATGGCCAGGATGAGCAGGGCCGCCAACATCGGGAAGGCGTCGAGGGAGTAAAAGTAGTATTCGTGATAAGGGATGGGGTTGGTGTCGGGATCGCGGCCGCCGAGGAACTCGACGAGTCGGAAAATAATGCGCATCTACAAGGGGATGTTCCGTTAGTGGGGACCTGACTGAGTTGGACGGGCAAGACACGTACAGTAATAAACGCCAGTACAGCGTAAAGAGCATAGAGCAGCGCCAGGGCACCCCTTGGCCTCTCGATTTCGCGACGGTCTTCTCCATTGGCCGAGTTCAGGTTGACTTCCTCCGGCTGCAGAGGCCGCTCCTTGTTGAGTTTATTGATGCGGCGGTGGAAAGCAATCATGAGACCTATAAAGCAGAGGATAAAAACCTCTTGCAGTCCGATACCACCCTCGTAGATGTGCATTCCTATTTCCTGCGTCGAGGCAGATACGCCAGGGGAGACGAGGACGCCACCAGAGGCTTGCACAATGAAAGAGAGGATATCTGCCAAGACAAAGAGCTTTGATACCTGGGAGGCCTTGACAATCCAGACTTTTCTGTCAGGAATGTATACATGAACCATGCGGGCAAAGGTCATGTAGACAAAGGCATTGACCCAAAGGGGAGATAGCAGGAAGAGGATTTGCCAAATTGTGGCAAAGGTAACGTTTTGTTGGTTGTGTGCTCCGACGGTATGGAAGGCGAAGGCTATTGTCTCCCAAGCAGCAGCCATGATCAGGACCCAGGCATAGCCCTATGATGTACGTTAGATCATGTTCACGAAGAGTGTCGAATATGGAATATGGCGTTACTGACCTTTTTGAAAATAAACGCCTCGATGATGTGAATCAAAGTGAGCACACCGAAGAGGATGGTCACTACCACGGCCGGGATGAACGCCGGGATTGCATTGTAATTGGAGTTGCAGGCGATGATGGGCACTTCGCCATATTTGCCGGGAACAGCAGTTGTACAAGTCGGCTCAGCGGTGCTTGTTGCGCTTGTAGGAGCTAAGTGAGTCGTTGGAGTTGCCATGAGACTTGGCGAGATTAGGGGTAGATGCGGTGTGACAAGCTGCAAAGAACTTTAGAGTAGTAGAACAAACTATTTGTCGTGTTCCTAATGAAAGGTTTGAATAGGCTTCATATACTTGATATATATCCTCGTCTTGAGAATGCCTCACAACAATCCCGACTGACTTTTGGCCACAGGAAATCATGGCCATGAATCCTTGAAAAGTATAATCATTAACAATAAATCCTATATCCTTCTATTCTTAGTCATTCAACCAACGCACAACCGTGATAGTCTGCCTACGCTTGTCGTAAGGGCCAAACCGAACTAACAGCCTGTGCGGGCCGCCCTAACTCCGCCATTGGTGAGAATAAACTAGGAACACGCGGCAAACCGCCAGCTCAGCCTCGCAAATGGGATCATTGATCCTTCGAAGAATCAGAGACACGCGAAGCCGGCCTAGGCCAAGTGTGGCTGACAGGATCTTTTATGCTGGGGCTAATGCATCCGCCATCGAGGTCAGAAGCTTGACGCTCTTGATTCTGTTGATGCAGCAATCTCAATGACGGTCATAGAAATGAGATCAGAATCTTTTATTCAAAAAGTCGTAAGCCGAAAGTCTACGCATCTCGTATCGTTTATACGGACGACGCGCAATATCATGCAAAACGCCCCAGTGGGCCGCAACGCTTGCGAATCGCTGGCAGTGCAGTCCATTTTAGATCGAAAACAGCTTAGATATCAAGGGTCCTCCTAGTAGCGAGCGTACGAGTACATTGACTTGCCTAAAAGGGGTTCTCAGCTCTCAAATTCCCGACCAACAGTCTCTTCATTCAATGTTGGCTACTAAGTCGTTGGCCCACCTCGGGTACAATATCGCCTGTACACGTATTGGCCGCATCAATTGTGGCTTGGGCGCAGGATTTGGTGGAAAATTCAGTATGGGCTTGCATCATTGCGCGTATTTGTATGAGACTGGCCTTTGCAATGCAGGGCATAGGCAGATTTTGAGGGATTCTGTGAGATTTTAAAGCGACATCAAGCTGTATCAAGCTTTAGTGTTTGAAGCGCAGGCAGCTGTTGCTGTTAGTCCAAACGTTCATACGTCTTTGAAGTTTAACATCGAACATTCGGCTGTTGGGCCGTGTATGAAGGAGCCCAGCAATGCCCTATGCAATTTCCGATATCTTGGATTATGAAGCATGTGATGTCCTTCGAGGATCCTCGTGTTATTCTTCGAAATAGAGGAGATGCCCGCTTCACTGCAATTTTCTCATCAAAAATTTTTTTTTTAGCACATGCAAAAGCGTCGAGTTCTGATGTCTTAGCATTTACTTTGGGCTATGTATACCGCAACCTTCATCTATGTTCTCATCTAGCCTTAAGCTTATGAATTTCGCTTCAATTATCGTAAAATTAGTTAGCAAATAGAACAAGTATCTTACATCCGTATGTGCCGTATTTTAAAGATCGTGAAACGCGGCAGTTCCGTAAGATAAGACGTACAGCCATAGGGGTGAACTGTGATTGGGTGTCTATTCTTCCTCTTCGTGTCTCTAGAATGAAAAGCAATGCCGGCGAGCAGCCTGTATCCTGGAGTATTCTTAGTTGTCATATTCGTTCCCTGACCCCAATAGGCTCTAAATATATGATGAGATAAGGAGAGACGTTTATGATACGCAATCAGATTGCCAATCAAGTAATAGTATATTAGGGTGATGTGCACCTTTGACGAGTAAAGAAATGACCTGAGAGTGTATAAATGATATGTAACTGCATAATTACAATGTCTCCTAATGAGAGTGCTGGCACGCAGCTCGAGAGACGAGACCCAAAGACTCAAAACTCTTTCGGTATAGTACATTATCCGTTACTTACAAGCAGAACAGGGCATGTTGCGGTGGTCAGTCATCAAAAGGACGACTAATTGAAGCAGCGAAGGTCCTGTACTTGACATGTGCCGTGTTTGCGTGTGACCTAGACTAGACTGCATGTACATGTACCTAAGGTACAGGTACCTAGTAGCTAGAGTCCCATGTTCGCCAAAAAATCATTCATACAAATCCATTATTACTTGATGTACTACCTTTCCTCGCATCCACTTAAAGTGGTGATGCTCCCTCGCTTTTCTGTTGTGGAGAGAATAGCTATCAATATTCTCTTTGGCATAGACAACTTCTTGCAGAGGCTTTCGCGATGTCATAGAAACAAGAGGAGGGACACTTCTAGCTGCTCTGAAGCCAGCCTCGTCTAGAAGGCTATGGGCGTGCAGGCTATGGGATTGCCAGCTACCTGAGTTGGCATTGCTTCACAGCATTTTTAACCTGTCCTGAGGCTTGAAGAGGCAACCCTGTAGAACCGCTTAAACTCCTCCAGTCTCCCACGCTCGGGGTGAGAATGTCAGTCACAACGGGCATTTGATCACGACGCAACTGTCAACCCATCTGAATCTGTAGGCCCACATATCTCGAAAGCTGGATGGATAACAGACCATGACCCAAGATTGTATAAAGGATGTAGATATGTGCATGTATTGATAATGTCTGTGTTTGAGTGCTGATTGCGATTTGCAATGCCTATGACATGCAAGTAGCAGAGGCCATATTGCAGTGCCTGGATACATGCAGTCATCAAAGTGATGTAATTGAGGCAGTAGAAGAAGTTGCGTTTGTTTCGTGCAATTTTTTGTCCCGTGCATTTTTCTTCACAGCATTTTTAACCTCACCCGAGGCTTGGAGAGGTGCGGCCTGAGGAATGGATGGATCGCTTACATGCTTCTGCCTTGGGGCGTATACCTCACCAGAACACATTGATCGCGATGCAAGTACTAATCCATCAGATTCTGCAAGTTCTAGCATCTCATTGCTGTGGTTAGCAGGCTGTTGCCCGTTGTCGGTAGCAGTGCATTTCGTGTAAGTCCTGTTCCACGACGATTCACCAAACACACCACCAGCCTTCAGCGTGCAAGTAACCCTTCAGCCATCTAGATCCAAATACAAAACGCACCGTGACTAAACTGTAAGTCTTCTAGTACTGTGTGCCAACATACAGGGATCTCCATTGTAACCGTCTCCATGCCGCATTCCACCCCTGCAAGGTTTTACCAAGTTTGCTCCACAGGGGCTTGTGTTGCCCTAACAGCCTAACAAGGGCGCCACCGTCGCCGCCCATTTTAATTCTCCTCTCCTCCCTCCCTCCCTCCTTCTTCTTCTTTCTTCCTCTCTTTCATCCTTCTTTCATCTCTTCATTCATTCTCGTCTTGTCGCTCATCTTCTAGGTATTCTCATGCCTTTTCACTCTTCATCCATCCTACCCCTCTTTCCCATTTCATTCCATCCCATTCCATTTCCGTCCCTTTCGCATAAAAGTACATCCGCCGCCCAGAGCAAAGGTACATCCGCACACGTACCTCTCGGAAAAATAATACCCCCGCTATGCCATTCGCGGCATAGCCTTATCACCCCCGGAACTCCCTTCCCGTTTAAATTGCCCACAGCAGCGTAGTTTCTCTCAACGGTCTCGGGGCTCGTAACTTGGCTCTTGTCCACTGGCACCTCGTACGAACCCCGGCTGTTGCAGAGTTCTGCAAGAGCTGCCGCCTCCAGCGATGCTTGAACGCAGCCACGATAGGAGATCGGACACCTTTGTCGGGGTATTCCCGCTGCTTACGCGGTGGGAGCCGGGTACTTGGGGGGCGCCGGGAATATTTTTGCAGTTTTGTAGCATGATATCTGGTGATGTTGGTGATGTTTTTTTTTTTTTTTTTTCATGGTGAAGAGAAGGCGAGAGCAGAGCAAGAACAAATGACAAGAAGAAAAAAAGAGAACAAGAGAAGTTCAAAGAAGAAAAAGAGAGAGACAAAAAGGAGAGAAGCTCGTAGTAGTATTCTTTGTGGTGGTCATGATCATGCATGGTTCACTGTTCTCTTTTTATATGCCCAGCATCGTATACAAGCTGCATCTGGCCTGCACTTCCATTGCTATCAGGTCCTCATCTGAGACTTCTTTCAGCCTTTCCTCCCCATTAGCGGAATATTGCGTGGCTGCAGCTAGCAATTTCCCTGATATTAGTCGGTAGGTTTTAAGTATGTTGCCTACTAGGTATGTTCTGATGGAATGGCGATGCTACTCAGGGCTTTGCTGTTGGGATAGACGAGCACCTACCAAAAAAATGTCTTCATATCTGGTTAAAAAATAGCACTGCCTGACAATTGATAATTGATGTTGATTGCTGAACTCAAGAATGTTATTGCGTGATTCGAGTGTCACAACAGATAATCTGTGTAGTCTCTTGACTATCAGTCGCAGAGAGTCAAGTGCATGAATACGTACGCATGCACAACAACACGGCTCCATGTGCTCTGCACGCCTTCACCAACAACAGCATTCAGTCGGAATATATCGCACGCAAATAAACAGCATCATCCAATTCCAGAAACACCAACCAAAAAAAGCAGCATCAGAATAACCACCAACCCGTATTACTTTGTACTTACCTCAGTAGTCCTCTACAGATGTCAAGTCACTCATAGGGCGCAGCAGCAACACCACCACAATTAGCGATTGCTCATCCCTCTAAACATACAAAATTTCACGCAAAGCCCAAAATCCCTTATCGTCTAATGTTTCCCGATCCCGTCAAGCGCGCCATGCAGGCATCGGGCTGTCCTTTAAAGATGGCATCATACTCTCGAGCCAAGACGCATGTCGCGAGGCACCAAAGCGGGGGAGCGTGAGGGGAAGAATGGGTAAAAGACGAACCGAAGCGTTCCGGAGGGTCGATACAATAAAGATTGACCTTCCAATTATTTTTCACTTGATATACCTATAATATCTTGTAATCTTGAAATCATCCAATTAGCACTAAATATAAGCTTACTTTCATACATTCACCAATCATGGCGACGGCATTATCCAAACCTCCTCCCGGCTTCGTCACCCTCTCAGCTCTGGATGCCGGCCACCTCTCTCTCCCAGAACACATGTTTGTCAACGACGCAGACCCAGTAAAGAAGAATCTCGTCCCATCTCTCTCATTCCTCATCCGCCACGCATCTCCAGATGGCAGCGTCACCAACCTCGTCTTCGACCTCGGCGTCAAGCGCGACCTAAACTATACGCCCGCTCAGCAAAATGAGCTCGACATCTGGAGGCCGCTCATCACCGAGACTGATTGCGCCAAGAGCCTGCGCAACGGAGTCGCTGATGCTCCTGGCGGCGCAAGCAACGGCGTGCTCCTCGATCCAACCAAGGACATTGACTACATCATCATCAGCCACGCCCACTGGGACCACACCGGCACGCCCTCGGACTTCCCCACGGCAACGTTTGCTGTGGGATCCGGAACGCTGGATCTCTTCCAGAACGGCGCTGGACCGGCATATCCATCCATTTTCTTCAACAAGGACGAGCTACCCGCTCTCCGCACCGTCGAGTTCCCTCCCGTCGTACGCACGGGAGTGTATGGAAACGAGCCCTTTGCGCCAAAACATACGCCACTCCCGTCAAACACCCAAGCTAAGCCTCCTGCAGTCGCTGCTTCATGGGCTTGGAAGCCATTTGGCGATCTACCCAACGCCCTCGATTTCTTCGGTGACGGAAGTCTCTACGTCGTTGATACACCAGGCCACATTTACGGCCATGTGAATCTGCTTGCTCGGCTTGGGGAGCGAAGATATGTCTATCTCGCCGCAGACTGCTGTCACGACAGACGGTTGGTGACGGGCGAAAAAGAAATTGGATTGTACGACGACGGTCATGGTGGGTTGAGGAGCATCCACACTGATACTGAAGAGGCACGTAGATCTTTGGAAAGACTAAAAACTTTCTTGAAGAATCATCGTGCGGAGGGGAACGAGGTGGAACTTATCCTTGCCCATGATCCTGTATGGAGGAAAGAGAATGTACATGCGTGCTGGCCTGGAAAGGTATAAGACGATTTTTTGTGAGCATCAAAGAGATGATGCGGTGACTTTATGACTGGATTTTGTAATGAGTTCTCTTTAATTGCATAAGTAGACTGTTGAGACGCTATGTAGTCAGGAGACTGCCTTAGCCGTGGGTGTGTGAGAAAGTCCGGCATCAAAGTCTTCGGTCATAGTAGAAACTGAATTTTTAATTACGAGAATGAAAGGCAGACACTCAGTTGAGTAAAGCCCGAATTAAACGGAAGACCTGCAGTTACTACTATAAGGTGATTTGCAAACAAACAAAACATATATCGGGTCATGTCATAGCTTTTACGAGAGAGGCATCATTCCCCTACGCCGAGTTTTGTCAAATGCTTCAAAGAAACAATGGGTCTCTCCAGCGTTCTTGTCGGGACATCGCCTGGATGGCAACTACGTGCGCCTAATCAGCATATTCGGATGCGAGTACTCCTCGTATACCCGAGGCTTGGCAAAAGCAACACAGCTGATAATGATACCACTGTTGGGATGTATGGCCGCCCATAGTTTAGATTGCAGCAGCAATCAATCCCGCGACCATTGCCCAGGAATTGCTCGGATTTGATGATACATTGAACAATTTGCACTGTCCAACAATCCAGCCAATACGATACCCCAGATTCCAGCCACGAGGACAGAGCTCTGCAGAGCTGTACCTGCATGAATCCATCTTCTTTTAGCGCATCAGAGCATCTCGTATCTGTTCAGCCGTGGGCGATATGTACACCCCCGAGGCTGCCGACAGGATCTTGCTCCACCGCACCGAGTGAAATGTTCATTTCTTACAGGCTACTGGCAAGCACCAAAGCCGGAGACTTGGCTCCCTGGGATCACCTGCGGCCGAGGAGCATCATTGGCCCATCTGTATAACAAAGACTTGGCGCCGACTAGGATCGGTGCGTTCTTGGCAAACTGCAGGGACGGGCTGCTAGCCACATGTGATCTCTTGGCCTGGGACAAAACTTTAAATTTGTAAGGCTGACGCCCCTTTGAGAAGAAGACAGCGACGAATTTCTGTTGATCAAAGAAATTTGTTAGCTCTTCAGAGTGCTCAAAGCGGAGGGGAGAAGTAGTGAACAAATGAGAGAAAGCTCAATGCTGCTTGTTGGGAGTGCCAAAGCAATAGACAAAGGCGTTGTTGTCTCTTTATCCATCATTCTTCAACATCGACGCTCCCTTTCAAGAAAACCACATAAAGCAAAGTAAAGCAGAGCAGAGCAGAACTAAGCAGAGTAAAGAGAGGAGTTTCTCTTTGAATCATGTTTCATCAAAGACAGCGAATACGTACATATATAGGAGGATGGGTCTGATGATTTGGCGTTAGCGATGAAGAGGTAGATTAACAGAGAAATCGAGCACGACAATATGCCATCCGATCAACCAGAGCCAAGCAGGCCACGCAGAATAAGAATATCCGTGGCTTCTTCGGCTCGTCGAATAAGATCTGTCTCTCAGCAAAGCGCTTCGCCACGCCTATCAGCAAGGCATTTCATTGTAAGCAGCAGCAGCAGCAGCAGTAATGCCTCAATATCGCCCACCCTTAGTTCACGGAGCAGCATAACAAGCCGAACGACATCGCCAACGAAAACGACATTGCAGGAACTATCTCCGGCTAGGGCTGAGGATAATGGAACCT
This sequence comes from Trichoderma harzianum CBS 226.95, assembly GCF_003025095.1. NCBI lineage: Eukaryota > Fungi > Ascomycota > Sordariomycetes > Hypocreales > Hypocreaceae > Trichoderma > Trichoderma harzianum. The sequence continues at coordinate 2,126,605 of NW_020209250.1, read as the reverse complement.
GGTACTGGCCAACCGTGCGTGAGTATATCAATAATGGAGGACATGAAGCTGGCCTTGCTCGGATTCAAGTAAGATGTCCCATCTGTCGTGACGAACTGCCTGTGCGAGGCGTCGAGCCAAGCAAGAAGGTGCTTCGACAGAAGGAAGGCGTGGTGATAGGTTGCGGACACATCTTTTGCCGCCAATGTTTGACGGAGTGGTTCCGTCAACAGCGTACATGTCCCGCGTGTCGAGAAAGTATGGAGTGTCAGGAGTGCGAAGCTCAAGCGCGCTGGGTCGCCATTCCCAAGGATAACGATGACTTGGGGGAACTTCCCCCGACAAAATCAGAACGCCCACACAAGGAGCTGCCGTCCATGTGCGTCCGCTGCGAGGCGCGCCGCTGGTGGATATTCGATGTGGACCACGGACGGCACGGCCTGCCGTCCCGCGGTGTGATAGATTCGGATTTCCAGAGGCTGATGAATCACATGATGGAGCGCTTGGAGAAACAAAACATGGCGATGGGAATGGACGAGATGGAACGGGAGCTGCTGGTGCTATTCAACGAGCACTTCATGCGGCTGTTAGAAAAGAGGGAGCAGTATATCTCGGAGTACGCGCATGATCCCTCGAACGCGATGAATCATGCATGGGGATGAGACTTGCGTTTGCGATTCGGCCGAGTGGACGAAGTGATGGCGAGCCGTGGTGGTTCAGGCCTTTGTGCTGATAACGAGACGGACAATGGGATGGACTGTGGTTTGTGATTTGTGATGGGATGACGGAGACGGCAGGCAGGCTAGAATAGAAATGGGAAAGGCTTGGGGGAGTTCTGTGCCGATATATGCAGGGACGTGGAGGGCTGGTTGTCTTGGGCATTGTTGTGATGTTTCTGATATTGGATGGATCAAGTGTGTGGTGTTGGGAGCAGCGGACATTGCATTGCACCGGCAGTTACTTGGGTACAGCTTCCATGGAGGTCGAGGTAGGAGTACCTAGGGCGTGTTAGGCGGGATGGTGCAATTGCGGTGTCTGTTTCTAGTGGCTGCATGTAGTGCATACTTGCGGAGTTTGGGGGAGCTACTGGAGAGCTGGTGACATTGAGTTGCAAGTCTCCTTTTGCTCGTATAGAATCAATAGAGTAGCACTCGTTTTACCCTCGCATCAACATCTATTAGATATAAGCATCATTACCTTGATATATGTTTTTTATGCCACGTATTTCTACTATCGATGATAATAGAGGAGAAGACGATAGATACACTACCTACAGCTTGGAAGCTTGGAGGCTCTGTTGGAATTAGTACCTGTACCATGAGCTTCCACGTATCCTATTAGCACGAGTTACTTGACCAACCCATGATGACTGTATCACTCAACTATTTCTGCGGCGGGTTTTAGCAAGCGCGTCGCCGATATTCCCAGCAACTGGCGCTAGAGCAAATACAGAGAGAGGCTAGAAGGCGCTTCAAGCTCGTTTGGGACCCCCCATGCGCAAGAACTGAGTTTTTTTCGTTGGCGGCTGACGTTGACGCATTTGATCAATTTCTTACACCAAGGACCAAAAAGCACATAAGCCTCCATCCAACCAGCCAAAGCCCAACTGAATCGCCGTGAGCGCTGCAGGCTGAGCCAGTCGAGTGTGCTGCTATGGCCCGCTAGCGGCATCCTGGGCGCCCACAGCGGAGCTCGCTCGGCACCTACCAGCCGGGACCAGCCCCTAGAAGCTGGATTGTTGCAGGTGCTGGGCGTTTCAAAGAATACAGTGCGAGTGCGCACGCCTCGTGTTGCGATGGATTGCATCACCAATACTCCGTGACATGACACTTGATGTGATTGATGCCCAGGTGGTGATATTCAAGCATCAGTATTGGTGAATGGAAGCGTCGTCGCAGCAGTGCCGGCCTCGGTGAATTATTGAGATACAAAGTGCCGGGGATGGAGATGGGAATCATAATACTGGCAGAGATTCAGAGTAGCGAGATGATGCATCCATCAATGTTATCTGACGAGTCGGAATAACGGCAAATACAATACAACGGGCAGGCTAACGATGCAGCTGGCCTGTTCTGTCGAGAGCAAAGAAATGGAATCCATCGAGCTTGTTGATCAAATCAAATAGCAGACAGTGCATGTCTCGCACGGTGCCGTCACATCAAAAAAATGCATCCCATCCCGGTGCATGGGACTTGAACGCGCTTCATCGGCAACATTCTCGCCGAGCGCCTTTTTGGGGGGCTCTTTGGGCTCTTTGGGGGGGGGACCATGCCTCACAGCTATGGGGGTTGAAGCGCCTGGAAATTCGACGATTTGATGGCGGCACACACCTTGGCACCCCCCCAAAAAGCAAAGCCGCAGCCCCCCGTTCGGCCACTGCGCTGCCATTGGCGCTTCGCTGGGCCTACTCGGATGATACGGCCGGAAGGGCCCGCAAGGCGACCGTCGCTCACGCAGATGCCAGATGCTTGGATGCCGATTTTCCGTGAACCAACACTCGACAGGAGGTTTTGCAAGGCGGGGAACAAGGGCATCCGAGATGGCCCAAATGGTTCAGAAACTGTCTCTCGCTGTCTCGCCGCGTGTGTCTGCGTCTGTGTCCCGGCCGGAGTCGGTTGTCTCTCTCTCTTCTTCTTTCTCTCCTCCATCGTCCATCATTCTCTTCTCTCATCTCTCTCTCTCCCAGAGTCCTCCCTGACCATCCAGCCAGCAAGCATTTCGTCCGTTCTGACTCAAGTCAAGCGCTCTCTATTTCTGCCCTCCGGCCGCCGCTGCTGCTGCCCTCGTAACCGTCGCTTTTTGCCACGACTCGCGATTCGAAGCTCCTGCCCTCCAAATCCGAATCCGAAACCGATCAGCAGCAGAAAAATTCAACCAAAATTTCAACAACTGCGCATACCTCGCTGCTCCCTCTCCTCCTCCTCAAGACAAACAACAAGAGTCGTTCGCACCGGGGCATGATCATGGCTTGAGGCTGCCATCGTGTCGAGGACAGCGCCCCATTCTTTTGAATCGCACATCCTCATCGCGAACCGAAATCTAAATCTCCAAGCCAAGCCAAGCCAAGCGAAAGGACTGGACCCTGCACTCCGCGGCTTGGCAGCTTGGAACTTGTCGCATATCGAGATTGACGCCATCATCTCGAGCCACCCGCGCCACAGACTGACGACTGCCCTCTGCGCCGTCGAGCATTCTCCAGATCCTCTCTCTCTCCCTGCAGCGTCACGAATTGGACCGAGACATCACCATGGCCACCTCCGTCCCGATCCTCGAGCAGCTCTGCGTCACCACGGCCATTATTGGCCTGCTGGCCATTGGCGGCAAGACCATCGACTCGCTCTATGAGATGAACACCAGTCCCGGCCGAGACACGGCGATTCTCAACAAGGCGCTCCAAGAAGTCAAGCAGTGTCGCTCCTCGGTCCACATCCTATACAAGAATTTTTCGCTGCTCGAGGCCGGCCAGCTGCCGTATCCCGATCGGGCGACATGGATCAGCACCGACGACCTGATCGCGACGCTGACGGACACCGTCCTCGCAATCACCGACTTGCAAGAGGCCATCGAGCCCATCGAACTGTGCCAAGGGCTGGCCGCACGCATTGTCGCGTGCAATGAACACTCCCAGAGACTAACCAGCCTGTCCACAAGATTACGGTGGCACAATCTGACTATGAACATGATGATGACTATCCTAAAGTGGTAAGCAACCTCTCAATAACCACCCCCGGCGAGTGCTTGTCTTGAACCCAGGCTAACACGGGGAATTCCAATTGCCCAGTCCCGGCGAGCAGGATGCCCAGAATAGCAGGCTTGGCCTCGAGCGACGAATGACCCGGCTGCTCTCCTCCAACAGCGACATTGCGCTACGCATGCGCCGCCTGCGAGACACCTTTGGCGCACGGTCCATGGCCCGACGCGCGATTCCAAATTACGCCCCCATCGCCCAGAATGCGCCGCGGCTACCCGCGGACCGCACATCTTCAGCCTCGTCCATATCCGAGGGATCAACGTCGGCAGCCTCCGGCCAACAGACGGCTGCTGAGACTGAGACCGTTCCTCAGCCTCGACTATGGTCCATCTTTTCTGGCTACAACCTTGCCGATATTCCCGTCCTGTCCATGATTCCCCTCCCAGTCTTGACCCTCGAGCTTCGTGATAACGAATTTTACACATTTGACTTTGCCCAGCGAGTCAGCCATGACCTCGTCGAGCTCATGCAGCTTGACCCAGGCCAGCAGGGCACCAGCAAGATGCTGCGTGTCATCCTCTCCAAGCCCGTCGTCGCCCTTCCGCCAGGCACCGCCGGTATGAACATCACTCCTAATACCACCGCCGTGGATCTCGAACCTCCGGCTGTCGAAGCTGCCCCGACAAGCACAACGCCTGCCGAACCGTTGCGCACGAAGAAGAAGATTATGAGCTTCAAGAACCCGCTCAAGCACCGCATTCGACGGAAGAAGCTCAAATGACTATCCTGGAAGACGTGTTTTGGCTTGTATCAGCCAACCACGACCAGGGAGAAGATACAGTGAATGTTGAAGACTGTTTTACATGCACATAGCAAACCACCAGGAATAATGTCGCGCGCGCAATAGAGGATCATCACTTCAGGGAAAGGCAATAAGGACGCCCTTGTTTATCTTTTTTTTTTATTCGAGGCACACAGATTATCTTTTGTGAGCTATGGCCTCTTTAGTTTGTCCATTTATTACTCTTTTTTTATTCAGCCATACATTCTTGGAAATAAAGCGAACGGCGTCTATGGGGGAAGCGCATATCGAACGAGGGGACAAATGGAGATTTGATTGCCATTTATTATTTTTTATCTCGTGATTAGAATAGGTAGCCCTGATGAGAAAGGGCTTTTTTTTCGTTCATGTACATACGGGTAGCTACTAAATTACAATGTCGGTGGACAATGATGTCTTTTGGGCGATGTCGTGATTTTGATGTTTGGCGTGGTGCCGTGAATCGTCGCAGCGCAAGTGGTTTGTGCACTTGACTTCGTATAGATGAGTGACTGGGGCCTACGAAGCACAGTGATGATTCCAGATGAAAACAAACAAGTAAATTAATTATCTGAGCTGCCAGATGAAAGACATGACTAAACAAGACTCGAAGACAACAGGATAGTAGGAGGCAAGGAGATGCATGAATGAAAGACCTCTCGAAATCAGGGGGCAAAAGACACCGACACCTGATCGTACAAAGTCCCTGTAGCTATGGCGATTCTGTGACGCCAAGGGCAGCAAAGCAAGAAAAACAAGACAGATATAGTAGCAAACATGCGGCTGCCCATTCAAAAGAATCAAGAAATGACAACAGAGGATATAATTAGAGACAGTCGCCGGCAGTGCTATTTGTCGAAGTGAATTGCGGAAACAGGAAATCCCACTGATTGCCAAGCCAGTCTTGCGCCTCGAGTGAATCTGACATGCCCGTCAATTGCTGGGCAGTACGTTGAACCAAAGGTCGCAGATGCGGGATAGACGAAGGGTTGGCCTTTGCGTTTCGTAAATGGCCAAGAATCATGGAAATGCATCGAACCTGAGGGGAGGGCTCGTCGATCGTCAAGAAGTGTTCGGCCCACGCATCTACCACTCTGTCTTGAGGGGGTGGCAGTCCAATAAACCTTCCAAAGGCCGTGGGGATAGTATTGTACAAATCGTAGTCGGACAGGTCCTCGAGGGTGTAGAGAGAAGAGAGACACTCGTTGAGTAGACTGATATCCTGGTTGTGTTGTGTTTGAGCGGCAGAGATGAGTTCCTTGAATGTCCCATCTTGCCGTTCTTCTTCTGGAAGGTCTTTGAGTAGTTGGAGACCGTGTTTCCACGCCCAATGGGCTTGTCGAGGGACCTTGGACCAAGACTCCAGTAAGGGCGCGTAAAAAAGAGATTCTCGTGGAGGTTGAGTCACTTGTGATCCTGTGTCAGTCCATTGAGAGGAGTGAACTGGAGAAGCTGAGGGATTACACGATAGCTCCAAGTCACTTCTCGGGATATTCGGCTTCCAAAAGGGAGAGATTTGCGAAAAGGTTGTCAATACCCCCTTGGAAAGATCGCTGGGAGTCTGTAAACGTGTACCAGGATTGCCAAAATGAGACGAGTTGACAAAGTAGGGAAGGTAATGAGATCGAAGTATCTCCTCTGGATGCTTGGCCAGCTTCTTCAGAGGACGGTCCTAACTGTCCAGCTTCAGCCGGGTGTAGTTGGGCAAACCCAGATATCCCAGATGTGGCAATCCCGTAAGCGCGAGAGGAATTCGATGCGGGTACTCCAAAAAAGAAGAGTCATGCATGGGCGGCATTTTGGTCCCTGGTACGCTGGAAGGGTGGAGGCTGATTCGCTCATAAATGCTAACGTTTGGGATCCGAGAGGTTACCTTGCGCACCAACGCAATGACTCTGTCCTGGGGAATGTGATCCTCATTCACGGCAAAGCCCGAGCGGGCTTGGTCTGATTCGCAGGCTTTGGAGACAAAGCGAAATGGGTGTGGATGCTCAGACAAACCCATAGACTCGGTCCATGAAAGCCAATGAGCAAAATAGATAATAAACGCCGCCAAGGATACCTTAGGGACCTCGTTGAATCTCGTACCACCATACTTCCTTTCCGACATGAACCACTCTAATCGCAGATCTGAATGGGTTATAATGTCAAACCAAAGATGGCATGCCAGAAGCATGAGACGAAGGTGCAGGAAGTCGTTCGGGTATTGGAGTGCAAATTCTTTCAATAGTTGTATCAGCCCGGGAGGGTACTCAAACGCGTCGGCGAGGGCCGCAACATATACAAAGCCTGGTGCCGCTTTAGGACTGACATTTTGCGTTGCAAGATATGGGTTACAGGTCAATTCGGCTAAGTGGTGACTGTCGTCTCCTCGAGATTTTGCGTCGGCCGGAAATCTACCAGAATGATTCAATCCGGGAGGAACATCAGACAATACAGGAGGCGTTATGAACGAGAACGGGGTGATCGCAGCTCCCCTCTTCAACCCTTGAATCAATTTCTCAACATAGAGATCATATGCTTTTCGGTCCTCTGGCGTAGTAAGAAATGTTTCCAAAGGTTCACCGGAAACCAGTCTCTTGAGCATCACAAGATTGGCCTCAGTTGTGGCAAGATGATGCGGAATGACGTCTTGGTGCTTGATTGTGGGAGAAGAAGAAGAAAGTCCGCATCTCAACGATACGCCCTTCAGATTGAAACGAAGTGCATGTTCATGGACTGGCCCGGACACCAATTCCTCGATATTGCTTCTTCTGCCTCTTTTAGATTTTGGCAAAGGTAATTGTGAATAGTTATCCGAGTTGTGGGTAGACCAAAGTTCTTTTCTCATAAATATGGCGCCTTTCATCTCTGCAGAGAAGCCCAGGTAGGCAGTAGAGACGTATGTTTTCCCATTGACAGTGGTTCCTTTCAATTCCTGCTCAAGCCGCGACAGGTTCTTCGAACTTGGTTGATTTGCTTCGGTATTGTTCTCGTTATCGGAGCCATCTGAAAGGAATGTACATCTTGCTAGGAGCTTGAATTTAGCAAACTCATCGTCCCGAATTGAATCGACTGCGTTGCCTTGATCATCCTTTTTGCTCATCATCTTTGGCGCATCTTCTGTCTCCAGCAACGGAGTAGAGTCGGGGGATAGGATAATGCACCCTCCATCACTCTTTTGTTGGACGGTGCAACCCATCCATGTTTCGTCGGTCATGTCGGCCGTAATAGCGTGGTGCTGGAAGTGCGATCTTGAGTCTTGTTTTAAGATTGGTAAGGTAGAATGACATCCAGGAGATCTGTCCGTGGGAATATCTGGAGAGAAGGGGAGATTTGGGGTAATGGCAATGGGAGAGGGCAAAGCTTCGAGATGGATGTGTGACTGAGCTTCGTTTGCTTCTAAGCGGGTACTCCTGAGCCAACTTCAGGCATCAAGTGAACACATCAAGACTCTAGGACAAGAGATACTCTCTTGCGGCTGGCAGCCTCTGCCAAATACCAGGTATTGGGCGTATGCTTTGCCGGCTGTCAACTCTTGGCCAGCCGGTCCACTTGTCAGGCATCCGTACAGCAAGAGTTCTAGCAGATTCGAACCTGTTCTCTGTATTCAGTGTAGTTGGTCAAAGCAAATCTTCCTTGAAACTAATACAGGTGATGATGGTGTTCGTCAGTCCTCTGGCTGTGACCCTCTTATGGTTGAGACAACTTCATTGCGACTTGGTGGAATTACAGGCTCGCAGTAATTTCCGCATCATATAATTGATTAAACGAACTTTAGCATAAGTACTATCTAGTAGAGGATTGTAATGGTGACCTCGTATAGCCTTTCGATCACAAAGGCTTGCACATGTCTATGGGGCATTGTGTTTGTGGCATCATCATGTGTATCTGTGGTTAGAGAGACGATGGGAGGGTAGCTGTGAGAACTTGGCCAACAGTGTTGGTCCAGCACATCACTTGTTGGCATGGCATAATAATATTAGTGAATGCAACAGTGATTATAGAGATAGTGTTCAATTAATTCTCTGATATGCGTATGCCCATTAGTCTGATATAACACCCAAAATGCAGTATCCAAATCCCCCGTGCCAATGTCTATCCTCTTCGGCAACTCGCCCAATTGTACATGCCAAATAAATTCACAACAGCTTACAAGATGAGCTTGGGGCCGTGGTATTTCATGGTTTTACCGTATGCATTCATCTCGGTGTCCAGCTCACGCTTGGGGAATCCATCGAATGAAAGGGCGTATGTGGCAACAGAGTGGGCAATTAGCTGCGTCTCATGGTTAGCGAATGCACATCCAAATTCACTGGCAAACAACGTGGAAGCTTACCTTGGTGTTGACCTCCCAGGCAGTGCGGTTCAGGTTGTTCAGGTCATCGCACAGCTGGTGGTAGCATGGGTCCAGCCACTCCCCAGCACGTCCGCCAAACATCTCAGCCTCCTCCTTTGTCTTGACAGCCTCGGCACCAGTGGCGATTCCACCAGCAGGGATTCCGGCGCGGATGAAGCCATCATAATCGCTACGGCCGTCGAATGGGACTAAATATTGGTCAGCCGGTGTTTCAGAACAGGGGAAAAGAGGGATACGATCATAAGACATACTGAATGTGTAGTTGAGGCCCTTGGACTTGTACCAGTCGACATAGAGGTTTCGCAACTCCTCAGAGCCGGCGGGACTCTCTGCGTTGGTGGCATTGTAAATCTGGTAAGCAAAGTTGGGGCTGGCCACTACACAAAACTGTCAGTAAATTTGCTTCCATCCCTGCGCCACCATGGGCACACTTACTCATGTCATAGTCCATAAAGAGACGAATCTTCTGGTTCTCCTCCTCAGACAGGCTCGCGGCGTAAAAGTCGGATCCCAAAAGGCCTTCCTCTTCGGCAGCCCACCAAGCGAAGCGAACACAGTTGTTCACCTTGAACTTGGTAAGCTGGACGGCAACTTCGAGAACAGACATGCTGCCAGAGCCATCGTCGTTGATGCCAGGTCCTTCGGCGACACCGTCACTGTGACCGCCAAGCATGACGCAGTTGTCCTGGTCACCTTGATCTGTTTGCGCCAAGACGTTGACTGTCTGGATCTTCTTGACCTCGGCGTCAATGTATGCAATGGCGCTCACAGACTCTCCAGAAGCAAGCTCATCGGCAACCTTCTTGCCCTCGGTACCGTCGATGCCAAAGGTGGCGACGTGATACTCGGTTGGCTCTCCAAGAGTTCCATGGAGCTCCTCTGGCTCAGTGTTGTAGATGACAGCAGCCTTGGCGCCAGCCTTTCCAGCGCCGATGGACTTGTCGCCAAAGGCGCACTCTCCTCGGCGGATGAAGGCAATGTTACCCTTGACGTTCTGTGGGTAGTCGGAAGCATCGCAGCCGTTGTTCTTGACAAGCACCAGGTGACCATGAACAGGCTCCCTGTCCTTGGTCGCGGGCGTCAGCCCCATGGGAACCGCAGACTTGGATACATCGTTGCCCAAAACCAGCTGAGACTCGAAGACGTTGGACAGCGTGACGGGGAATTCCTGAGTAGAGATACTATAGTAGTCGCCTTGATCGAGCAGAGTATTGACGATGTAGTTGAGGGTCCTCTCGTGGCCTGAAATGTGCAAATGGTTAGTCACGATGGCGGTGATGGCCTTGTTTGATACATGTAGACTGACCGGTGCTGCCGATGACTCGAGTGGGATGGCCGTAATCCTCCTCCGAGGTCTGGGCGAATTTATAGAATTTCTCGGCGCGCTTAAAGAGAGCATCGACGGAGATGGAATCTTGCAGAGCTTCGGTGTCGATGAGCGGCAGGGAGCTGTAGTCGCTGGCTGTCTCATGTGACGAAGAGTGCGAAGACGAAGACGAAGACGAGGAGGGAGCTGTGAGCGGGTGCTGCTGCTGCGGGATTCCAGCTGCCGAGACGCCGCAGAGGGCGAGCGAGGCTGCGAGGGCCAATTTGCTTAGAACAGCCATTGTGATGGTTTCTGGCGTGATGATGGAGATGTTGAGAGGAGATGAAGTTAAGGGGGGAGAAAGGGGGGAGGACGAGAGATGATGGAAGCTCGACAGAAGAGTCACGAGCGCGGAATACTCCGTACACAGATAAGCAAGAGATAAACCTGGAGCATAATTCAGCTCAGCTTGCTGGTATGCGGCCGCACGTCATTTTGCTGGGCGGTCAGCGGCGCAGCTTGCTGTAGGCCTAAGCGGGCCATTCCGGGGGGAGCTTTTAGTGGTCACACGGCACTAAAGCTTGGGGGAAGCCCCCTGCAGCTAGGCGGCGGCTAAGGCAGGGGCCGAGCAGGAACACGTCCGTACCTAGAAGTACCAGAGATTGATGAGATGAGATGAGATGAGATGAGACTAGATGAAGATAACCCGATGTCTCAATGAGTTGGAAATCATGAGATGCGCTGAAATATCGCACATTCACCGACTGTACTGAGCATCTTTACTTCATGCCATCACTTCATGTTACTGTATCACATGTGCTCTATTATTCTCCACAAGCGGCAGCACAAGCAGGCAGACGAAAACGCTCAACCAATCGCTGCCTCTCACAAGCTGAGACATTGCCCGACTCATTGTACTCAGCGCGACGGCATACACGAGTATTGGCTGAGTACATGTAAGGGAGATACAGGCAGTGCAGTATTATCTACCATCAAATAGGAGCCCGGCTTGTCACAATACCGCATCCATATTTCGCTCGTATTTTACTCTCCATATTTGACTGCTGGTTGTGCATAGCGAAGCGTATTCGTATTCACGTTTATTACCGAAAAGAGCCTTCGAAAATATACAAGTTGTGGAGCGGCCTCAACTACCAGAGCTATGGACATTATTTCCCTAACAAGCAGCTTGTAAAAATATAACTTTAGGAATAATTTACCTAAATAGGTAAATAATGTGCATGTAATAGTAATAAAGAATCCTTTTCACTGCTATTTGTTTGCTTAAATGCATGTAGATATGCGTAATTGTTTTATAATCACTGTGAAGAGGCGCAGGAAAAGGCGGGATACGCATGGCTCTCTGCCTCGAGCGCTCAGACGGGTTATTTACAAAAAAGAGCTACTATATTGACACTTTATTATATCTACGTACTTATGATATAGCTATTAATTGGTAATCGCCGGTATTGCTGGTATAAATTAAATTTTGGTATAATACGATTGAACTCTTCTGTAACATGACACACCTTTTTCTACACACGCATAGCTGCCTTGCTTTGTACATGGCCATTGCTGTGGAGCGTGGAAAGAAGTTCGGATAGACGTCCTCGCATATGTTTTCTTTCCGGATACCCTTGTAAAGAAAGAGAAAAGGTCAGCCTACAGAACTCACATCAGTTTGTACCGTTACATCATTCGTGGCTTAGTGAATGCGCTCGAGCTAGATGGATCGTCTACCCCCCAAGTTGCTTTCTAGATGAGTATACGTGGCGGAGGAGTATAGTTGTTTTACCAAACAATATCATATTATTATTTGCATCCTGATCTAATATTGTTCTCACTAAATAACAATTACAATTTTGAAATCTATTTCTATACCAATGCCGTAGATTAAAATTCTTCATTATTCTCAACTGTCCTAATACCAGTTCCTATATAATTACATTCAGCAATCTCTACTATAATGCAAGAGACGTAGAGTAGCAAATATTTGCTGAAACTACAGATATGTAAACTTCCAATATCCTCAGCCGATTAAGTACTTTTCGTAAGCACTAAAGTATGACTGCTAATGATGTACATTACGAAGAACGTATCCTTGTTGTCAACTCAATCAACCCAGTTAGGAAAGCGAGAGCGATTCAGGCCGTCATTCCAGCATTCATACCTTCAGCAATTAGATACTTAAGGCACTGCAGCTCTGGTTTTTCAACACAGTATTTAATCCAGAGCTCATAAGTATTCCTATCAACTATCACGTCTCAACCAATTCTCCAATTATATAAAAATTTCGCAACAAATACTGCCTCTTTCTCAACCAACAATCTCAATTATTGACTCTATCTTGACTCTGGAGTTATAGGTTGTTATTGTTCCATCTACCTATACATGTCAGTATATATTGAAGTCATTAATTCAACCCGTTTCTAACCACCGTCTATGTTAGCATGTCGGCCCTCTCATCTTATACGTCTTTGTCTTTCTCCATCGTGGCTCCGCTTGCCACCAATATTGCCATCGTACCCGAAGTGTTGACGACGATTCGCGTTCCGCCGACTATAGATATAGCACAAAATGGCTGGTCTTCTTTACCATTAGACCCAAGTCAATTATGGGGTGGCAAACCATTCAGAAACATCCCTGGACCCATTCTCGTGGATGACATCAAGTTTCCTGAGGACCCCATTGCTGTCGAAGTTCAAAAGTATGCAAAGGAAATGCTACCTATGCAAACTTTCAATCACTCTATGAGGGTATTCTATTTTGGTAAGTTAAATATTCCGTCTAGAGCTTTAACCTCCAATGTTTTGTCGTGTGTGAGGTCTTATATATAACTATAGCTAATGGAGCTGGATTTAGCATCTGCTATTGTCATGCAGCAGTTTCCAAAAGAGTCGGAGACTTTCAACTTTTCAACTCTTGCTTTAGCTTCTCTTTTACACGACATCGGCACAACTGATGACAATCTATCTAGTACTCACATGTCGTTTGAGTTTTACGGGGGTTACAAAGCTCTTAGTCTCCTCTTAGCACTCGGCGCATCAAAGGACCAGGCTGAAGCAGTTGCTGAGACAATTATCCGGCACCAGGACCTTGGCACTGCGGGTAATATTACTTTCTTAGGCCAAGTCATACAATTGGCTACAATTTACGACAACGTCAGCGACCACCCATATCTAAAGAATATTACGGAGCTTATCCATATCGACACGCTTCAAGATGTTATTCGAGCATTCCCTCGCCAGCATTGGCTTGGATGCTTTGCGGGAACGATTGAGCGCGAAGAATCGCTTAAGCCATGGTGTCACAGCACTCATATACCCGATTTCGCTCAGGCAGTCCTCAACAACACCTTTATGCAGCCATATGAGTGATAAAAGCCTCTCTTCATGTCACCACAATGAGAGAGCCCAACCGATCATCAGCTACTGTATGCTCATCAGTTTCGCCATGCATCAAAAGACATCTGAATTGTGGCTGAGAAGAAATTCCGGTGCATATTAATAGTATTCAAATCATTATGTTTATTAACCCAACTAAAGCATTTTTAAATAGTGACAATTTTGTTTTGGGATGAGTTTGCGATAATATCATAGAGTGGTCCCATCGTCAATGCAAACTTGTATCAATTTAAGCAGCTCGCTTGCCATAAGGTTCAAATGGGAACAAGACTGCAAACAAAGCGAGTCCTCCGTAGAGAGCAGCGCATACAAACACTGGGCCCGTTGTTGATGGATCGGCATATCTGTTGCATAGTGTTAGCGATCCAAGATTCGTACAAGTAAAGAACAAACAGAGACATACGTAGCCACGACAGCCGAAAAAGCTCCAGCTAATCGACAGAAAGCAACGGCAATACCGTTGGCTGTACCACGATGGGCAGAGAGCAGAGACTCGGCAGTGTATCCGTAGAGGACGCCGTAGTAGATCTCCAGAGTGAATGAGATGATGCAGCTGTAAGCAAGATTCTCTACTTGCGACTTGACTTGGGAGTATGCAAAAAAGAAGGCCTATCGTAATACGAAACTGTTAGTCCAATCTTAAAAAGGTCAGCAAAGATAATATTCATCAACTCACCATAGTGATCAACGCGCCGATAACCATGGTGTATTTTCTTCCAAGAGGCCTCCAGTTGGACATGACAGCACCCAGAATGGGTCCAAATATCCCACAAATTTGAACCAGGGCATAGTTTCTCCAAGTCACATTGGTGCTTGTTACTCCAAATTGCACGCCTCGGCTAGCCAGGTAGTATGGTAGGAAGACATTGAATAGAGGGTAAGCAAGTCCAATGCTGGACCAAGAGAGCCACAGAAGAATTGTCGTGAAACCCATCTTCTTTGTGAGAAACAAGCTGCGCAGATGGATCAGGAACTCGCCAAAGGAGAAGCGATTCTTCGAGTGTGCCGTTTTAACAGTTCCACAAGCTTCCAGGTGCTCAATTGTGAGGTGGCAAGGGCGATTGTACTTCTTGGCGATCGCTTGAAGGTTTTGGACAACTTCCTCATCTCTGCCTTGGCCCAAGAGGAACTTGGGAGTTTCTTGGAGACGGATGACTGTTACTCGAGCCACGGCCAGGACTGCGATAAAGGCTCCCATGGTGTACATGAGATATCTCCAGCCGCTGTTGTTTGCTCGAGTACAGTCACTCGCATCGGCACATGAGAAGTTCGCTATCGTGTCATCGTCGTCAGCGCTATTGATCCAACGGTATAGAAACAGTATCAAGATATAAAGTGACTCACGCATAAATCCCCAAGCAACAAGTCCAGCAATGGTGCATCCTATACCGAACCAAGCAGGCAGCAAGCTGAGAAGCCATTGCTTGTTTGAAGGAAGATATTCGAGAAAGACGGCGGTATCCAGGATAAGATTTCCACCAGCTCCAAAAGCGGCGACGGCAATCAGAACACCGAGTCCAGCCCAGTTGGGAGCTCCACCTGCAGCGATTGTGAAAACTGAGCAGATAAAGAGTGAGATGTTGAAAGCGATTTTACGGCCGATGATGTCGGCAAAAAAACCCCAGAACAGGGCGCCCACAAGCATTCCCATGTACAGAGCGATGGTCAAGCCCTTGTCATATGACGGCTGGAATTCGAGCACAGCCTGGACAGCAATGATGCCCTGAAGAGATAGTTGGAGGGCATCTACACCGTATCTTTGGAGAGAGGAATGTAAGTAGCTGAAGTATATGGGAGCTGTATATGTTATGTAACTCACCCAAAGCCGTTGAGGAAGAAGAGTTTGAGGTGATAGTTGGTCCAGCCAATCTGATCCAGTGCCTACTCCAATTAGCCTTCATAAATGACAAACATCTCCGTGTCACACGACTTACGTTGTTCACCAAGTGCATTTTTCGGTCCAAAGCTGGATCAAGCTCTTGCATTCCAACCACCTCTTCAGCCCCGCCTGAGAGATCGGGCTTCTCATCTTGCGGATACTCCCTCTCAACATCTCTTCCTACCTCAATCACGTCTTCATCTTTCGCCATGATTGCAATGTAAAGATAAGGGGCTCAGTAATGCAGAATCTGGCTCAGTGGTGATGGTTGTCTAGCCGAGCAAAACTGAGAAATCTTTTCTGACAAGGTTGGGGTTGGCGTGATCCATATTAAATATGTCTTCAGACGTGGTGTTGGATGCCCGATTTCCGGAAACTGACCGGTCATCTTCCTTTTACCCTATCAACAGTCTCGTATCTCTGGCGGTATGTAACTAACCAGGATTTAGTGAGATAAGCTATAAAGAAAGGCGTCCGACTTTCGTTCATTCTAGTTCATCTTCACTTGTCAATCCCACACATGAATACACTAGGAGACTGGTTCGTGCGGAGGCGATATCCATGGATCCTAAATCTCGGGGCCCCGCATATTAGACGGCTTATATGGAGCGAGTATCGGCGAGAGCCTGAGCTTCGGTGAGGTTACGTTACGGGTTGATAGGAGCCTCGGCCGTAATCAGCACTAGCTATAGCCACCAGACAGCCGGTTCCTAAGACTATTGACACTTTGCAAGACCAATTGCTAGCTCATCCAGAGATTCGACACTTGTGGCATTGGCAGCGGCTGAAAGGCAGTTTTCCAAAATGTTCTTTTGCCGTTTAGACGAAGCGTACGAGCGCCACACGACGCTATTAATTTTACATACAAGCCATATATCTATTTAGCCTCATCGTGTGATTTTGCGATAATGGTCTTTTGATAGCGTACGACAGTGCCTCTTTTGAGGTCCAGACCATACAGGTATCAAGATGGGCTCTATCGTAGATACTGCTACAGCCGGCCCGGCTTTGGACTTGACAGTCCTTGGTATGAACAGCGGAACATCTATGGTATACTGCCTTACACCCCGCATACACATATATGTCGAGTGAGAAGCTGATGGCATCATCTGTAGGATGGCGTAGACTGTGTTTTATGTCGATTTAGACAAGAAGACCCAACACAGCCTGTCAGCTTGGAGTTGCTCAAGTATGGAGAAACACCACTTGACCCAGAAATTAAGAAGCGGGTGATGAATATGATTCTTCACAACTCTACTTCACCAGAGGAAATTGCAGAGATTAATGTTATTTTGGGAGAGACGTTTGCCAAAGCGGCGTTGGAATTCATCAAGACGAATAACATCGACAAGTCTTCAATAGACATTATTGGATCTCACGGCCAAACAATTTGGCATATCCCTCATCCAAAGGACCAAGTCCGGACAACGCTCAGCATGGGCGAAGGGGCCATTATCGCAGCTCGTACTGGAATTACTACCGTGACCGATTTTCGCGTCAGCGAGGTTGCCGTTGGTCGTCAGGGAGCTCCCCTTGTTGCTTTCTTCGATGCCTTGCTTCTGCACCATCCTACCAAGCTCAGAGCCTGTCAGAACATCGGGGGCATTGCCAACGTATGTTTCATTCCTCCAGATGCTAAAGGAGAGTTGAATGACGGATTCTTTGACTTTGACACTGGTCCTGGAAACGTCTACATCGATGCTGCTGTTCGCCATTACACTGGTGGAGCACGGGAATATGACAAGGATGGCGAAATGGGCAAGCGAGGGAAAGTGGATGAGGGGATTGTGGACGAGTTCATCTCCTCTCACCCATACTTTCAGAGATCCATTCCCAAAACAACAGGTCGCGAAGATTTCCGCGATACCTTGGCACTGGAGATAATTTCCAAAGCTGAAGAAAAGGGTCTCTCGCCAGATGACGTGGTTGCAACCATCACGAGAATCACAGCCCAGTCTATAGTGGACCACTACAAGTGTTTCGCGCCGTCACAGGACATCGATGAGATATTTCTCTGCGGCGGCGGCGCATACAACCCCAACATTGTGGACTTTATTCAGAAAAGCTATCCCGCGACAAGGATATACATGCTTGATGCAGCTGGGATCCCGGCTGGTGCAAAGGAGGCCATCACTTTTGCCTGGCAGGGCATGGATGCAATCGTCGGTCGACCGGTTCCAGTGCCAGACCGGGTTGAAACAAGAAAAGAACAGATTCTCGGCAAAGTATCCCCTGGTGATAACTATCGGCAGCTTATGTATACGGCGATGCAGTTTGGGGTGGGGGCGAAGCTGGGGCCTGTGAGGGATTTGATCAATGTTGTGGATGGTAAGGTGATGGACAACAAGTGGTGATTTACAACTGATACTTTTAAAGATGTAGCTAGTAGAGATGATTTGTAGATAGAACTTGTACAAGAAAATGTTCGGATGTCACCGCCATGTTTCTCTCGTTTAAACTTGAAGAAAAAAATCTACTTCTATTCTTGTGAATATCCACGTGCTAGAACTATTGCAGATCATTCGATTAGCTATTGCTAAATGCAGGTATCGCAGGACCACTGAAACCGGGCGTCTTTGGTTTGTCTGGTGATCCTGAAATGCATTCAGGGTCGCAATCTCCTCGGTATATATTACAATCTCTCCGAACTGCTACCCGAGGACTTTAAACACCCTTGGCAATAGTAAAGATTGTATAGAAGAGGGCTAGCGACTCCTTCCACGCTAATGTCATACGATGCAGCTGAATGTCCGTATAAGTTGCTGGTGCGTAAGCACCCCAGATTCCTGAAATCGCACCATCTTCCTACAGGTATCTTTATTATATGCTTATAGTCTCTACTCAACCTGCGATTATTTGTCGAAACCACAAATAATAATCTTTTACGCCTTCCTGGTCTATGCTGAGCGGAAATGGCATTTACAAGCCGTACGACCGGACATGGAGAATATAACATCTCCCCGACTCCGCCCACGGGAACTAAACGGGCTTTTGCGGCGCAACCTTGCAGGCCGTTCAACACCTACATCATGAGCCATGGAGTTAAATATCGAAGCCTCGGTTGATGACAGACAACTAACCATTTTGATAATAAAGGATTCAATTGACAACCTCGGATGATATGCAAAATAGGATGAATAGGAATTAAGTATTGTACAGTAATGGGGCGTCTTCTAACCGGCCGGGTCTAAAAAAGGTAATAGGAATGCGGAGAGCTTTCAGCCCAAACTCATTCAAGATGACGACTGTGTTTAGCCGTTAGAGTTTACCGACAACTATATAAGGTGTAGGAAAACTCCTCCCGTTAGCAACTATATCTTGTAAACTAGACAACTCAATCCTTACCCCACATCATTTCTAGTGAGAAAGTCTGTCTTTTGCAACTATTCGTTTGGAAACATGGCAAACATGGATATGGCAAAGATTATCAAACCTTGGAAGCTGGATGCTCAGCCGACATATATTTTTACCAACGCAAAGCTGGTCGATCCTGAACAAGCAAAAGTAGTCGAAAATGTTACAATCAAGACAGTCGGTGGCAAAATCGTGTCAGTCGACACAACCAGCAGTACTTCTCCTACCGCCGCTGATGGAGAAATTGTCGTCGATCTCAATGGCAAGCATATATGCCCGGGACTCATCGATTGCCACGTTCACATTGCTGTTGTTCCTGGAGAGGCGAATCTCAGCGCGTACCAGTCCATGACTGAGAGAATCAGTCTTATCCGACAGCCCTGGGTCCTCAAACCGATGATTGAACGGGGATTCACATCCGTTCGTGATTGTGGTGGTGCGACCTTGGCTATGAAGGAAGCCGTTGAGGAAGGAATCTGTGTTGGTCCTCGACTCTTCATTGCCGGATACGCGCTCTCTCAGACCGGCGGTCATGGCGACATGCGATCTTCGCATGACCAAAGTCCTTGTTCTTGCGGTGCTGTCTCTGGAATCAGCCGTATTGTTGACGGACCATCCGAGTGCTTCAGAGTTGCGCGCGATGAGCTGCGCCAAGGGGCAGATTTTATAAAGATCATGGGTGGCGGAGGCATTGCCAGTGCTACGGACAAGGTTGAGAACCTTCAATTCTCCGATGAAGAGATAAAGGCGATTGTTACTGCAGCAAAAAACAACGGAACCTACGTCACTAGCCATAGCTACACGCCTCAAGCTATTCAACAAGCCATTCGGCAAGGAGTGAGAGGCATTGAGCATGGCAACCTCATTGACGAAGAGACAGCCAAACTGATGGCTGAAGCGGGCACATTCCTCACGCCGACGCTGATTACACACGTCATGTCAAAGCAGCTCAACTTCCTCCCACCCATCTCGGCGGCAAAGAACGACGAAGTCCTCCAGAAAGGCCTCCATGCCATCAAGATCGCAACCGACGCCGGCGTTACGGTATGTTTCGGCACCGATCTGCTGGGGCCCCTTCATTTTGCTCAAAGCAAAGAGTTCTCGGTACGAAGCCAGGTGCAGACACCTGCGGAGATTCTTCGCAGCGCAACTGTCAACGCGGCGAAGTTGCTTATGAGAGAAAACGAGCTGGGGCAGATTAAGGAAGGATATGCTGCGGACTTTATCGTGTTGAATGGAAATCCTTTGGAGGATATCACGATTCTGGATCGTGCTTCAGAGACTATCCTAGCTGTTGTCAAGGATGGAAGAGTCTTGACTTCTAAGTTGGATGATGTCAAGGTAGATGTGCAGAGTAGGCCATAGGTATAACGGGATTGTAACTGTCAGGCTGTCAGTTAGCTTTCATTCATAGAATAGCTATTCAGCACCCTGGCGATTGCGTAGAGTTCAAGTAATGGAATAAGATGAGAAGGGTTGAAATCTGGAATCATTTCATCTACTGCAGGCACCTATATATATGTAGGTAGCAGATATCAGCGTTTCGTTACCTAGGTATGACTAAAAATATGAGGGAGAAGAAACTTTATCTCTTCGCCAAATAGATACTCTCTGTTTTCTATATAAAAAGCTTCAGCATAAGTTATCTGAATGACAGTGAAGAAGTAAAATGTCAACTCATCCTCCATCAATTACCTAACTTCGAAAGAGTCTCCCAGGCCTCCTTGCTACCATCCTACACTGGATCAAACTATTAATTCTGTTTCCCCGCAAATCGAGAGCTAGCTCGTTCTCTTCGACCGCGGTTTCTTGTCTTCACGGTTTGTTCTTCGAAATTGATGTCACTGCCGTCGGCATACTCTTGTTCTTCTTCCGACATATCATCTGGCCCTTGTTGGCGCTGATTCTGGCGTCGCTGCAACGTATCAGAGTACTCGTCGTCATTGTCATCTTCTCCAAAACCGTCGGAATCCCAGCTTACTTGCGGTTCTCTTTTCTCATTTCTCCGCTGACGATTGCCATAATCTCGGCTACTTGACCCCCTTTCGATATCCGGTGGCAGAGGGGCGTTCCGCTGTCGGTATAAATTTGGCGATGGTCTTGGAGATGGTGCCACCCTCTCTAGTGGCAAGAGACGCTGGGCTCGGGGAGCTTTTGAGGTTGAAGGTGGCTCAGTTTGATTGCGATCACGGATGGATCTGCCAATTTGAGATTTTCGAGATTGCTCTTCCCAAAATCTTCGATCAGCCTCCCCAGAACTGTACACCTCGTAGCTCGGCTTTCGCTGCAGAGAAGACAATCTATAGCTCCCAGGCTTGACTCCATCTTTCAACATCTTTTGAAGTTGTTTTGTCGTGTATATCATTTCTCCTCCTCTATTCGGCTTCTCTTCTGCACGAATATATCTCTCCTCAGCCACTCTGGCAGTGTTGGCGCCGTAAAGATCAGCCAAGTATTTGGTGAACTCGAGATAGGCATCGCGTACGGTTTCGAAATAATTGACGGTTAGTTTGACAGGGGCTTCCGAATCGAGACCGGCTGATTTGCTATCTTGCTGGGCTTGATATTCTGCGAGCGCCAAGGCTGTCTGACAAGCATTGCGGATCTGACGCCCATTCCATCGCGAATCGTAGTACCACCAATAGTGCATCTTAGCAAAGACCTCGATCCCTTTATAATCTATCTGAATTACACGATTCATTCCCTTAAATCGATTCTGAATAAGATTGGGATTGAGTTTGAAAATATCGACAGTCTTCTTAGTATCAAGTTCAGGGTAGTAAAGACTGATATGAATTCGCGAGGTAAAAGCCTCATCGAAATCACCAATACGATTCGTTGTCAAGAACAAGATTCCGGTATAATACTCCAAAACACGTAGAAATGCTAACAAAGAATTAATCAATTAGCTTTATCTCCGGTCACCCTTGGGGTCGATTGAATAGCAACTGATCTCTGTACTCACCTGCTACCATTCCGTTCCGTACAAAATCTGTTTCTTCTCTTTGAGAAAGAAAAACATCTGCTTCATCTAATAGTAGAATGCACCCCCATTTTGTGGCCAGGTTAAAGTTCATTTGCAGTGTCTTTTCCACGTCTCTTGCTGTAACTCCCAAGTCACCTAGTTGTGGTTGTACGATTTGATCAGTACATGTATATAGCATGTCATATGTAAGCTGGTCACTTTTGTAGGCGCTTACCACATGTAATCTGAAAAAGAGGCTTTTGAAAACATTCAGCTACGCCCTCTTTGAATATCCTCTGGTTAATTCAATCTCTTATCTTGGTCATCTTATTTTTATAGAGTGCTTACCTGCTGTAGATGTTTTGCCAACGCCAGGAGCACCATGTAAAAGTAGAATCAAACCCTTCCCTATGGTCTAGTCAAAAGGTGATTCAAGATACAAAGGCGAAAAAAAAAAAGGGTCGTAAGGAGAACAGACGTACCTTTTCCCCTAATAATATCCACATGTTTCATTTGAGCCCCCTTTGCCTAGGTGACAAGGAGCTACAAGATCTACTACAAGTTGAATACAAGGACACTAATCTACGGTTCATCAACAAGCGAAAAGCTCATCTTCTTGCTGACGAACTATCACGTGCTGAGCAACTTCTCAACGACAGGAAGTATCGCGCCTGGTTCATGTCGCTCAAGTCGGAAAAGCTCCTTATTCTGTGGAATCAACGCCAGCCAAGGACCCATGCAGGCATCTCCCCCATATCGGTATTCTGCGCGTCACTTGAACCTATATTGGACTCCCACAGCCGATTCATCTGTATCACATGGTTCTGTGGCCTCCATTCCATATATGGAAACGATGAAGCCCGGGCTATGCTTGCAGACTTGATCGTTCAATTATGCCGACAACACCACTTCGATTTCGACAGAGAGTATGATGACACTGACAAGAGCCTTGTAAGAGAACGTGATCCAGGAGAGTTATTTCTCCTCCTGTACCGGCTTATACGCTCATTACCGAGGGAAATCACTGTCATGATCCTAGTTGATGAGGCATACGTCTACGAGCGCAATGGGTTTCAGGACGGCCTCGACACAATCAACGAATTGATACAACTAATAACCGATACGGCGATTCAAAGTGTCATCAAGTTGCTCTTTACAAGCACTCGAAAAGTTAAAATTTTGAACGAGGCGTTTAAACAAGGGGGCCTGACTCTACATGTCGAGACAGCAGCGCACCAGAGCGGGGGGCCATCTCAAAGACGCATGGAGAGACAGATGAGGCTGGATTCTGATCAAGGGGGCCTCGAGAAATTTTTCAGCAGAGTGAACAAGAATATTACGAGAGAGAAGATTGTTAAAGTATGTATGTCTATGTTGATTCCGCAAACTGTATGTATTTACGTCATTGCATTACAATTCTACTGAGCAACTGCATGTCCGTCACCACGTTGATCACTTCCAGCATGGTACACTCTTTGGCCGCTTGGATCCTGCTTTGCTTGAATAGCTTGTCCTCGGCCAAATACCGCGCGATCCCATCCTGTTATGAGCTCTACTTCATGTCCCAGTTTGCGCAGGCCCTCAACAGTCTCTTGAGGAAATCCCTCTTCCAAGCATACGATTGACTTTTGCGTCAACTTGGAGTAATCGTCTGTCGTAGCATACTCAGGCATCGTACGTGAGGGTCGAATGCAAATTCTTGGTGAATCCAGAGCATCTTGCGGATTGAAGCCAAAGACGCAAGAGTTGAGCATAACCTGCAAGTGGCCCTGGGGTTGCATAAACCCGCCCATGACACCCATGGCAAGGTCAAGTCGGTCGTTCTTTGTCACCATTGCTGGAATAATTGTATGATAAGGTCGCTTCCGAGGTTTGAGTGTGTTGACATGGCCCTCGCGTAGCTGGAATTGAGTACCTCGATTCTGTAAGGCGAAGCCACAGCCCTTGGGAACAATTCCGCCACCAAAATTGGAAGCAAGGGAGCAGATGAAGCTGCAAGCGTTGCCTTCAGAGTCAGAGGTAGTCAGATAGACTGTGTCGGAGGTTTTGGCGGGGAATCCGTTCTTCAAAGTGGCATCAAATGTATCTAATTTGAAGTTGGACGCTCGCTCAGCCAGGTACTTATCGTCCAGAAGGCTCTTCCAAGCTGAACCAGAGTGCTCTGGGTCTGAAACGTAGGCATCTCCATCAGCAAAGGCATATCTCAGGGCCTCTGCCAGTGTATGGACGTATTCAACGGAGTTGTGTCCTAGGCTCTTGAGGGAAGGAATCTTTCCTGCCTTCTCCAAACTGTCGATGATACCCAACGCCTCTAGTGCTATGATACCTTGGCCATTGGGTGGGCATTCCCAGAGTTTGAACTCTTTATACGACTTCGATATCGGCTCAACAAAGGTGGTTGTGTGATCCTTCAAATCTTGTGTCGTTATAACTCCCTTCAGCTGCTGGAGAGTTCCCACGATGGCCTCAGCTACCCATCCTTCATAGAAGCCTGCTTTGCCTTTGGTGGCTATTTCTCGAAGCACCTTGCCAAGGTTTGGGTTTTTGAAGATTTGGCCAGCTCTAGGAGCTTTGCCGTCTGCCAAAAGAAGCTCGCCTCCACTTGGAGAAACCCTTTTCAGCATCCCTTCGCACTCTATCCATTGCCTGGCCGTGATTTCAGAAACAGGGAAGCCATCTTCACAGAGTTCAATAGATGGCTTCAACACCTGCTCTATCGTAACTTTTCCACTTCCGTAAGCATCCATGGCGTCGAACCAAGCGGCGACTTGTCCAGGAACTGTGACTGAGTTTGCGTTTTGAGGCGACAGAATATTGCCGCTCATACCCAACTCTCGGCATTTTTCGATTGTCAGCCCAGCTGGTGATCGACCTGAGCCGTTCATTGCAAACGCCTTTTGCTTCTTCTCATCCCAGTAGATCATAAACATGTCTCCTCCCACTCCAGTCGAGCATGGCTCAGTCACGCCGAGAGCGGCGGCAGTGGCTATCGCAGCATCGACAGCATTGCCACCAGCCTTCAAGATGTCAAGGCCGGCTTGTGCAGCAAGAGGTTGCGAGGCCGCAACGATGCCCTTTGTGCTATAGACAACTGACCTGCGACTGTTGAAGCGACTGAAGAAGGGAGCTGAGGGGTCGAACAATGCATCCGCACCATCACTGGAACCTCCCCCAATGGAACCAACTGCGTCAAAGGGCATTGTAAGTTGAGTCGCTGTTATCTGGCTTGGTTGACTGTGGTGGTAGCACCTGAGTAAAGATAAGTAGCTGCAGGCTGATCTACTTGATAATGCCCAAGCCGGACCAAAACTACCGCGGAGAAGAAGCCTCATCGTCCATTATCTATACCGAGACAATTCCGGAACCATGACAGATACGGGGCGCCAAGACGCATATTATCTCGTCGATACGCGGTTATAACGGGCTTGTTTCCAGTAGCTCGACTAAAACCCGCCCTATTACCTACATGTATACCATGTAATCTGTCCCCCACTCAGACCATTGTGACCTCAACTACTCCGTATCGTGGTCTTAAATAGTGAAAGCGGGGTACGATCGACAAGCAGTTACTCGTATAACCGCGGTGAAGTTTTGGAGTTTTCTAGTGTCATGGCTCTCTTTCTCCAGCCAAGCGCCACTGCGGGGGTTAGACTCATTCTTTGTCTACACGAACGCTAGCCGTGCAAGTTGCTGTCTAGATAGCAGGGCCATGATCCCGAAGAGCAATGATCGCTTGAACAACCGTCGGAACTGACAGCCGATATAACGTTACACGATGTCACTTCCCTTCCTTTCCAAAATCCGGGGTAATTCAGAGGTTCGGCTAAAATCACTGGTGTTATCGAGTAGTTTGAAGCTAACGGATGGCATCTCCCAATGATATCTTGGGAGGCGAGGCCATCCGGGGAGATAACGGCAATAGTGCGCTGTCTATTCTTATCATGTCTCATGATTGATTACTTTCCATGCGTCCATAGAACCTGATGTTTCAGCCGTATACGAAGTTTGGGAAAGATTAGATACATGACTATTGATAGCAGATGCTACAAAAGCCAAAACCAGTAAGCTACCATCCACGTTGTGGCTTGAGAGGCGACCTACATTATCATCTATCCCCCAACCATCAGCCGGGTTTGGGTTACATCCAAGATCGTCTGAAGCTAGAGCAAGGTAGATGGGGGAAGTTGTGCTGCCGGCATATGGCCATTGGGCACCCCAGGAAGTTGTAGCACAGCCAAGCCTAACAGCCAACCTCAAAGAAACAACACTTACTTAGTGAGTGATACGTGACGTATTACTATCATGGGTTAATGCAAGATCTTCAAAAGTATATAATATGTCCCTTGTCGCATAGATCCGAGACTCGAAGCAGAAGTCATCCAGTCCATCAAGATAATTTCCACCATACCACCATCATGGCTCCAGCCATTCTTGACAATCTCCGTGGCCGAGATGACAAAGCCGTGGCTCAGGCTGTTGAGACTGAAGCTGCTCCTGAAAAGGAATGGGGCGTCATCGTTCAGGGGGCCAAAGAGGCCACCGACCTGGAGCATTCCCAAGGCATCCTCGAGGCTGTTCGTGTGCAATGGAAAGGAGTTGCCTGGGCTTCATTTCTGTCCCTCTCGATAGCAATGTATGGGTATGACAATGCTCTCATCAACAACTTCTACGGTTATCCAGCCTTTCAAAAAGCGTACGGTCTACCTGTCAAAGATGGTTACCAGGTCCCCGCGAAATGGCAAACAGGCCTGTCGCAAGGGAGTATCTGTGGTATCATCCTCGGTGCTACGTTCAACGGCTTTCTCTCGTCAAGATTCGGTTACAAGAGGGTTATGCTGGCAGGCCTTGTTCTCATGACCGGCTTCGTTGCTATTCCCTTCAGCGCTCAAAACCTGGAAACGCTTCTTGTTGGTGAGATTTTCTGCGGTATGGTCTGGGGCACATTTGCGTCTATCGGACCGGCATATAGCTCAGAATGTCTTCCGATCTCGCTGCGTGGCTTCCTTACCAGCGGTGTCAATATTATGCAAATCATTGGCCAGCTTATAGCAATCGGCGTTCTCGATGGCCTTGTCGGCTTAGACTCACGGTGGTCCTACAGGATCCCATTCGCTATCCAATGGGTTTGGCCCCTTCCGCTCTTCATCGGGTGTCTCTTTGCTCCCGAGTCTCCTTGGTATCTCGTTCGCAAAGGTCGCATCCAAGAGGCCGAACACAGCATTCGTCGCCTGAGCTCCAAGAGCGACACAAAGATCAAAGAACATTTGGCCATGATCATCCATACCGTGAACTACGAAGAAGAAATACGAACAGGGTCATCCTACATTGACCTATTCCGAGGCAGCAACCTTCGTCGAACTGAGATTTGCTGTATGGCATTCGCTGGTCAGGTCTTTAACGGCATCTTTATGATGAATCCAGGCACATACTTTTGGGAACAAGCTGGTTTGTCTGCTAAAAACAGCTACAAGGTTTCCGTGGCTGCTACCGCTATCGGATTGCTTGCAACTGCTATTGGATGTGTCCTTATTGCCCACCTGGGCCGTCGCAGTCTGTACCTTTGGGGCATGGTTTTCATGACCATAGTCAACATTCTCATCGGCATCTTGGCAACGGTTCATGCTAATGAGTCAACCAAATGGGGACAAGTGGCTCTGACTATCCTATGGGTATTCTGCTACGATATTTCGGTTGGCCCAGCAGCTTACGCAACATCGAGTGAGGTTTCTGCCATCAGTTTGCGGGTACAGAGTGTTGCTGCCGCGAAAATAGCACACCAACTTTTCGACATTATTGCAGCCGTTCTCGAACCGTATATGATCAATCCCACTGCTTGGGGGTGGGCCGGTAAGACAGCCTACTTCTGGGGCGGAACCTCAGTGCTTGTGACGGTGTGGGCGTTCTTTCGATATCCTGAAACCTTTAAGCGATCGTACGAAGAGTTGGATATTTTGTTTGAGAGAGGAATTCCTGCTCGCAAGTTTCGCAAATACGAGGTGGATGCATATGACATTGAGGGCGAACAAGTTCACGAGAAGACTAGTTGACCGTGGTCTTGCCATCATGCAGTATTTCAGCTTGGTTGGTCATATTCTCGTTCAGTCTGATGCAGTTTATTTAATACGAGTGGTAATGTTTTTATATCCATCGTTTCTCCTTTTGTATGGCCTGGTCTAGCCTCGTAAGCTACGCAACACCTTCAAGATCTGTTTCCGCCCGTCATATAACGGATACAAGCCAAGTATAAGAAGACTTATCCACAACCATATGAGTGACACTGCAATCCATGATCTGAAAAACTATTGAGGGAGTTAGATAATACGACAAAGAGATTGGAATGGCAAAACTTACAACTTTACTAAAAATGTACTTTGCACCGTACATTGGCAGAGGCCACAGCACCCAAATGCCAAAGAAGGAGAAAAGTGACCAGAATAGCGCATATCGCTGCCATCTCAGATCTGTTTGGTCATACACAACTTCTGACGCTTCGCTTAGGACGCCGCCTTTACTGCTTTGACGGACTGGCGCTTCTCGTTCCAATTCCTCAGCCGATGTATCGCTGTCAAGTAACAGTTTTTCGTCTGTAAATCGCGCCCAGTCATAATTATCTGGCCAGATGAGTGACAGGATAACTGTATACAGCAAAGGACTGAGAGCAGACGCCACAGTTCCATACATGCAAGGCAGGGTTTGTCCAGTAGAGTCGACCGTTACCTCGCCGAAAAATGCTTGTGCAGTTCCGAGCCACACGCCGAGGCCCGTTCCTAGGCCAGCTATAGCCGAAACAACAGCTGCTAAAGCGCTTTGTTTATTCCACAAAATCGTGAGGATCAAAGGGAATATTCCAGGGCATGTAACAACTCCTGTAGTTAATGTGTTAATTATCAATGTTATATCGGCATGTTCTTTCTCTTACCAATCATATACAGAGTCCAACCCATGTTAATCCCTCCGTAATTAAACGCTGCAGTCAATCCAGCCGAGATCGCTGCAAAAAGAATGACTCCCAGATGGCTCCATCGGATAACGTCTTTGTTGCCTGCATTTTTGTTGATGTAAGTTCTGTAAAAGTCGAATGTGAAGATGGAAGACACTGCAATAACCTGGGCGGACAGCGTTGAAGTGATTGCCATGAATGTCATAAGCAGGACAGCGACTGCACCACCCTTTCCTGCGACTGCCACGGCTACATACGGAAGCACAAGGCCGTTTGTTACTTCTAAACTAGTCATGGTCTATTGAATGCATAAATCAGTATTGGCATTCGTCAGGTGACAACTGTGACTTACCCGAGGATATGTCGGGAAAATTGGGGAGCTTTCGAGCCCCAAGGCAGCGAGGCCCATGATTGTTCCTAGACTCCACGGAATAGAAAAATACGCAAAGCCACCAACAACATAACCTGGTACCACGGCCTTAGGAGATGCAGCAAATGCTTTGATAAAGTAACTCGTATCCATCTGAACAAATTAGTAGATGTTCTCCGTCAAAGAACGGTTTCCACTTACAATGACGGCTCCAAAATTTGAAACGAGCAGAATAATGGCAAAAAATATCCCTTGCTGGGAGTTCATTGTGAGGAGAGATCCTTGGTAGTTCCCATCAACCTCGTATGAAGGCTGAGCCTTAACCACGAGATCATATAACCCATCGATGGAACCAACGTCGTGATGTGTAAGAGTTTTTGTTGTGAGGTAGCAACACAAGATGGCAATAACAAAGGTATGTATATAATCTGTCAAAAACCTACAGGTATAAGTGTTAGCTGGGCATTTAGACTGTATTAAGGATGAGGCACAAACGTTGCTTTTATACCACCAACGAGTGTGTATAATACAACTCCAACCGGCAAGAGGAAGGTTGAAGCCATTATGTGGATGCCTGTTCTGTAGGATGTTAGAAAAAGTCTTCACTGCAAGACACTAAACACGTATATCTTACAGGAACGTGATAACGGCGGCAGCACCCAAGATCATGTTGATAGTATTGAACAGATTGTTTACAACCGCCAAGAAAGTGAATACAAGATGAGCAATAGCGCCTGGTAATTTGATTAGTCTTGAATCAAACCAATTATGGCCACTCATTCTCACCATATCTGATTCGAACTATTTCCAGAACGGTATGTGCCTCTGGGATGCGTTTCTTACATACCACTCCTAGGTATGCGAAGAAGACAATCATTCTGTGGGTTGTAAAGGTCAGCCATTATGAAATACCAGCTGCTGTACATAAGTTATTATGGTAGAACGTACGGTGTACATCCAGCTCCATACCAGAACCCTCCAGAGACTCCATAAAGGTATGTCACTAGGACACAGCTGAGCAAAGCTGTACTCCATAGCCACGACTATATCTCTTGGTCAGTGACCTCATCCTGAATTGGACTGATAGACACCTACTGATACTACTGCAGAGGCAACGAGACCAGTTCCCACTGATCGATTGGCAACCATGAAACTGAAAATATGTTAATGAAAATGGAAACTTTAGTTTTGAGAGATCATTGCTCACGTCTCGACATTGGCATTATCTTCATTAAGAGTTTTCTTCAATAATCTTGTTATTCCAATCATTCCTGATATTGTTAGTACTGATAAATAGGAGCTATACTGGAGAGAAACAAACCAAGGGCAAATATGAGCCCAACTGCAACGACTACTGCATAGCCAGCACCCTGCGGTAAGGGAGATGGGACAATAGTGTCATCGGATCTCAGTAGCAGACTCATTGTAAATTTGCTTCATCTACAATGTATATTCATCTCTTCAACATCGATATGTACAACTCCATTGATATAAGTAAATGCTTGAGAGCTATGAACAATAGTCAATGAATGAGCGTCATCGTAGAACTGCATGGCGTGATGAGTTGACAGCCAAAGGCGCATTCTGTTTTCACTTATATGAGACCATCAGGGCTAAATATGTCGTCAGTTTCTGTACTCCATAGCTCAGCTTATCGACCGGGGTTTTATAGCCTACCACCTACGACAATTTATACAATTAAAGTTCCGAAGGCTCCCAAGGTCTCGGTAGCTGTGCTCCCTGATCGGAGAATGCTTGCCTTTGTATGCAGCTATGGATTACATGTTATAAATGACATTAATCAAAATCTCGTTATGTTTATAGAAATGTTTTATATAACAAGACTGCCTACTGAAACAAGCAAGCGGCGTGGGGAGGTGTTACAAGTCCTGTCAAGAGACCCATAGTCCAGGCCCCAATAGCCAATGCTGCGAGAGTCGGCATTTCCATTGCACACACAAGTATGTACATCTTATTTCAACCTCTGTATCAATTCACACGACATTATCAAGATTGTGGTCACCTTCAATTAGATGATTGGCTGTAGTTGCTACCTGGATATCACGACATCTGCAGCCAAATGAAAAACTCCTAATTAGGAAATTTTTTGTGAAGCTAGGTGAAGACGGTGGATCCATCAAAGCAAGCTACAGCTCGACAAGAACTTACAGCAATTCTTCAAGATCTAGACGGATGGCGTATACTGGATCATGAAATAATTAGCTAGAAATGCATGTGCTAATCAAGAATATATAAGGCTGATAAAATAGGGAGATGTATCGAAAAGGGGTGACCAAATACTGTCTTACAGTGTAGAGATTTTATCACGGTTGTAACTTCCGCATGAATAATATCCATAAATCACGTTTTAGTACACGGGCGTGATGATTTCTGAAGGTAGTATCATCGAGCATCTGAATTTCTACTAGAGAAGAAGTGCTTTATCATACCTTGTGTCGCCCAATGATGACTAGGATCAAGATGTGTGCTGCTAATATCTTCTTTTATTATACACGGAGAGCACTTAATCGATCATATCAATATCAATATCATCTACGTCTGGAATATCCGTACATGCCTCTTCTGCACTCTGTCGTACCACCTGCAATACCGCATCTGATCGCGGCGTGATGTCCACTTTGAATGGCTTGGGTTTTCTATTCATCGTCTCTATAGCGAAGAGATAGTGCATTAGCAACATATTCTGTAGTCAATATACAATATGAATACTATGGTTACTCACCCATTATATCAGCCATGCTCAGCGGAGGTTCACCAGCCCTAGGAGTAATGTTAAACGCCCATAGATAACGAGATACTTGAATAAAGAGCGAGTTTTCTGCCACATATATGCCTTATAGAAATGTCAGATTACTTGTCACAAATCTGGTGACGATACATAAAGCATCACGTACCCTGGCAGAGACGACGGCCAAAGCCATAATTGATGTGGTCGCGTTTGAGATAATCAGGGTGTTTAGCGCTAGCAAAAGCATCCAGTTCATCCCCTAAGAAGCGCTCTGGCTGGAACTTATCGGCATTATCATATCTCAATGGATCATGGTGAAGATTATCCGTACTAGGGAGGATCAAGGTGGCATCTGGAATCGTGCATCCCTTGTATGTGATCTCTTCTGTAGAGGCATGCGGGGCACCGAAACTGAGAATGGGGCTGTATCTGTGCAATTCTTTGATGAGAGCTCTGACGTAGGGGAGATTTTCTTGGTCTTGCCAAGTTGGGAGACGAGAAGGTCCGATAACTTTGTCAAGTTCTGCGATCAACTGGTCACTAAAAGGTACGTCTTGTGATAAATCACTCGAGACTCGCTCTATACTTACCCTGTTGAGCTTTCTTCTGAGCCTCAGGATACATAGCCATGACTTTGATGAAAGAATTCATCATGCTGGCGGTTGACTCACCCCCGAGAAGTATCATCCCGGATAGAATGCCAATGGCAACTTTGTCGTCGAATCCCTGCTGCTTTTGGCGCTCCAACATGTCTGCGCCAAAACATACAGGCTCTACTCCGGCTCCAATTTGCTTCCTCAGCATCTTGAGAAACGTCATGTGGATTGCATGTTGGCGTGAGGCAAGTGAGTCTGCGAGGTGTACCCATGGCTGGAACCGCAGCGGCAACATCTCCAAGAAGGGCAAATAGTCTATTATGAGGCTTCCAGGTTGCATGTCTGGTCATGATGGCACATATTTGTCAGTCCACTCACATACCATAATTTTATAGAGGGCACATTCTATTGTTACATACATCTTAACATCTTTCCCCAAATGGCGAATAGTTCGAGCAGGATCGGGTGGTCGAGACGGCTGAGACGGACGCCATATACAGCTGAGAAGATAACGCTCATCCCTCCTCGTGTTAAATGCGACTCAAACGAATCAGGATCTTCGCATAAAGCATTCAGCATAGATATAGACTCGTAATTTTGGTACTTTTTAACACGCTGTGACTGTTTGAAAGCCAGGAGATCCGTGTATATGCGTCGAAAGAAGCGTAATTCATCACCAATTTCCGAAGTGCCGATATAATGTGGCATTACGCGCTCCATAAAGATGTTCTTCTTCGGTCTATTAGACGTTAATGCCCCATTCTGTATGTACGTTAGAAGACTGTCTCTGCTTGATGGAGAATAGACAAGAGAAGAGCTTAGGCCGACCTTGTATAGCAGTTCATCTGCATCTCTGAGGTTATTGATCACCAGCGTTGGTAGAGAGCCCATCCAAAGCATACAAATCCCTCCGAATCGTTTGGCCAACAAAGGAATCTCTACCGGCATGTTCTTCAAGACCTTTGAGAAATAAGGTAAATTGCCAACAAGCGGCCATGGCTTAGGACCAGGGAAATATTTGACTGCTCGACTCGTGCGACAATGAAACAAGGCAGTTAAAAAGCACAGTACAATTCCAAAAAGAGTGGCCAGTTTAACGCCTCCGTCAGGTAGCGAGATTACGGTGAGAGACATGACGGGCGAATAACAGTATGTATTTCCACGTAGAGGGAAAGATGCTGAGTAAAGCTTGTGATTGCTCTGAGATCGTTCGTCGTTACTTCAGACGAGAATTGCTTGACAATATATATCTCCAAACTATGCAGCCCTCAGAGACGGCGAGCTTGAGCAAGTCCATATATGTATATACAATAAAATTTGGGTGTAAAAGGGCAATGTGATTACGGTAACGTAGGATTGTAAGTTGGCTAGGATGTCATAAAGCCCGTTGAAGGAGCCGATTACTGATTGCGCAGGCCGCCCGTGCCTTGCTAGCATTTAATTGCTTGTAACAATCACTAAATGCAAGAGACAAGTGTGTGTCTTGACGTAACCCTCCCCCCAAGGTCGCCTCGCAGAATTATATGAGAAGACAGCATTGAACGCGGACATACAGCCACTAGCACGCTGCGATCAGTCGTAAACAAAAACCAATCAAACAGCATCGGCCAAGCCTGTCAAAGGGGCCAAGCCTGTCAAAGGGGCCAAGCCGGCCTTGTGCCGTTCGCCGGTCTTCCGATCCAACCTTGTCTCCATGTCTATTTGCAAACAAGGTGGCAAGTGAGTAGGATGCAAACCCCCACGTTCTGTCAACACCATTACCTTTCTCGTCCAATCTTTAGACAGCTCGGTCCAGCTAACCCGCTCTGCCCTGGCAATGCGAAATACGATCCGACCGAATGGACATCTGCGAACTGATAAGCTAGCCTCTCCCACCCCACGATGTTTCATCGACGGCTTGCTCTGTATGGGCGAAGCCGGCTGAAAGGAGTGAATCGGCACCCACTTTCGGCAGAAACAATTGTGACTTGTCAAATATTGTTGCATTTCTCTAGTAGTCAAGCTGAATATGATGGGATTGAGAGTATGTTTGGATAAAGAGATGACGTGAGACGCAAAAAGTTTCCGATTCCAAGTCGAAGATATAGAGAAGTTGCATACTACATATTGGTAAATGGATGTGACATTGATGGTGCCCAAGGGGCTTCACCTATCAAATAACATAAAATCCTAAATGTATGTACGGAACGTTACCACTGAAATGAGTGCGTTCTTATCTGGGCATCTTGCTGCGAACCAATAGATCTTTTCAAACAGTGTCCATCTATCCATATATGTGACAACATACATATACGAGGGAAAACGAAGACAACCATCTATTACATGTGCTTGATCCTTTCATGAATGTTCTTGATTCTAGGCTGTTGTTCTTACAGATGGATACATATACCGGCTAAGACGGCACTACGAGAGCGGAAGGAAGACCGATCTGTCATGGAACTAAATCAAGGGCCGCTCCGCTGTGGGAATCAAGAATGACATGTGTGGAGTAGCTGAGAATCTGAACTATGGTGATGGTTCATTAGAAGTCACTTTGGTTGGGCCGCAGCGTATATACTTCGGATCGCGTCCAAGTTGAGAACGTAACAATGCAAACTCCAAATAAATAGGATAAGTCGTATTATTGCTCATTCAAATAAAGACAGACTCCAAGTATGCCCGTGCCCTTATATCCCATTAACCAGATACAATACAAACTCCATATCCCCAAGCCTTTCAAGTAACAGTCAAATATCGTCGGTATATCCAGCACCCGTAATTAAACAGCTCATCCTAAGCCAAATGGTGCGTAAAGCCCGAATTATTAAGTCCAAAGCAGAAGCAGAGATGCTTTTATATCTGCAAAAAAAAAGAAAAGCGTTCCACCAATGTACTTGGTTTAGCCGCTCCCTCGATTCGTATCTGCGGCGGCGCTTCCCTCTGCTGCTTGTTCATCATCGTCAACCTGGACAATCTTCCACCTCTTGACCGACCCTTGCATGTCGGCCCACAGATCTGTCGGCAGGAACTCGCCGACCTCTGACCGGAAGGCCTCTCGCTCAAGGCGGTCAGTTTCGAGCATCTTGTCGATAGTCTCCTGTGCCTTGCGCCAAGTAGCTTGTACTTTGTCCTCGACGTTTCGGCGACGTGCAACCTCCATCAGCAAGCCGTGATAGGCGCTCGCGTATCCTTCGTAAAACTCCGTCATCTGCGTCATCTCCTCAAGCTTGGTAAACACGACGTCCTTTTCCATCTCCCATCGGCTTCGAAAGTCCTCTTCAGCGGCCAGGTAGTCGGCAAGGCGGTCACCGACCTCTCCCAGCTCAGCATAGGCATCAAGCATACCTAGGTGCGCCTTTCTAGTCTGTTCTGTGTGCTCTCCCAGTTCATTATACTTGCGCTCCACCTCGGCGAGATGCTCCTGAATATCGTGCACGACGCCTTCCACCA
Source organism: Trichoderma harzianum CBS 226.95 (assembly GCF_003025095.1). Classification (NCBI taxonomy): domain Eukaryota; kingdom Fungi; phylum Ascomycota; class Sordariomycetes; order Hypocreales; family Hypocreaceae; genus Trichoderma; species Trichoderma harzianum. The sequence goes on along the minus strand of NW_020209250.1, from coordinate 2,090,784 downwards.
ACTGCGCATCATGTATGACCACCCGTAGCATTTCGGCTCTATCTTCTGCTGTTTGTGGCTCGAGGTCGGATCGGTTGGACTCTTGCTCAGCAATGACTCCTGATATTGAGACGCTCTCGCCGCCTTGGGATTGGGTAACCTCGGCCGCCTTTCTGCGGGCCAAAGCTGCAGCTCCCTCAGTCGTTCGTATAGCCGTAACGCACATGTCGAAATGCTGCGTCAGAGAGGCTAGAGATTCCGCCATGGTGGCCGAGTGCTCAAACAAGTCGAACAGTAGTTTTGATGCAGGTTCTTGAGATTCAGGCATTTCCACATTCTCAATGATTTTCTTGATGTTTCGAATATCGGTTTCGAGCCGGAGGAGGTCGCCGTCGAATGAAATTTGGATCGCCTATAGCATCACCCATCAAGGTCAGCAAACAAGCAACGACCTGGTGTTATGGAAGCACGTACCTGCAGCTCCTCTATGCATTGTTTCATGGCATTTCGCATCCCGTGGACGCTCCCCTCGTCCACAAAGTCCAGCAGGCTCTTCCTCGGCTCCCCCTTGGGCCGTAGCGTCGTATCAACAGGCGTCGTCGTTAGCATGTCCATCGTAGCCTTGAGCTGTCCGTCGACCTCATCCATCCGCCTGACGAGCTTCACAAAATCCTTCTTCCCCCATTCACATGTCGCCTGCAGGCTCTTGCCCACACGGCCTAGAATCAGTACCTGGTCGGCAATGGCATTTCGCAGAAACCCCGTCTGGGCCGCCAGCATGACCGTGTCTTCATGAGACTGCCGCGCTGCCGTTACGATTTCGTCGGCACGCAGCACAAGCGTCATCGATGACAGCGATCGCTTCGATACCAGTAGATGGTTGACGAGAGTGTCGACCGAGATGGCCATGGGGTCGCTCGATGGCCTCAGCGAGCCGGCCGATGATGAGCCCGGACTGCGCCGAGTCGAAGCCGCAGGCGAAACAGCAGCCATGGTGAGTTGTGTCGTATATCGCAAGATCTGTTATCGTCTCAATGAAAGGATGCCTCAGGCTACATGATGAGCCGAAACAGAGATGGGTTGAGGTTGACGAAGAGACGAAACGGAGAGAACGTGACTCTCCGGGAGCTTCAAACTTCTGGGGAGGCTGATAAGACGCTGATAAGCCACCCAGGCGTCATGCCGGTGTCAACCTGCTGGACTTTACTGCTTTTAGCGCTCAATGGTCCCCTGCAGCGCATACAGTGCAGTGTAAGACGCCGCATACTGCAGGTACAGATACTCGCCGTTACACCGCAATTGCAGGTGAGTCGCCCGGCACTGGTACATCCTAGCCCCTGACAGGTGCGCTAGCTTCACTAACGGTTAGCACACTTGGCGCTGGGTTGAGTCCCCGAATCGGTGTGACGCAATGAATGGATTGGAATGCGGAAATGCTAATGCAGTCTCATTATGGACTTGGGGTGGTGAGCTTTGCTGCCGGTGATGCTTGTTGGATCCAAATCTTTTGGGGGTTTGAATATGCGGCGTACAAAGATTTTCAGTCATCTAACTTCTCGTCGTAGTCGTATTCGTTTGTGAGTCCATTCGTGCTCGGCGCCCCGTACCTGTAAGTATGGACCTGTATCTACCTGTATCTCTCCATACATGCATGTATCCATCTAGGCAGAAAGACACTCCCCAACTACATGTACATGTAATCGTGCTTTTAGACCACCAAGGAGATGGAGACGAGATCATCTGTTGTGCCAGTTCTTTTTTCAAGAGATTACCATTTGCAAACTCATCTCCATCAACCCAAGATTTCCATCTAATAATTGCAACATTCCAACAATATGTTTCGTCTTTATTCTTCCACCTTTAGTCCGTGCGTCTCCGTCATTCACTACCTCCTCCAAAAACGACTTCCCCAGATGGAAGAAACGGCGTTTCCGCCTCTTGATCCGAACCAAACCCGCTATCAAGCACCCACTCTAATTCATTGCGATTAAAGTAAATAGAGTTTCCGCAGCGATGTAAATGATTTGCTTCCCTTGTTATGATGAGACGTGTAAGATGGAACAAACGGAGAGCTCCTACACCTTGTAAGAAAGGGTGCCACCTGTCACACAATAGCCAAATCACAGCTCTACGATCTCTCAATTCATGAATGCAAATATCCAAAAAAGCTCATAATGCCGTATTAATTCGGAGATTCTTCAGGATACACGTTTCTATAGAAACAATTCTAACAAGCAGAGTCTTGTCTAGCTAAATCATAAAACGCATCATCTATGCGAAATGCATCAAAAACATCAAAACATGGCTCCATGCATACCATACCCAAAATCACTCTACCGAAAGACCAATGCTTCCTCCCGCCTCCTCCGTAAGGCCCACGCCACCGGCATTATTCTGCGCATCATCAAGATCCGCCTGGCCCTTGGTGCCCATCCCATCCAGCTCACCACCTTCCATTACAGTCAGGAGCTCCAGCTCGGAGTCCTTGGAATAGACGCGGATGCCCACAATGCACACGGCGTTCCACGGGGCAGGCATCTTCTCTTCCTCCGTATCGTAGTCGTCCCGCGCTGCAGGGCTGGGATACGGGAAGGATCTGGGCTTGCGTGTGTAGTCGTCGCTGCTATACAGTTCTTCCCAGTCCTCGACAGGAGAGTCGGATGAGTCTCCATCTGATTCTTCTTCTACAACAGCTGGGGCATCTTCAGCTAGTGTTGTCTTCTCCTCGGTCTTCTCCTCAGCGTCAGCAGCCGGCTTGGGCTCGTCAGCTGCGTCTTCCGAGGCAGGGGGAGCTCCACTAATCGGTGGCACATCTTCCTTCTTCTCTTCTAAAGGGAAGACGATGGCATCCTCTGACTTTGGAGTGTCCGTGGGTGAACCGTCAGAATCAGAATCCGAGCCGTCATTGATGTCCTTGAGCGAAAGTTTGCCAACATCGATAGCGTCGATCGATGCGGCCAGGGAATCCTTCTCTTCCGCATCCTCGGACTTTTGCTTGATCTCGACCGCAGGCTCAACAACGTCCGGCAGCTTCTTCTTCTCCTCGGCTTCCTTCTTCTTGAGCTCCTTCTTCCGGTCCTTCTTCTCGCCATTCTTCTGCTTCTGCTTCTTGGAAATCTCACGGCTGATGTGACGCCTCTCCCACTGCCTGCGACGCTCCTGCTGGCGGCACGAGGAAGCCTTTTGCTGATCTCGCTGCTTGCGGATCTTGGCGACCTTGTCCATGTGCTCCCACGCCTTGCTGTGCGCCAAGTCGTAAGCATATCCAACCTGTGCAAGCTTTTCGTTTTCGACGCGGCCTTGGCTTTCTCTCTTGACTACATCCTCCACGGATGGCTGCTCCTGGTCACGCTGGCCAGTTACCTTGAGATAAACGGTATAGTTTCCAGAGGGGAGATCCGGAAGCTCCACTGAGACTGATCGCTTCATGAAGTAGTTGCCGTGGGATCGCACAATGTAATCTTCAGCATCAGGTCGGTCTTCGTAGTGGAGGCGGAAGTGGAGGCGGAAGCTATACTGGCCCTGGAGACCCTTAAAGTATCGGCCATCCAATTGAGACAGAACGAGAATCAGCGGAGAGTCCTTGGTCAGCTTGATGCGGAACTTTTCATGATACTCGGCCTTCCACGGAACATCGACGCCGATCCACCGCTGGCAGCAGCGCCAGTCGGGGTCTCTGAACAGGCGAGTCCGGTCAAAGTGAGTGTATTTGCGGACCAAGTCTTCAAAGGAAATCCAAAAGACTGAGTCGCTACCAAACTTGTGTCCCAGCTCCTCTTGAACCTCGGTGGTCCACTCCTTGGAGCCGTCGCTCCATGGACCCTCCCAAAGGCCCTTACGGATTTCTCCCCAGGGGTTGCGGAGCTTTACCAGGCGCTGGCCTGACTTGAGAGTGCGGGCATCGGTGACAACGTAAGCGTGGGCCTCACTAATGCCATCACGCTGGCCGTAGCCATAGTCCAAGAGGCCCGTCGAGCAGCCAAACATAAACTCCTTGTTGACCTTGGACATTTCATTGTCCCAAAATTCGTCAAGGTCGAGAATGTCAGACGTGAGCAGCTCAGTAGTGACTCCACCTGAGAGATCCTCCAAGCCCTCTCCGATCCAGCCACCCGAAAGCGAGGCATAGTCTCCGTGAGCTTTCGCATAGGCCTTTTCGAGGAGCGGCACCCAGGTCTCATTTTGGTCTTTGCACTGGGCAAAGAACAGTGCCTTGGAACCCGTCTGATATGTCTTTCTATAGACAGACTCAACATCTTCGCGGTCGATCTGCTGGAGGAGGTCGCGCTGCATGCTCGGTGAGTCCCAGCAGGGAGATTTGAGATACAGCTTGTCGTCGACAATTGAGTAGACCCACTCTCCATCTCTGTAGAAGACAAATCCGTAAATACCAACTTCTGTTGAAAAAAGAAAGGTCAGCATCGCTACCATGTACAACATCACCGGCGTGGCTCTATCTTACTGGTATCATAGGCGACGCAACAGCGCTTCACGCCATCTTTGACACTAGCCAATGCAGTCAAGCTAGACATCAGCCAGCAGTCGCCCAGGCCTCCTTGCTTCACATCGCTTCCGTCGACATTGCCCATGAACGTGGGCTTGTCGAAAATCTCATGAACTCTCTTGACAGCCTTTGGGACGACAGCTTTGGAGCCCAGCAGAGTAGATCTGCTAACCTCGAACTTGTTGGTGCCAATGTAGTTGAGCGTGTTACCCTTTTCGTACTTTAAGTCCCAGTCCTAGTAATAACGGTCAGCCAACCCATATAAACAGAGCAATTCTCCAAGTGGTCACTCACAAGATCCCAGCCAGGGTCACGGTATCTCATATTGACTCTCTTGCACTCCTTGACAATCTTTTGGACTTTGCGCCGGCATTCTTCAGCAGCCCGCTCGTATCCTTCCGAGATCAACTCGTTCGGCCGATCCAACCCCGACCGCGGTGCGACAACGGGGTCAAAGGGAAGCACTGAGAGTGCCTTGTGAAACTTGCGGTTCGAAAACTTCTTCCATACTTTGTTGATGGACTGCTGGGGCGGCAGTCTCTTCTTCCTCTTCTTCTTCTGGTCCTGGTTGTTGCCTGAGGAGGCCGGTTGCGAGCGCGGACGACGAGGGTCGTCCGACTCTTCTGATGAGCTGTAACCGTGCATCTTGTGTCTATATTCTATCGCAAGAAACCAAAACAGCACAACAAATGTACTCTAAAGAGTGATGGGTGGAAATATGAAGGAATGTGGCATGCAATGAAATGGAGGAAAGGCTCAGGAGCAGAGCCGGTGTTCGGGGGGCAAGGCCATAAATACTCATACACAGATTTCTTTCTAGTCCCAAACCTTCTTTAACTATCTACGGAAACTGCCTAACTGTCCGGCACGAGGGCGAGGCAAATTTTGGTGTGGCTTTGCGACTTTCACCGACAACAAAGGATGAACGCCCATTTGCCATATCAGACAAAGAGGCCTCGGACCCATGCTAGGCCCAACCTCTAGCTGGAGCCGCCGGCTTTGAGATCTGTACATACGCTTGTGGGGTGCGCTATCGGTCGGGGCTAGGATGGGGGGCCGCCGTGAGCATCCCTTGTCTGGTACTGTATGGAGTATGCATGCCTACAGTAGGACAAAGAAGACGCTGACGGGCCAATGTCGAGTGAAAGATGAAGCCAGCTTCAGGCGGCAACGGGGTCCTACTCGAGTTGAGCCGTGAAAGGCGGCAGTTGGTCATTGGATCTTAACTGCTGCCAAAGGATCTCTCCGCATGAAGCCCTTTGTTACACAAATTGGCTCCTTTCATACTCTCCTCAGCTTATCCAACCAGAACCGGTGCTGAAAACTGTCAGAAGATGGTGGGCAAGCGCATTGACGCCCAAACGAGGTGCGTTGCGCGTGTATAAGTGCTTTGTGTACTGTGTCTTGTCACCGTGGGTGGCGTGGGAACCATGTATGTAATCACGCCGTTTCTTCCCAAGACAAAGCCTCCTTGGCTGATAAATCCGCAGAATGATGTGCAATTCTCTTATCCGCAACGACCTTTTGCTTTGAAGGGTCTTACAACAAGCGTATCCACTGAATCGTTGTTTGAATCCGTGGGGTCCGACGTTCCCCCTGACCGCAGGGTCCCACACGACCACAGCCGCCAACTGTCTAGCGGGATGAGATGGATGTCTCAAAGGGATTTTCGTTTTTCAGGGTCCAAACACCATCACGACGACTCAGCTGGTTGCCTGGACCGGGCCATGGTTGAATCGCCGCGGATTCACAAAGAGAATCGCATTGGGCAGTAGATCAAGGTGAGGAGGTTAGTAGCGGACGTCGAGAGGAAAATATTGGCCTATCACTGCCGTGATCACGTCTTATGCTGACCACCAAAACGAGCCCAAACAGCGCAGTGCATAAGGGTAGTCTGGGCTCCTTGCATATCGCGGCTCGTTTTACAGGCTGATCCGACAAAAGAGGGATAATGTGACTGGGAGTTGCGGACGCTTGGCTGTTACCAGAGCCCGCATAAGATCAACATTTGCCACTTCCGACGCCGGGGGGCTCAATAGTATCGCTTGGACTGTACGAACAAACGAAGAACGGTCTCGCTCCCTCGCAAGCGCCAGAGTACTGTGCTTCCCATCCCCTTCCTATTCCATTCATTCTTTCCTCTCTCGTATACAGTATGGAGGGTGCCAAGGGTGCCAGTAAGACAGATACCTTCTCTTTCAAGGTGATCGACAGTGCAATTGACGCTCTCCGAAACGCTGTCCGATACCGAATGCCCCGAAGGAAGTGTGTCTGCGTCAACTCGCGGCGCTTAAGCGCAATCACAATCCATCCCGTTTGATACCCGAAACTCGGGGTTTTTAGGTTGGCATTCACAAGAGTCAATAGTGCCCGATGAAGGAGCGCTGGTGCTGCGAGGGAACCTCAGCACAACCGAGACGCCACCACTCAGAACCCGAGAGAATGTCTGGCTTGACCGCCAAGGAGGACGAAATCGCAAAATGGCGGCCACACCGACAGCCTAGAGGCGCAAAAACGAAACGCGGTGCTCGTCCGTCAAGAGGCCGCACACAGTACCAGGTAGCCCCCAAGTAGCCGGTACCCAGGCTCTGGACCAGAACTGGAGCAGAGCCTCTGAGCATCGAGAGCCGACAAGCGTCGCTTCAACTTCTGGGGAACGGCTGAAGGACCCTGACAGCCGCCACAAGCTCGATTCCCCACCATCCAGTGCCGACGAGACAGTGCGCAGCTGCAGAAACACGTGGCTGCTAATCGCCATTGCCGAATATCTCCTCAGCCGGAAATCGAGGCGGGTGAATCACCTGCTGGATTGATCGTATCCAGAAATAGGGCAACAGGCAGCCGAGTCTGGGGGAGGCTGAATCTGTGATGATGCGCGTCAGAGGCGAGGCTGAATCTGAATAGCTGGGGTGATGAAGAAGCGAAGCGAGTATCATAAAGGGCAAGTAAAAAGCTGTAGGGCGCAAGCAGGCAGAATCAGGACCCCTAAAATTGCTGTGCTGAAATTACCCGTAGCGAATCAACCAATTACTAAGGCGGGCGGTGGCGCCTTACAGTGGCCGTGGCGGGCGTTGGTTCCCTTCTGGAGGGCCTTCCAGAACCCCTGCATGGCGATAAGGTTTTCTCTTATCAGGCTGCCTCCGAAGACGGGCCTCATTGAATGATTCATTCTTCTCGTCCAATGGCAATTTGATGACAGATTGGCGGCTATATTGCACTATGCTGTAATTAATTGGTCTTGATATTGCGACATTTTTGATGCTACCTGCTCATGTGGTTTGTTGCCTAGAGGTTGCTTGACCGTGAAGCTTTAGTGCCGGGCGTCTTATTGGCGCTAACAAGCACAGTAGTCTAGGACTTGGTTGATATGGGTTGCTGTAGTTGTGAGAGTTGCCAGCATGACCATGAGAATGAGTCAATGCCGTATATATGCGACAGGCGCCATATGAGGAATTATTGTTCGAGCTCAGAAGTTGGCAAATATGCTCACGAAAAGAGCCTCAATTATGAGTAGCAGAGAGATCCCCTCCGTTCCACAGTTGGCTCATAAACTACGTAGGCACTACCTGGTATTGCATGTAAGTCATCGTAGGCACATGCACGTACATACGCCTCTGAGCATGTATTACATGCATATCCGATGTTCAAGTCTCATATTGGTGATATTACTTGGGAAGTTGAGAAATAGTTCCTTCTTTCACTAAATATTTATATCATGACGAGCTGAGACCCAGCACTACAGGTACTGTACAATCAATGGCCCTTGTAAGCCATCAAAGAAGAATACACGTATACAAGCTTCAAACATACGCTTCGTTTCCAATGTTCAGATCTTAAAAATGGCAACGTAATGTTCATTATTCCTGATATTCCGCAACTCGTGTAATCGCCGTCTTTGGATTCGGAGCCTGCTCCTCCAAAGCTCTCGGCAACGCCTCCTCCCTCTCAGCCTCAACATCGTCCTCGTCCGCTTCCACAACAAACACCTCCCGATTCCTCCTCTCCACACGCCTCCTCCATGGCCCGTAGACCAAAACAGATCCAATCCCAACAATTACAAAAAGTCCACATATGCTCCCGCCAATAATATCAAAGTGGTCTCCAACAGCCGAGACGCCGTCCCAGAAGCGGCCCGTCGGGTTTGCCACGTTCTGCGCCAGCGACAGGACTTGGATGATGCCGATGAAAGCAGAAACAACAACGGTGATGCCAGTGAGTACGATGGAGTAATACAAAATGGCAACAACGTCTCGCGAAAAGGCCTTGGACGTGTAGAGCGCCATCATCAACGCCCCGTCAGTGCTGTCCACAAGACACATGCCAGCTAAAAGAGACACATGTTAGAATCCAGAAAGGACATTACTCTCGTCAAGTTAACTCACATGTAAACAGAATTGGGAAAATGAGAATCAGCCAGATGCTCGTCCCCTGCACAGCCTGGATGCTCGCAATTCCCAAAACAGCAATCTCTGAGCTCGTGTCAAACCCGAGCCCAAAAACCACGCCCAGCGGATACATCTTCCACGGCCGATCAATCGTCTTGAGGAAGACTTTCAGAAGTCGTGTCATGAAGCCGCCTCCCTCGAGCTGAAGCTGGTTATTCGCCTGCGCCGCAGCAGCGTCTTCCTCGTCCAAGGCATCGCCATCGCCAGTCCTCCGCTGCGCAAGAACCTCTTTCAGTCTCTTGACCAGCTTATAAAGCACCCATCCGTTCCCCAAGCACAAAATGATGAGCACTGCTGCACTGACGCTCGTGCCAATGATGTTTCCCACCCGTTGAAAGCCGTCAAAGCGCTCTCTCAATGCACCGCTCGTCGCCGCCACGACGATACACGTAATTATCACAATAGTGCTGTGGCCAAGCGAGAAAAATGTCCCTACGGTGGCTGGTCGCTGTCCTGACGCAATGAGCCGCCTCGTCATGAGGTCAATGGCCGCGATGTGATCTGCATCGAGAGCATGGCGAAGGCCCAGGGCGTATGAAAGCGCAGCAGGCGAGATGAGAGCCGGATGGAAATGGAGGACGATGGCGACGATGATCCATACGAGGACATTGACTGTGATGAGAATGGAAATTATGCGGATGCTGTTGGAGGGGATGCCATGAAGAAACTTGGGCTTGGGCGGAAGTCTGATAGAGGGGAACTGGAGGGGCATCGTTGACGAGGCGGAATCATCGCCTTGCGACCTCTCGAACCAGCAATTGTCATGAAAAAGAATAGCAGCTGTTTATTTTTGCCCTTTGATTTTATCCGTAGGAGCAACCCCTCTCCTCCATCTTAGGGCTGCGTTTATTAATACCCGCGATTGCTGCACACGGCACGACATCAAGTTTCGATATCAGCGTTGCATCACCAAACAAAGAACTAATAAGCGTTTGCCCCGCCTGTGATTTGCTGATAAGGACGGGGAGAACTGGAGCTAAGATCGCGATGCAATTTAGCTTGGAGATAGCTAGACGGCGTTGTGTAATACCACTTGTAGCGCTTACACATCTTATCTACGATGACCAATGTTTAGAGATAGTTTCGAGTAACGAGTGGGAGTGTCAGTGATTTTATACATCTCGGCTTCATTATCTAGAGGCAGGTTCCATAATACTGTTTATACCTGGCTGTTGGAGAATAAGATTTAAAAAAAAAAAAAAAAAAAAAGAAGTGCAGTAATGCGGGGAAGACGGCTGCTCGAGTCATTTGTCCGTACATGCAATCCATATTATCTTGCATGAGGCACCAGTTCACGATATAGTTACATGTCTATCAACTAATCCAAATTCTTATTTATCCTATACCATTCAATACAATCTCATTATTATACCTTTTGTACCAAGTAAACAAAAAAATCTCAGCTTCACATTCACATCTCCAATACGTCCCATCATTCCACAGCCAACCCCTCAGCCCCAACCTTCCTCGCCTCCTCATTCAACGCATCAATCTCAGCCCTCACCAACGGAATCCCCGTCTTCTCCCTCTCCCTCTGCGTCAACTGTTCAATCTCCCCCGGGAAATAAATCCTCTCCACCCCCGCCGCCTTCTGCGATCCCACCACCCGTCCATACAAATACTCCATCCTGCCCCGGAACTCATCCAAGTCCATAAACAGGTCCGGCTTCACAGCAACAAGAAAGTGTCCCACGTCCGCCGGCTTCGAAGGGTCATACGGATTCGTCACATGTCCCGCAAATGCAGAGCCAGACAATACTCCCGAAAAGACATCCATCATGATGGCCAGCGCCGACCCCTTCGGCCCGCCCATCGGCAGCATCACGCCGCCCAGCGCCGCCTCCGGGTCGTCCGTCGGCCTGCCCTCCGCATCCAACGCCCAATCCAGCGGGATCTTCTCGCCTCTCCTCTTTGCCTTGTAAATCTTGCCCCGTGCCGCCACTGACGGCGCCATGTCCAAGATGAAATTCTCCATGTCTCCCTTTCCTGGCGCACCGCACGCAATCGGCGACACGCCCATGAGCTTCTCCCGCCCGCCCCACGCAGGCAGCGCGGGGCTCGAGTTTGTAAAGACGAGGCTCATCATGTCGGCGTCCAACGCCTGCTGCACCACCCACGCACTCATGCCAAAGTGATTTGAGTGCTTGACGCTAGCTAAGCCAATGCCGTAGACTTTTGCCGCCTCAATGGCCGCCGCCATGCCCATGTGAGCAGCTACAAAGCCAAAGCCATTGCGTCCATCGACTTGGGCCACGACGGGCGTCACTTGCTTCAGCTCTGGCTGTGCTCCGGCATCCAGGACACCCTGTCGAATCCGCTCCATATATGAAGGGATTCGGTTCATGCCGTGTGTATCAACGCCTCGTAGATCAGCAGCAATGAGACAACGTGCTACTATCGCCGCATTGTCAGGGGACACGCCGTTGCCTTGAAGAATGTCTTTGACGAGGCGCCGGGCCTCTTCAGCTGCGACATGAATTTTTTGTGCACTCTCCGCTTCAGCCATGTTGCATGTGATTTAATTGAAGCTGAATGTCAATGGTATACTGAAACACGAAGAGAAAAGTGATGAATAAGTAGATGTTCAGTTCATTTCATTGCCAGTGCAAGTGGACATGATGTTAGTCAAGATGGCGGGGCTCCGACAGCGATCTCGGGCTCCGCGCGGAGATGAATGTTCCCAACAAACAGACAGACAGACAATGACGAGTTCAATTTGTTTGGACATGCGTTATCTCTAAAACAGTCAATCATTTCCATCAATAAGGACAACAAGAATTCGCCTCGGTAAATTTGAAGCAACGTTTTGTCTTTGCGAGCTCCCACTTCACCCCGCAATCCCTCTATAAACGGAGCACTCCGTAGCCACGGAGCGCTCCGTGTCGATACGGCAATCAGTGCTCAACAGCTGCCAATGTTCAATTATGATATGGCAACCAAAATAACAGCGAAAATGAGGGGGGAAATGAAAAGAAATCTTCAAATTAGTTGTTTCACTCGAATTATAGCGCAAAAAGAAATGCCAAAAACAAATTTGACTCGGTGAAGAGTCAATGCGTCATCCGGAACTCGAATCCGGGCCTCAACTTTTCGTGTTAATGGAAGAGTTGAATCCTAACCCCTAGACCAATGACGCTTTGTTGTTGACTAGTGACAAACTTTTCTAACTCATATAGCATTGGCAATAGCCCAGCGCAAGACATCTCAACACGCATCTAAATCTCAAATCTACCAGCGCAGTGATTCACTCAACATCCCATAAGAAGAAATGCCTTGCATTCATACAGGTATATACTTATTATGAATGTAGAGCCACTTCCAGCTATAGAAAAGTGTGTCCAGCTCGTCAATCGGACGAGAACGGTTAAACACAGAGCCATCATTCTGATAGCCGGATATGCTCTATCTGGCTCTCAACCTTCGATTTCATACGATTACCAACGACCATCATCTCCTTCAAAACAAAGTCCCTCTATCAGGTTCCATCGTAGCCTATCAAATAGGTCATCTTCAGTTGACGCCATCTTCAATTGCATGATCAATATGACAGATCACCTGAAATATGATGGAAGGTGTACGAGGCACTCGGCTAGCAAGTCCACTCACTGATACTGTTAATTTCCTCAACGTTCGTTGTCCTTCCCGTCCGGTAAACAGTTCTCTTTTGTTATGATACAATATTATCGGATTTGCCAGGAAATTTAAAACGTCTACATATAGATCTGAGAGAATGACAACTTCAACCCCTTGTATAAAGCCACACTAGTTTCCGAAACTTGAGTCTTACGCCGTAAAGAGACAATCATCCACGACTGGCTTTATTCCGCCGTCCATTGTTTCACGGCTCGAAAATTATCTCACATAATTTCACAATGTATCTTTCAGCAAAATACAATATCCCCATCAAAGCCGCCACTTACCCAGCCCAGTCTAACATCATCTTCCTCACCCTCATCGAAAAACACAAACATAATCCATTCCAAATCATAAAACACCAAACCCCTTAATTCTCCGTATACTCATCCGGCTCCAACCCCCCCTCACATCCCCCCCTAATCACCGGATTACACCTCGCCCCCTTCCCCCCAGGCAACCTCACTGCGTAATCGCATCCCCACCGCGAACTCAGCTCATAGCCCGCAAAGTCCGTCGACACAATGTGCGCCCCTGACCGAAGCGCCGCGTCTCGCCGAGAAATATCGCATTTTTCTTTGAAAACAGTTCTAAGGGGCTCGTCGGCGCGGGTGCGGACCCAGTAGTTTGCGTGGACTTGGGCCTGGATGAACTCGACATCTGCGTCGGTCAAAGGATCGTTAAGCTACTCGTATACATCATCACAGCCCCTCGTCAGCTTACACACGCTTCCCTAAACAAAACATCATCATCAGACTCACCCTTTGGAACGCACAGTCGCCTTGTCCAGGCGCACTATTCGTAAACAGCACCCTCCCCTCCAGATTCGGCCGCCCCTCAATGTACGCATCCCGCACATCATGAACCGGCCCATTATCCATAAGGAAAAAGATTCTTCCTCTTGCGCTGTCCAAGTCCGGCCAACCGTACTTCAAAATGGATTCCTCCAGCGTCAGGCCGTCTCTGCGTACATCATCCGGGGTGATGAGCTGCGACTTGTCAAAGACGGACCGAATCTCCTCATCCACGAGATTCAAAAGATCAGTGTCCCACGGTACCACCTTGGCGCCGCCGAGCCTTTCTCCCAGCTCCTCAGCCGTCTTAAGTTCCATCATGATGGGGAGAGGCACGCTATCCGGGTGCGCATCCATCCACGTCTTGATAACGCGCAGACAGGAAACCAGCGTCGAGCAAGTAGTGTGGTAGTCTACATCCGGTATATGCAGCACCTTTGTCCCCTTCTTCTTAAGCTTTGGATCATCCAGCGGGCCCAACCTAGCGAACCTCCTAAGCAGCGGATCACTATACATGCCACCCTCAGGATCCGCGAGCAAATCCAGCCTGTGAACCCGTTAACAATCCTCTCCCTTCTCACATCATCGTACCTTATTCATGGAGAGAGAGCCTCACTCTAAATTCCTCACATGGAGATACTCCAGCTGCACATCCAAAGCCGCATGCGAATACTGCAGATCCGTAGCCGCAGACGTCCATGCAGTCTGGAGATCGCGCTCCGCCTTGGGTGCTTCGACGTGATAGCTGTTGTGCGACCCGACGACCTGCATGTGATTCATCCGCACCGCTCCCTTTGTCCAGACCAGCCCGTTTGCGCCGCAATCCCACAGAAGCCCATGCTGAGAGCAGTCGCCCACGAGGACCTTCTGAGACGTCGAGGGAACGGCCACTGCACCAAGGGCGACTAATGAACAGATAGATATCAGCTCTTGGACTCCCTGCAATTCCCCCAAAAGAAAGTTGTAATAGAGAAAATAAATCACCAATGAAATGAGTACATGCATTGAGCATCCACTTCACTTACATAAAACACAGATGAAATGTCGCGATATCATCGTCGCAATGCCGTCGCGTGCACTCCCTCTTCTCCAAGTTCAAAGCGTCGGAATGTCCGGGCCAACGAAACTGAAACGTCAATTAATTCTCAATACAGCGTATCAATAAGAAAAAAAAAATGGCTCATGAAGAGACTATATGTCCCATCTAGTAAGCGTCCTGGAATGGAAGAGAAAGAAGAAAGATGGAAAATGCGGCGTGTAGTTGACGGGAGGCAAATCAAAAATGGCGGATGACACAAGTGAGACAAGCCACAGGGGACTACCGCCTTTAGCAGCAACTTGCGTCAACTTCAGGTATGGAGCCCATCATTGGTGATCCTTGCTCTGTGACTGGTCATGACAACCTCCAAGGGACGATCATTGGAGGGCCACATGATTGCTCGCCCGTTCCCCTCAACCTTGTGTCAAACTCCAAACTGCCGTTCCAGCGAATCACGGCTGTTGCTTGTTCCTGAGCATCTCGTCTGCTGCCATGCTGTCTCGGAACTTACACAGTAAAAGGTGGCGTCAAGCATTCATTATTCATGGTTTTCCAATACCAGCTGCCAGCACTCCATCTGCAAGAGATCAATAGGTACCTGTTCATCAGATAAAAACAGTTGGTGGACACATCCACGGTAATTATCATCTAGACTACCTATCAATACTTGTTCCAACACTGCGCCTAATCGATCCGTAGCTAACGCGCCTGTCCTGTTCCACCCACCCACCCATCACCTAGCAATAGAAAAAAGCAAATGAGCAAGGGAAGCAAGATGAAAAAAAGGTCTGCTGCCCTGCCCCATCCATGGTATAACGTTACAAATCATACAAAAATACATCATTCCTCGGTGAGCCTGCTGCTCACGCGCCTCGCGCGGCCACTCCTTCGAACTCCCGAATCTTCGTCTTTCCGATTGGTGTTACCTGCTCTATTAGGCCCTCTCTTGGTCGCCCTGCCCCGATCGTCATCCGCCTCCTGTGTATCATCTCTGCTCTCGCTCAAAGGTTTTCGACCTCTTGCCCTCCGCTCGTCGTTGGAATCCAGGAATCGATGGATCATCCTGTGATCGAGGATTCGCTCTTCTTTGTCTGAAGGCCCCGTCTTATCCGTCTTGGGCCATGCATAGCCGTATAACTTCGAGTGCCGCTCGCACCTAGGGCAACAAGACCGAGTAAAGTAAGCATTCTGCTGAACAAAGTAGTCGCTGCAGTTTGTGCACTGAATCCATGCCATGTCGGGCTCCGAGAGGAGCAACGGCGTGAGCACATAGTCGCCCGGCTTGCGTACTCGAGCGGGAGGTGGTGTCGATTGTTTGGGAATTGCAGCCTGTCGTTTGCGGCGTTTCGGCTTGTCTGTACTCGTTGTCGCTGCCTCTATTGTTGATTCAGCCTCAGCCTCCGCTTCAATTTCTACGTTTAGCTGCGTCTTGACGTGAATTTCCGCCTCGATTTTTATTTCTGGCTGCTCTCGTTCCGGCTGCTCATCTTCTGGTTCAGATATGAGTTCAAACTTTGACTCAACCACGGGCTGTCTAGCCACTCGCACATTCGCCACAAAAGGGTAGTATGCTTCGGCGGAATCATCGGTGGATGATGGATCATTGAGAATGGAAGAAATAGACATGGTTATCAGCTGCCGCGGCTTTGGGATCGGCTGAACAGGAGCCTCTACAGGCACCATGTCGGGAGATGCACGGCTTCCCATGCTCCGAGGAGAAACAGGCTCCACCGTGATGCTGGTGACGTCTTTATAACCGTGCCGCTGCTCATTCTTTGATGTGTCTAAACGCTCTGCTGAGAATCTTGGCGGCGTCTGTGCCTCTGGCTGCGGGCTCTCCTTTTCGGGCGACGCGGTATCCGTCTCCGGGGCATCTGCATGGCTGGGGGTTACGCTCCTGGTGCTCGACGAGTCATCAACGCTCGAAGCCGCGCTAGGGATAGAGAGTAGATTTGACGAAGCGTTTGATGATTCGGACAAGAGCTTGAGCTTCTTGGCTGGTGTGATTGGTGGAGTTGCCATTGCGTCCATGGCTCGTTTTCGACCTCGCGGGGTTGCTTCTGGCGCGGGTGTCGGAATCGAAGATGTTTCCTGAGCATCCTGTTTCTTCACCTTTGGCTTCGTCTTGTAAATGCGTGGCCGCATGTCGGGAGTCACCGAGGAAGTGCGCGAGGAGCCGCCAATGCTGTCATCTCTCCGCCGTCTGCGCAGAGAGTATGTCTCTTTCCGTTCATCGTTTTCGACGCTGATTTTTACGTTGACCGCTTCGCCTTCGGTTGCCCATCCATTCCTCAGCTCCTTTTCGCACGTTCGACACAAACACTCGCAGTTGTCTTCCCCAAAATAGCAATCGCTGTAGGTGACTGTAATCTCCTCGCCGACTTCAATGGGTCGAGAGGCCACAATCTCAATGGTGGACTGACTGGTAGTCATGAGCTTGGCGTTTGCGCGGCAATCGTGGTTGGCGAATCGCGCCGGTCCCATGAACAAGCTGGTGCACTTCTTCCTGGAGCTGACCACAATGCTAAAGTCCTTTTTGCGGACCGTGATTTCTGTTTCCTCCTCGGGGGTGATGTTGATTTGTATGCCGGAAAGGTACTTGATTGTCTCATTGCGCTTAATGTATCGCCTGGCAATGACACACGCTTCGTGCGTCACAATGGTGTATCGGTTGGTGGTGCTGACTTCCCAAGGGCAGTCAGGCATGTAAATGCGAAGATATCGTCGCAGATGTTGTACAAAATCGGCCTTTTCCTTGTCCAGCTTCAGGCCATTGACATACCTCTTGAGGCCGTCCACGGACGTCAACAGCCGCTTTTCGGCGGCCTCAAGGTCCTTGTTTACGACGACATCTTCCTGGATGATTTTGGCCACCTCACCTTCTCGGATCCCCCGTGATGGATGGTAAGACGAGCGATTCTTGGGAACAGTGGCCCAATAAAAAGCCTGGCGCAAATCAAATTAGATGCTCGTCTTTTACTTGCATTGCGCACTCAAACTCACATGGTCGACGAGCGCATCCGTCAGAATGTCGTCGTAGGCAGCCAGCTGGGAGAGGGTCAAGCGCTGCTTCTTGGCCGTTGCCCCGGCAGCCTTTGGCGGCGGCATTGTCTAGACGGGGGATTATTTGTCTGCAGGAAAATATCACCGGATGCGAACCCGTAAATCCACACGAGCAAGAATCGCAGAGGGCGAGAGGGAGAGAGAATGAGGGGTTTTTGCTGGCGCCAACAAGATGTTGTTTTTTTGCAAGGAGCGGACAGAGAGAGCTCAAGATTCCCTCATAACTCTAATTTCCACCCCGTCAGCGCTGCGCCGGCTGCCGTCACGGATGAAACACGCAGCAAGGCTCCGTGAGCGTCGCAAATCTCGCAAACCGCGGTCGGTCCGGCGATCAGAAGCACAGTCCGAGGCGCACACGAGTGAGTTGCGGCGTCGAGAAAAGAAAAGAAGCTCTGTTCTTGTCACCTGAAGCGTCTCGACGTCATCACTTTCAAGCTACCCTATCCAGCCATGTAATAGCGAGATCCAAAGTCAAAAGGGAAATGAAGCAGCCGGAAAGGACGGGAAGATTGATGAAGCAAATAGCGGCGCAAAATCCGGAAGAGAAGGGAAAAGCAAGAAGAAGGAAGAAGAAGAAGAAGAAGAAAAAGTGAGGCTGTTGGCAGTGCCTCGGAAAAGTCTCATGCCATGCAAGGCCCAGAAAACATTGCAAGTGAGAAAGACTGGAGGTGAAAGTGAAAGGGGCGCCTTGCAGGAAACCGCAGCTACCATGCAATCGATGGGCTGGTCACCGCACTAGAAATGGATATTCTTAGCACTAAGCTCTAGCAGGGAACAGGCGCTGCCAGCAGCCAACGAGCAGCAAGAATTTGCCAGCTCCGGCCGCCCCCCCATGCCAATTTGGCTGTCCGGGCGACGGATGGAGAAGCCTTTGAAGCTCCAGTTTTTCCCGTTTTTTGCCCTTTTCAGCGAGCTTGGAGAAAGACAGGGATTTGCCAAGTGTGAGGTGTGTGTTGATCCAGATTCAGCCCCCCGGGAAGAGCCGAGGATTAGCCAGCCACTGGGGATGGCGGACGGAGTGCACTAAAAAGTCACCGACGAGCTGGTTCCGGGAAGCACGTGACATCGAAAAGTCTCAACGCCAGAGGTGGGTTTTTGGCGATGCCTTCAGTTGGGAGGAGACTGACGATTGATTGGATGAGCTTTGCATAGTTGCTGCTGCTGCTGTTGTTGTTTCTTGTCTACAGTCACAATGATTCAATTAAAGGTGAGCAGCCTCATTGATCGCTCCCCCTCTTCCTCTCCCGCCACAGCAACAGCTATGCTAATCACCTGCCTTCATCACACAGACGATGCTCAACTGCATCGACAACTCTGGCGCTGCCCTTGTCGAATGCGCCCTCGTCGTCGGCCAGAAGCGACACGCTAGAATAGGTACCACTACACCCTCTCAAACAAAAACACCTACGACAATCCCCAATTCTCTCGAGTACACCCAAATTCTAACCAACCCCCCCCCGAAAACCCTCAGGTGACCGCATCGTCGTCGTCGTCCAAGAACAGCGCGGCTCCTCCTCCTCCGGCATGGCCGGCATCTCCGCCGCCGCAAAGGTCAAGCGCGGCGACATCCGCCACGCCGTCGTCGTCCGCACCAGGTACCCCACGCAGCGCCGCGACGGCACCGTCGTGCGCTTCGACGACAACGCCTGCGTCCTGCTCAACAAGTCGGGCGACCCCGTCGGCACGCGAATCAATGGCGCCGTGGGCGCTGAGCTGAAGCGCAAGAAGTGGAGCAAGATTCTGTCCATGGCACCCATGCAGGCATAAGGGAATAAGAGGTCGCGGGAGAGAGGGAGAGAGAAGGCAAGAGAGAGAGAGAGGGAGGGAGGGAGGGAGGAATAGAGGCAGCTGGATAGACATCAAAAATGCAGGAGGGGCAACAAGGTGTCGTCTCTATGTACGAGTTGGGATCATGTACGATTACGAAAACACTCTCTGGTGGCATTTACTTTACATGGCGTTTACGAAATGAGACATTTGATCAAGAAGAAACAATCCTTTTTTTGTGTACAACGAATTTGATTTGCAAGACTATCTAGGTATGAAAGTGCCTCTGACATGACAATCTGTATGGCATGAATAATGCATAGACTTTGAAATCATGGCAATGTGTATGACAGGAACATTGCACAGAGACTTGAAAAGAACACAAAACAACAACACGACACTCTTTGGCAAATGAAGTGACTGAATTCAAGCTCAGTGTGGTAATACAACACCGGCCTAGTAAATAAAAAACACCCCTCTAAATATGCTCCCCCAACGCCGTCATCCGTCTTTTCCAGGTTTCGGTGATACGCAATTATGGTAGACTCTAGATGTGCCACTTTCCGTAGCATTTTCCATCCCCGACGCCAACTGTAACAAGACAGAAAAAAAGAGTGAGAAACAAGAGCAAAGCTCTAACTAGGTACGTCTGATGCTCAAATGTTTTCAGACTTCTGTGAGTGAGCCTTGAACCACGAACCAGTCGTAAAGGCGTTTAATCGAAAATGTGACCACACTCGCAACAAACGTAAAACAATTTCTACATTGCGGCAAACCA
Organism: Trichoderma harzianum CBS 226.95; assembly: GCF_003025095.1. Taxonomy (NCBI): domain Eukaryota; kingdom Fungi; phylum Ascomycota; class Sordariomycetes; order Hypocreales; family Hypocreaceae; genus Trichoderma; species Trichoderma harzianum. The sequence continues at coordinate 2,070,782 of NW_020209250.1, read as the reverse complement.
GGTTAACCAAAAAATCCAACCCAGAACCCCAGGGGACAGGCGCTCACCATGCCAGTATCAGCACTGCGTTCTTGTGACTGAAAGAAGACGGCTTCTTGATGACTGCATCTCGGGCACGCCTTGTTGGATCGTGGGAGCTGTAGTTGAGAAAAAGCGAAAAGAAACGCACAGTCAGCCAGCTGCCATATCAGATATGCAAACACATATAAAGGAAGCAGAACTGAAAATCCACAACAGGACCCCGTCCATGATCACAGCTCAGGTCCCCATCAGTACGATAAAAACACCAAGATGGCGGGACGGGGCCAAACACCAGAGCAGTATAGTAGTAATACAGGGTATCGATCGTCATTGTAAACATTGGCGGGAAAGACAAGGCTTCCGCACAGCCGCAAGCCGTCGTAAGTCGATGCGGGCATCCAAAGGGTCACCGATCAAAGGTTAACAAGGATCGCGCCATCATTGCAATGGCCAACTTCGTCTCTGAAAGAATGCAGGGACTCGGTTTCGGTAGAGCCGTCGCTGCTGCTGAATTCGACGTCTTCCATCATCTCTTCGTCGTATTCCTCAAAGGGGTCGTCGGGAATGAACAGGTTAAACTGAGCCATGCCCATGGTCCCTGCGCTGCCCGGTCGGCAATCGTCGTCGTCCTCGGTCTCGCTCGCGGAAGGCCAAGCGTCGAGATGGCCGTTGGCGGGAACTCCACAGGTGTTGCAGGAGATGACGTGTTCGCAGAAAAGGCACAGGACTGGCACGAAATCACTAGTACTAACCGTGGGATCAGAGCCGACGTCCTGAGTGACACCGGCCGTCTCGCCGGACGAGTTGTTGAGCACGTTGCGGAAGACGCACGTCGACTGGGCGTCCTCGGTGTACTGGCAGGTGCGGCAGGTGAACTGCAGCTTGTGCGCGTCTTCATCTTCCTTGGGGTAGAGCATGTTGGAGCATTCGGAGCAGAAGCGGAACGTGATTTGCTCGAGCTTCTTGGGGCCGGAGAGATCGTCCGAAGTGGTGGACTGAGGAGTTGCCATTTTTGCGAGTGTGTAAGAAGAAGAAGATGATGATGATGTGAAGAAGGGAGATGGCGATGCTCCTGGGTTCGATGTCGACGTCGATGGCTGTCGTTGTCGAAAGTAGAAGAAAAAAAGGTTTGGAAGAGCAAGGTTGAGATCAAGTGCTGAGATGGCTTGGGTGCAGCAAATGATGGGAAAAAAGTGTCCAGGGGGGTGATTTGCCGCCTGGCAGTGGGTATGTGGTGGTAGCGTGGCAGCACTAGCAGCGATTGGGTTGCCTCCGCTGTGCTGTGCTGCTCTGCTGAGCTGGGCTTGTGCTTGTGCCGGGCTTTTGAGTGCAGATAGACAGGCAGCCCAGTGCAGTTGAGGCCTCAGCAGAAGAGAGATGCGGTGCTTGTCTCGAAGGGATGCTCTGCAAGATGCAAAGTAAGAAAAGAGGCAAAGATGCTGAGCGAGGCTGCTGAGTAGCTGATGCTCGGCTTGTGAATAGTCTCAAGGTTGCTTTTTTTTGTTGATTTTGTTTTTCTGTAGTTGTAGGAGAGAGGAAGAGATTCAGCAGAAGAGTGCGCGGCTGCGGTGCTGGTTTTGTGCGTGTTGTCTGGGAGAAAGTGGCAGCACGACCGGGCGTCGGTTCTGTGCAGAGTATAAGAGAAGGCTACAATGGCCTGATCAGAAGGGGGGGCAGTACTATTTACCTGCAGCACCGGCGAGTACGGAATCAGCAGCTGTGTATATGTACTCTGTACCGATCCGAGTCACTGAGAGCGCGGCAAAAGTTTCAAAAGCCCAGTGCAGCAGTTGAGTTCCAATGTTCCAATCAGACGACCCCGCTGGCTGTGCTGTGCGCAACCTGAAGCTTTTTTAGCAGGCTGTACGTGCGTGTACCTTGCAGATCGGGAGCCAGGCAGCCACAAAGCGTTTGACGCCGGCTGGTGAGTCAAGCCTCCAGCCTCGAAAGATTAGGTTCTGGGTTGTTCCGGTTGGTTTGACTCTTGAGTTGGGTTGAGTTGAGTCTTCATGCAGCTGGGCTGAGAGAGAAATATTATTCGCAGTTTGGATGCTGAGAGGACACACGCATCGATCGATGGCTGGCATGTGATGTGCTTTTTTGGCTGCACGTGTAGTCGAGCATCACCCGTCCAGGACACACGCAGCGTTACGGGATACTTGCTCGTCATATATATCTCTCTCCACCAATGGATTTCTGTTATTCAGAGGCAATAAGTCCCTTGCCAGCGGGGGTTTTCTGCAATATCCTGGACAATGCCGGGAAGTCGGTAAGCCGTTTGAGCTGGGGCAGTGATAACTGCATGTACTCACCTACCTGTATGGTGCTATTGACGAGGCTTGCCACAAAGCGCTTGCATATGCACCCAAGTGTATAGAAGAGATATAGTAAACAAGTATGCACAGGATTTACGGTACGATATCCAATAAATCAGCATCATTTAGCATTTCAATCCCAAATTTCATCACAATATTTGAATCCCCAAAGCTCATCAGCTACCCGTCCAGCGTTGTGTTACCAGAAGATATCCCGAATGGCCGAATGGCCGCCATTCTCCTGCCCTGATCTACCCTGGACGCGCCCGATAACCTGCGATCCTCATCACACCACCACCGGGCGACGGCCGCAGCAAGCCCGCATCATGCCCGTGGCTTCGTATATGAGACCCGACGTACTCGGCTTCGGGAAGCATCCCAGCCATGAATGGTTCCGATGGCCTTCCGCGCTTGAACGCTGGTACTAGTAACCTGACTTACAGATCCATACTTGTTAAGCCCAGGTTAGGTAGGTGACAGGTTTGTGTGGGTATGTAGGAGATATTACATGCACATAGTCTGGCGCTTGGAAGAGATAATGGAGACGGACATGTAGCACCAATGTCATCATATCCTTGCCTGCATCTCACCTACATACTCGTACATGTTGCGCACCTTGGCGCCAGGCCCAGGCTGATTCGGTGACATTCGGGCCTCATCCTCGTTCCGCTTGTAGATGTGCTCGCGTCTATCTACATTCACATCGGCGCAATCCCCTCGTCTGCTCGGGCTGCTTCTATCTACATAGTCAAGACGAAGTCGTGCAACTCTACTGTGTTCGACAAGATGACAGCAACGTATACCTTAGTACATGCATCGTCTGAAACTGCATTACATTACATTGTGCCCCGCCCACTGAGCAAGCTATCGTTGGAGACGCGGAGGACGGAAAAGATTAAAATTTTGAACGGCTTTCGGTGGCCGAGCCCTCCGTCAAGTCTCCGTGTAATCAAACAGTGCAGCTCAATGTCAGAATCCTAATGCCGTAGTAGTTTAGTAGTTCTATTGGACTGCGGCTTGACCCGTGGCCTGGCATCGGTCGCTTATTGCGGATCTCGAGTCGCGCTTGGGGGCCCCGATTGCGCATCCATGCTTACTGTCTGAGAGGGACAATCTGCGATCAAGTATCCCATGACTGCTCCAGAGGAGATGACGACGGTTGGGTCTGTCTGTACATGATGAATACAGCAATGATTAGTCGTTTGTAAGGGCTCTCTTATTCACTTCTACTCTTGTTCACTCCTACGGTAACTGAGGTGATATAATGATGCATGCATGCGCCTACATATATGAACTAGGTACCCGATCCAACTCACGACACATCTACGCACTGCTCTCTATACAGGTACATACGCAACGATGTGACGCCTCCTCCCCCATAAGTCAAATTATCCATCTCGTTCTCCTGCGCAAGCTTCGATCGCCGTTGCATCGTGACCCTCCCCTTCGTGATCAACTGACTCTCAGCCTCAAAGTACAGTACATCAAATACGGGCACAGCTGCGGAACCCCCTAGAAGCCTCTTGTCTGCCCCTCCATCAACTGACCAGCCGTCCATGATTCAAGCACCCAAAACCACTAAAAGCGCCACCCCTAACGTTCAGTTTCTCCAAAGCGCCCCAATTGACTCAGCGCCCTGCTGGACACACAAGGTGGCAAGGCTTTCCATGTTCCCACGTTGCCAGGCCAATCGCGCCGCCCCTCGACGCCCAACGTCATCAGGGTCACACTAGTGTTGATTAGCAGCGATGCCTTTTTGGTTACATCAATGTAATGATTGAATGTACAGTCAACTTGGTCATGAAATTGCATTTGATGTCATTGCAACCATTCACGTAATTCATCACACCTATATTTTCCTTTCTTTTTCCAAGCCCAAACCCGCGAACTCGTAACCAAACACGAGTCCAGCCGCTTCTTTGCAAGGCTCGCGAGAATAGCTTCCCCCATTTCCTTCCTGGTCAATCCTCTTAGCCTCTCCCCCGCACATCTTCATCGCCTATCCTATTGGCTCCGCGCCCCATTGAAAAGCTCCATCTCCCAGCGTCCTTGTGTCCCAACTCCACCTCGAAGAGAACAGAAGAAGACTCTCTCTCTTTTCACCTTTGCGACGATTCACGACATTTCAAATCAAGCAGAATAGACACAATGGTGCGTATGCCTCCATCCAACTAACCATCACCGTCACCACCAGCAGCAACATCTACAGCTGCCATGCTCATGCTCAAGCTGTGGTGCGAGACGAGAGAACTGCTTGCTAATACCATCTCCATCCGCCAGGCTGACACCGGTCTCCCTCCAAACTGGGAGGTTCGCCACTCCAACTCCAAGAACCTGCCCTACTACTTCAACTCGGTCGAGAGAACCTCGCGATGGGAGCCCCCCGCGGGCACCGACAGCGAAAAGCTCAAGCACTACATGGCCGCCCACCACAGCGCCGGCTCGCGATCGGGCGCCGCGCCTGGCGTCCCCGAGGGCAAGATTCGTGCTGCCCACCTTCTAGTCAAGCACCGCGAGAGCCGCCGGCCGAGCAGTTGGCGCGAGGTATGACAAATGACGATACGATGGGAGGAAGCTGTAGCTATAGAAACGGAGGCTGACAAAGAGCTGTTATAGGCTGAGATTACACGAACCAAGGACGAGGCCATGGAAATCATCAAGGCCCACGAAAAGACGATTCGATCTGGCGCTGCCTCGCTGGGCGATCTTGCTCCCACCGAGTCCGATTGTTCTTCGGCCCGCAAGCGTGGTGATCTGGGATACTTTGGCCGCGGCGAGATGCAGAAGGAGTTTGAGGACGTTGCGTTTACGCTCAAGGTGGGCGAGCTGAGCGATGTCGTGTCCACGGCGAGTGGGCTGCATTTGATTGAGAGGTATGTCTTTCTGTTATCTGCTTTGCAAGAGCGGCGTTCACCTGAACTCGGACGGACGATTGACTGACGCGGGTTGCTACAGATTGGAGTAAGGATGCCGCTCTGGATGGCACGTGTGTAAACGAGGAGTGTAATATACCAAAAAGAGAACAAACAAAGGATGATGATAACCGCCGGAAAGCGAGAATATTCAGTTCTGTCTCACCAAAAAAAGAATTAAGAAAAAGAAAACAAAAGATATGCAAAACAGCAGTAAGCAAACCAAAGTAGGCCGCCGTTTCCCATCACGAGGCTCGACGGTGGTGGGACAGACACCACGACGGGTAAAATGCTCTTCATCATGGAGCCGTAATTGTAACTTGCTGCCTTATCAAGAATCTTCTACCAACCAAGCAAATGGCCCTCCTCAAAATGCCCTCCCAGAATTCAAATCCTGTTGTATTTGTCCTCTCAAACAGTCCCTCCCATATCCACATTCTGACATATCTCCCATGTTTCTAATCTACATTTCTTTTTTGTGCAAAGTGCAAAATAGCCATCAGTCGCCCATGGTACATGCTGTAAAAAATATGCCAAACATCATCTAAAACCCGTCCGTTATTCTCTTCGACATGGTTCAATTTTGTTCCCTCGCCCCTTTCAAGCCTGTGTAAAACGGTATCCTGAACAAGATCTCTCCCAAAAAGCCTTTTCCCGTAGCGTACCTTAGAAAAAGGACTTTCGTCCATTGTCACCGGCTCGCCAGGCTGATGAGCGTGCTCTTGAATGGCTCCACAGTGGTAAATACCACCGTCATGACGCCAAAGACCATCATGGAGAGGGCTGCGTATGGCGCTGCACGGCTTCTTGTTTCGTAGAGGTAGGACACGCCCATGGCGGCGCCATTGATGCCAATGGCAATGCCCGCAGCAACGGTGACGGGGCTATCGGCTGTTGAGATATTTTGATGCCATGACTTGGGAATTAGGGGGAAGGGGACGGGATCGGAGCTGCTGTCAATGCTGGAAGAGATGGGGTTGCGACTGGAAAGTGTTTGTATGGGTGTCGATTCATCTGTCGCTGAGTCTTGAGTGTCTGTGGCGACTACAATATCGCCGTCCTGGTTGCTTACGCCTAGCTTGTCTAGGATAAAGGGGTATACGAGCTGTCCCAGTATGCCGTTACTCACCACGAGCATTGCATTCACGGGACTGTTCCCCCCAATGGCCTCCGTGGCAGGCTTCGCTAAGGCCAGAGTTGTGCTGCGAGCGGCGAAGCTGAGCGCCTCAGAAGCGCGAAGGCCTATGGCACGGCTGACGAGAACGGAGAGAAACGTGTTTGCCGCTGCGGCAATGGTGCAGAGTATGATGGCGAGAAGGCCGGCAGTGCTGAAAATCTGGCGACGGCATTCTGAGAGCTTGAAGCCCCAGACGAGGATGCCGCACTCGAGTATGGAGAGGGCAGCGTCGCCCGCGCCGTACCAGCCTGAAGGGTTGTTAGGTAGAGGTGTGTTGCTGATGGCAGCTGTCCAAAGCGCATAGAGAGGACTGCCTCCACTAAACTTTTTCAAAGTCCTGGCAAGGCCTCCTGGTCCTAGAATAGAAGCCTTTGCTCGTGTGTATCCCGTCATGAACAAGGTGGTTAGCAGGACGGGGTTCATCAGTGTCGCCAAGCCTCGCTTCAGGGTGGTGGAAAAGGTGCATATTTGAGATTTCTTGAAAGCCCGTTGGGACCTGACAGAGGATATCCAGATGAACCATAGTGTGAAGCTATCGAAGAAACGCTCCTCGTGCATGGTAATCGTAAGCGGTATGCCGACGAGGAAGCCGAGCGTCAACGACAGTAGGATTGGGAAGTGTCTTGTAAAAAAGCCCCAGGAAGAAGATTCGTCATGATAACATGGCTCGGGGTGCTCATTGTTTGAGGTCTCTTGATCTGGAGCGGGGGTTTGTTTCTCAGTGTCTGAAGCCTGGGGGCTAGACGAGGAGGAACCACCTTGGCTGCATCTTGTTCTCTTGATTTCAGCATCATATTCAAACTCGGTTGAGCTGACCCTGTCATCTGTTGACGACGGGGCAATACTTTTCTTGGAGCAAATTGAGCCTTTCCTTGAGGGCGACTGCGAGGTTAGTTTTGCAACTCCACCAATTGCCACCACGGAGAGGAGGAATACTGCCACCCAAGAGACGATGTTGGTTGCAACTAGAGCGAGGGGAAAAGTCAGCATTTGCCATGTAGAGATTAGAACAGGTTTTGATTTACTGAATGAGCAAATGACGCGCCCAATCTCGCCGCCATTGAGCATCTCATCCTGATCCAGCATAATCATGGGAACCGAGAATCCCACCCCGAGGTGAGCATTGATAAAGTCAACCTGCAGTGAATCAGCATGGAAAAACAACAACCAAGCAAACGCAAACCACCACGGCGTCACCAACCCTTGTCTTGAGCCACCTCCGATAGAAGTCGTCCGTCTTCTTCCACATCACCCAGCTCGCCGTGCTCAACGCAAAAAGCACCGCCATGCCCACAATGGTCGAGAAGAACTCCAGCCTCGCCGCCGCCAGCGTCCGGCTCAGGACCCAAATCAGCAGCTCGCTCGCCAGGCAGATGATGGCGACAAGCAGGTATCCGGCCCCCTGAGCAATGGCCCTGTTCCAGCGAAGCCGCCAGATGCTGGATTCGGCCATGTCTTGGGGGATTTTGCGCAGTGCAGTTCAGTTGCAGCTCTTGTGCGAGAGGATGCGAAATTGCGGCACCCTGGAATTTCCGATAATGGAATTCTTGTGCCGAATCGGAGAGAATTGGAACTGGAACTGAAACTGTTTCGGTCTCTGACTCTCTTTTTCTCCGACCAGCTGTCGGGTTGGGCAGTGCTCTTCGGACAGCTGATGGCAGGCGGTCAAGACGGAGCTACTTCCGACTTGCCCTTCATTGACACTGACACTTGATACAAGGATACATTGTGCTACACCCATCAATGACAGGCCAAGATGTATTGGTGAATGGGGGATGTCCAGGGACAAGTATGGTGAAGAAGAGAACCTGGACCACGTATATCGATCCATGCATCACAGCTAGTCACACCATCATCGTGGCTGGGTGAAGGGAGGAGCTCGATATTTGGACTTGGGCGCATTTCTGCAGAATACATAACGTAGCCAGACATCCTACAGCTTCAAGTCACATATCCATCCGAACAAATATGATCGAGGCCGTTGCTCGCTGGTCATATCCGTCGTCAGGCGCTGTGCCTTTCCGCAAGGCCTACCGCGTTGAGAGACGTCAGATGAACGGCGACGAACCGCGCTGGTAAATCGACAAGACTTCGTTGCCGTCTGATAGATTCGCGGACCGGCTTCCCTGTAGGCGGCCGAGGGTTGAGACATGTGTCCCACGTCCGGAGACTTGGTCCACCGGGATACGGGCCGAGATTCAATAGATGCGCATTTACGGCTTCACTTCCACTCATCTCTGCATCCTTCATCTGCTTATATAGAGCAGCAGCCATGGATAGAATTGTCCAGCAACCAAACTCGATAACGAGATTGTTGGTCAATGCAAGGTGCCTTGCCTGAGTATAGACAGAAGAGTCTGGTCTGTCTGTCTATATGCATGCAGCAACGCAGACTAGAGAGGACCTCTGGCCAAAAGGCGGCACCGTCCCTCCCGTTGGAGATGCCGTGGCACATGGCGCAAAACTAGAGCTGCTCGATATAGCATCATGATCGGTATCTAGTCCAGGAACACAAATTGGAGGAGACTCGCAAGCTCTATCCATTGCCGTCCCGGGGCGATCCGCCGCTCACGGATCCTGTTTTACTCGGCCAAGAGGGCATCCGGGACGTTAGCCTTGGAGCGTCGCAATTCTTACAAGAGTCCATCGCTGTTTCGAAGCCGACAACAGCCAGCCCGTGCCGTACAGAGTGGTGCAAAAGCTTCCTGGGCCACAGCGTCGGTGCTGCAAGACGTTGGACAAGGAGAACAAGGCGCTTGGAAGTCTCTAGACATGGAGTCCATCATGCCTATATATGTAGTTCATGTGCTTCCTCGACTGGTCGGAGAATTTTCGATGGGCTCAGCACTCGACATGACGTGGTAAAGTTGCATCACCCTGGCTGTTTGCTACATGCACATGGCTTGTGCGCGTTTGATCAGGGCCAGATAGATTAACAATTAATATCGAAGCCGACTTGATTGCATGAAGATGCGGCTCGAGACATGGATGGCGGCCCATCGTAATGCCGGGCACCTGTCAGGCGGCAGTGGCGCATTGGCATGCTGCTTACAGGGGCTGCTAGGCGTGTGGCAGCGTGGCTTTACAGGGGCCGCAATGATCCACGATTATCCCGAATTGAGACCCAACCTTATGAATGCTGGTGCGACCCAAGACAGCTCAGCTCAGCTCAGGTACAAACACCTGGGCAATTGTTGCTCTCTACAACTACCTACCTACTAGGTATACATGTGCATCAATCCTACACCAGTCATCTAGATACGATACGCGAATACGAATTGGTCAATTCCTCAATCTCCATCACTCGCAGCTTCAGGGGTTGCACCGCTTCTCAGCGCCAACAGCAGCAGCCTGGGGAGAGAGTCAGTCAGTCTGCCCCTCTTACGGGGAGAGCATCGAGCATTGTGAGCTCTTCCATCATCCAGGGGTGAAATGAACAAAAAGCAAGGCATCTCCCCGTGTCACCTACGAAATCTGTGAATCATTAGCAACAACGGTGGAATAAGGCGTGGAGGTTTGGGAAACATCACAGCATCGAACAGAACCCGACTTCCCCTCACCCACGCAGCTCTTGTACGACCGACTCCCCGAAATCGGGCTTTCTGGAAACGCCACCTCGCTCAACCACAGGCTCAAAATGGATCTCGAGACCAGGGTGCATGCCGAGGCCCTTTTGCTCAAGGCTGCCCGCACGTACGGCGTCCAGGTTCGCAGGGACGAGGTGCAACAGCATCTTAGGCACGATCACTACGGCGCCGCATTGGCTGAGTGGGCGAGTTTGCATCTCACGACGGACAACCTACTGAGCCCTGATGAGCTGGCAATGTGAGTATGCAGGCGCCGGTTGCACATCAGCCGCTGATTGTGTAGATACTCGTTGCTAGACAGGAACGGCCAGGTCGACATTCTGGCCAACCTCCATGACCTATCCGAGGTGCAGAGCGTCACCGAGGACGATATCAAGGTGGCCATTGAGGAGCTGAGGAGGTCCACCGAGAGCATCACGAAACAGAGCGAGACTCTTCGCCACCAGCAGGATGCGCTGTCGCGTCTTGTCAGGAAGCGTGCTGAAAATGATGCCCGAAGACGGGATCTTGACCTGGATAGGCAAAGCAAATCCGAGTCGGAACGGCAGCGGGTTGCCGCAGAGGTAACATGGCCAGACGCTATACGAAGGGGGAGGGGGGCTGTATCAGAGGTTACAGGCTCGCTGACATGCATGTCTAGGTAGAGGCAGCTTCGCAGAGCCTTGCTTTCCGCATCTCTGACCTCGAGGAGCAAGGCACCCAGGCCGGATCCAACCTCAAGGGCACCCTGGGCGAGATATTCCGGGGAGATGACAAGATCCTAGCCAACCTGCAGAAGCTGGGCTGGGAGCTGGAGCAGCCCGATCCGGATGAGACGTCCAAGATTGACAAGCTGCGTGAAATCTGCTCGCGGTTAGCTGCCCTCTCGTACCTACGTGTAGTAGCAGCCTCTGTTTGCTAACCGCCGAGCTGTATTAGCCTGGTCAAGATTACGGTTGAGACAGTCCGAGCCAAACTGGACACCACCTACATGGAGACGCTTGTGGAAGCTGAGCGCTCGGGGCGTGTCAAACCTACGACGGACGACGAGGTCAAGGCGCTCGAAGCCGAGGTCGAGTCGTTGCACTCGGAAATACTTTCCGTTGCTCAGATATCTGTGGAGCAGCAGTACCTCGAGCCGGCGCTGCAGACGGTCTCCACGGAGGGCGGCCAAAGTGCGATGCGCACATCCAATGCCTTGGCCTATGTGAGTATCAGAGACAGCTCTCCATTGCTTGGATTGGTCTCTAATAAGATCAAAGATTGATAAATGTCTCGATTATCTAATGGGCCGCCTGGATCGAATCCAAGGACGCATCGAGACCCATCTGTCGCACCAAGCTGCCGCAGCAGCACTCATCACCACTGCCAAGACGGAGATGGCTGTTGAGATCCTGCCGCCCGTGAAGCAGTCGTCGTCATCCGCGCCCGTATCCATCTTCCCGACTTCACCGAGCAAATCTGGAACACCTGCGCGGAAGCGCTCCAACACTGTTGGCTCTCAGCACCGCCGAAGGTCGTCTGGCGTCGTCGACGAGCCCCCGCTCGATACCCTCATGTACACCCTGTCGATCCCGTCATCCGTTTCCGAGGAGGCCGATGTCAGGGCGAAGATGGTGGGCTTGTCCAAGATTTTCGATGAGAGATGGAACAAGTACGACGAGATTGCCCGGAATGCGCAGGAGACGTTTGAGATGGGCGCCCTGGCGCAGCTAAACGACACGAGACTAGCCATTCAGCTGCTGCGGGACAGCGTGTTGGCAGAGAGCCCGTTTAATGACCCCAGGCTGGTCGATCCAGAGATTTCCGGCTCCATTACTGTTTTGGCGGCAGAGGTGGAGGGCGTAAAGGACAGGCTGGCGGCCGTCGAGGGTCAACGAAGGGATCGCAAGAGCGAGAAGAGAGACGAATTTATTGAGCGCTGGGGGTAGGTGGATGCTATGAGAGATATATCTGTGTCATAGGGGAGTTTATTATTGCATTTACAGCCAAATTTAGTCAATATTTGTTCATGACCAAGCTTCCCAGAAGATGTCAGTTCATATAATACATTGGTGGTATTCCTAGAGGCCATATGGTTTACTTCAGGGGCTAATCCCTCATTACACTCAACCTGCAGCATTTATTCAGGCAACACTATCCAAAGTAACATTTATATTATCAGATGATTTCAATGCAAATAAATGCAACCATCGTGATGTGTAACTCTTAAATAAGCAGACCCAAAGGGTTTCATCTTGACGGGTTTTTAGCGGAGCTCAGCGGGTATATCCCGATCAATTAATTACACGTAAACAAGGCACCGCATTTCCAATTCTTTGCTAAGCTTCAGCTCGCTCCAAGTAGCCCAAAACCGGTGCAGATCCCACACATGATTTGCCCATGTGATTGCGTAAAGATTCCCCCATCCAGAATCAGGGTTGTATACAGACTTACAAACTGAGACATTCGAGTAAAATACTACGGAGTACTACCTTACCTCGAAGAGAGATGATATGCGGAAATAAAGCTGCGGAGATTTCACTATCCCGTTAGATGAAGCGCGCGCGCCGCCCGAAAAAAGTTGTCCCGACTTACATCATGGGATGCATTGGAAGTGGGTTTTTTTCGCGAAGAAGCATTGATCCTATTGCTTCTAACTTGAACCCTTGCAGCCTCGGTGTTTGGATTGTCCTGAGTTGCGCTTAGATGATCAGGAAGAAGATGGATTACTGTGAATTACCTAATGGGCGAGGAGCGGAGTTTGTGTGATGAAGAGACAAAGTCCTCGAAGCATCAAGTCCATGCTGACACGATAGAGGAGGCGATTACCCCTTTGCAAGCGAAAATTCAGCAATGTCTAGATTTGGCGAAAATCAGCAACATCTGATTCGGTGGCTCAAAGTAACTTTGGCCGCGAACCTCAGCGAAACCAATTTCCAGGGTCTTTCTAATGATATCCAACTAGTAACCCAATTCCACGAGTTGGTGAAGTCGAAATATATATAGGGGAGGTTTCCCCTATGTTGCCCACACTAATAGTCTCTATCAATCAACGAATTCAACAACCCAATATACCTTACTCTACCTTGACCACTAGATCAGTGATAAGACAAGCTCCATCCTTACAACCCTTATAGTCTTATACAACAATCATCTTCAACATGCCTTCCGCAACTGTCCTCGAAAACCGCCTCAACACACTCTACTCCCAATACGAATCCCTCCGCCCCGACTCCTCAGACGCAGACCTCGAGAAGTTCGCCTCCCTCTTCTCCAACAACTGCACCGTCTTCCTCAAGAGCATGCGAGAAGCCAAAGACCCCGACCTCAACCGCCAGGCCATCGTTTCCACTCTCCGGGAAATGATGAAGGACCAGTACCTGGAGAAACGAAAAGTCGTTTCCCAACAAATCAACGAGCAAGACTCGCGTGTTTTTCTCGAGATGGAGAACCGGTACAACGTACACAGCAAGGTGCTGGAGGACTTTCCCGAGACGCTCGTTGCCACTTTTGACGACGAGGGGCTTGTGGACACTTTCAAGCTGTACAGCTGCAGGAGTCACTTTGTGATGATGATCCAGGCTGCAACTGGAGAGGGACCCTACTCGGAGGAAATGATGAAGTAAGGCAATCCCCATTAGATGAACATATCGTATGATACTGACCAGTTTCAGGAATCCTCACTTGCATTAAGCATCTCCATAGTCCAAGTATAATGTCCTTATTCATAGCATCTACTATTCACAACGACATAGTCACAATGAGAGTGTCCATAGTTATAATGATAGTGAATATCTATTAAGGTCTAGTCGTACAGTGGAAGAATTAGGTAGATAATGACTATCGATTTTGTCTCAATCCCAGCCACCGTTTGATACCAATACCACCGGGTTGTCATAGCTTAAGCACGGAAGCGGCGGGCAATGCGAGAGCGCTCAACACTGCGCTTGGCAGCGGAGAAGCCACAGCCCTGCTTGCCGTTCTGGAACTGAGCGCCAACACCAGAGCAGACGGCACCACCGTTGAGAGCAGCGCAGCATCCAGAAGCGCAGTCGGCGTTGCTGAGGCAAGCTCCAGTAATGAACTGCGCGCCCGCGCCGTTTCCGAGGTTCTTGGCACCGGCGGGATCACCAACGGCGGCGTTGAAACCAGCGGGAGCAGCAGAAGAAGCAGGAGGAGCAGCAGCGTTGTTGGCATCACCGGCAGGGGCGGCAGGGGCGGCAGGGGCAGCAGAAGAGGAACCGCCGCTGCTGCTGAAGCCGCAGCCTTGCTTGCCGTTCTGGAACTGAGCACCGACGCCAGAGCAGACGGCACCACCGTTGAGAGCAGCACAGCATCCGGAAGCACAGTCAGCGTTGCTAAGACAAGCACCAGTGATGAACTGTTGGCCCGCGCCGTTGCCGAGGTTCTTGGCACCATTGGGATCACCGACGGAAGCGTCGAAGCCAGCAGGGGCAGCAGCAGGGGAAGCAGCCGGGGCAGCAGAGCTGGAGTCGCCACCGCTGGGCTGAGAAGGAGGAGCACCACCATCACCAAAACCACAACCCGATTTCCCAGCCTGGAACTGGGCACCAATACCCTTGAATGCAAAGGTTAGTCCTGGACTAGAAGAGGAGAGGAGAGCATTGATAACTTACAGAGCAAACACCACCGCCGCTTATGAAGGCACAGCAGGTCGAAGCACAGTCCTTGCTGGACAGGCACTCGCCGCCAATCTGGAGTCGAAGTCAGTTATATTGAACTTGTGGAAGATTCGTGAGGAGAGATTTGGAGCGTACAAATTGACCACCGTTACCATTTCCGACGTTCTTGGCACCAGCAGGGTCGCCGAGGGCGTAGACAGAAAGAGTGTCTAGAGAGAGATATTAGAAAAGCGGACCCTCGAAGGCAGAAGAGGAGCTGATATCCAACTTACAAGTGAAGAGAGCGGCAACAGACAAGCGAACCATTTTGGCGGTGTTTTGTAATGATGTTTTTGTGTTTGTTGTGTAAAAATAAAGATAGTGGTGGAAAGTTCCAAAAAAAGAGAGAGTTGTTTTGAATCGTAAAGAAAAAACGAAGCAAGCGACACCAGGTCGGGACTCTGAAAGAAAGGAAGGTTGGGAAAGTGGCACCGGGCCTTGAAAGTGAAGGTTGAAGGAAAAGGTGAAGGTGGAAGTTGGTGATGGGGAAGAAAAGGAAGGAAGTCTGTATCAGGCCGGACTCATGGCTCCTCTTATACAGGATGGATCGCAAAGCAACTCCCCTTCCGTTTGTATTAATTATTTATTTTTTTACCTTTTTGTTTCGCGAGACTAAAACTAACCAGCTCGATTCAGCGTCTCAACTTCCCCTGCCCTGGCGAAATCTGGCCGAGGCGCCGGGCGAAAGATGCTCTCTCACTGACACGGACGCTTATGCTTGACACGGACTCGGATAGACTCCAGGGCGGGCGGCGCTCCAAACAAGGGGGCGGAGGTCTCGAAACCAGGCAACGTTTGATCGCATTCTGCTGCGTCTATGCGCTTCTCCCAGGGGGATCCGTTGAGAGAGGCGTAAAGAGATGTAGAGTGTGGGGGGAGAAGACATGGAGACAAGGGGGTGTTTTCGGGAGGCGCTGATTTCTGCGACAATGGGGTTTCCAAAGTTCATGCGCCTAATGTTTTGCGGCGATCGGCTGGTGGGGTTAGTTTCTGGAATAGTGGCATTTTTATTCTTCACATGTTAGTGATGGATGTTTTGGAGATGTGAGTTTAATGAGGCAAGGGGAGGAAACAGAGGTCGAAATAGACGTTGTGGTGTTTCAATTGACATGTCGCGAGAGCTGTGGAAAACAAAGAGGTTTCATGTGATTCGGTATACACGAGATACAGGCCTCGATTGAGTGCGTCCAGATCGACGCTGGCATGTCCGGATGAATTTGAGCATCAAAATTGCCAATTTGGGATGTGTCAATGCGCCCGAGTTCCGGGTCACAAGCCAGAAGCAAATGCATCCTGCACGAGCAATTTGTCAAATGATAATAATCGCCGCCAATATTGATTCCGTGGATATTATTGAACATTTCTGTTACTCCATGACATCGCTGATTTGTCCCCTTTCTGCCGTACTGCCGCTGATTCTCTCTTCATCAGCTCATGATTGGGGGCATCCACGCGCCCAGCACAGACGGTGGCATTTTTCAAGGCCAAAACTTCGACACACGCGGAACGAGTTTCACGCTGAAATCGCCCCTGTTTGACGATCGGGTTTCTTTTTCTTGGGGCTTCGTTTCAGCATCGCGGGAGAGGAACAAGTATTGCCCGAGCCGGGGGTTTTTCTTAGTGTAAGATGGGAAATCTGGACAACGAAATGCTCCGTGTTTTAGAGCTCCAAACGCGCCATTGCTTCAGGTTTCGGGTTGTCGGTGCGCTTGAGCATGGGGTCAATTGGACTTAGCCTCAGCCTCAGCCTCAGCATCGCCATGATCCAATATTGTATCGACGTAATTATTATCGATTTCAATATGCAGGGAGTCGCTGGCTGCTGATGCTTCCGATCCCCGCATCCGCTCTCCTTCTTTATTGGGCCGTTTTGCGTCGATGCATTCAAGCTTACTTGGCCTAGGAAGAGGAAACAAGCATCTCCTAAGCTTATTCTGGCCGTGCTCGGTTCATGGCCTTCCGGTTCCAAGCGGTGGAGAAGCGTCAGCTGCATTTATTGATGTGTCTATGCTTTCGCCATGGCTGACTTCTCTGTCTTCTCTTCGTGGGGGAACGCTTGTTCTTGGCAATGGGGATAGATCAATTTGTGACTTTTTTGCTTCATCCTCTATTTCCTGAGATGGATAACAATGTTGGGATTCCTATGAATATGTAAAAATTGTGTATTGTATTGAAGAAGGACTATGGGTGAGTTGAACAGATTAAAAGCTACATGGGTCGTTCTATGTACTGGCTCTCGTAAATTTGTGATATATGCGTGCGAGTATGTGCTCAGATCTCAATGACCCTTGTCCGTGCACCAAATTCTCTACTGGAGCATTTCTGACTGCTCCATCTTTTCTCTTCCGGCATCCTTCACAACCTGTCTTGTGATCGGAATACCAACACTCCGGGCATTGAAGCATCAGCCCATATTGCCAATGCTCGACAACGAGCGCCCAGTGTCTTCCGATTGCTACCTTTCCGGGGCATGGTGCGCCCTTGCCTGCCCACCAGCTAGGTTCCGTCGGCCGATAGCGAAGGCAATCTTGGCAGAATTTAATCGATTGTGACCGTCTCAGTCTGTCATCAAGGGGGTGGACGAGGAAGGCAAACGTGATCACTGCTCTTCGTGAGAGATGCTCCGGATGACGATGACCGGGATGGAGAATTGCACCCTCGTAATCCGAAAAGGGAATTCGGTTCTCCGGAGGCAAAGTTGGCCGCTGGAGATTGGCGAGTGTTGAAGCCACGAGAAGGCTCTTGCAGGTGAGAGCCAGGCAGATGCCGCTCTCTTGGCTCGTGTGGGAGAAGATTTGTAGTACGAGTTCCGTAGGAAGATTTAGAATGCCAGCTTTTGAGGCTGTGACGGGACTTGATTTGTCAAGAACCTATTTAGAATATATCAGTATAGGGTAATAATAGCCATGTCTCAGATGGATGGTCAACTTACATCCTGTGGGGCAACGAATTTCTTCCAGACAATGTCTGTCTTTTCTGGCCAGTTATCCGGTCTTTGCTTCCGGCGGAGCCCCGGGATCAATGGAGGATCCAACCTGACGTAGTCAGGATCACGCATCATCTTGGGACAATGTGATATTTTGCTCGTGAGTGTATATATAAGTCGGCTTATAAGGTATAAGACCAAGGCACTGGCTATTGCTAACAGCTTGGGATCCATGAGTCTTTTTGGCAGAATGAGAATGGAAAGGTCAATGTTGTGTATTCACGAAAGAGCTGCGGGCACATGATGGGCACGCCGATGTTTATATAGAGGCCCAGATAAGAAACAATAACAAAGTAAACTTTGAGCACCGGCAAAGAGGCGCAAATCTTGTCTCATATACCAAGAGGGTTGTCATGAGAACTGAACTATATGTTCAAAGTGGCGGATCGTGGTGAATGCTGGCCAACTCTGATGAACACTGCTATAAAGGAGCAACAGGTGCGCCAATATCAGAGCATCTGTCGCAAAGGTAAAGAAAGCCAATGATAGTATGTATTTATGTGGCTTCCCCAAATCTCAGTAAATACCAGGCAAAATTCTCCATCTCACAGTCTTCTTGTACTTGTCCCAGTCCTTGCCATACTTTTCAGCACACGCAACGTCATCCCGTCTCTCGCGATGTATCAACAACGTAGCAAAGTACACGACGTACAAGTACGTGTAAACCATACCCCAGCCCCTTGCCGCACCCTGAACTACCTCTCGGCCATCCAGCATCGTAGCAACGCCCACACCTGCAGTGGTAACGGTCCCAGCTGGGAGAATCAAGTATCCTGCCACGCCGGTAGGAAGACTAAAAGGCGAAGCCTGAAGCCAATCTCCAAAGTAATTGATGTGGCGCGATACTCCCCACCAGCCATCGGCGAGAAGTCTTGTGCCTCGCTTGGTCTGGATATACGACATGCCCTTGACGCTGGGGTGATCCGGCTGCGTGCGAAATATGCGTTTCTGCGAGTTAGAGGCGCGGAATATGTACACTCCCACAATGAATACGGCGGACACGGCGGCAATTCCCGCCCAGCCTAGCTGCAAGGGGAAGACGGAGAGGTAACGCGTCTGGGTAGAGTACAAAAACGGCACCCAAACAATGTCTCCAAAGGTGAGCATGTATCCCAGCCCATCTGTGATGGTGTCCATCATGCCGAGGATTCCCGATTCAGCATATTGGCCTTCGAGGACGTAGTAACTCTGCACAGCGGCAATGAAGAGGATGCTGTCGGACACGTATCCGTAAGTGCGATACTGTTTCGCAACAAAGGCAAGGTCGAGCAGAATCCAACCAGTCAGGCCTGGCCGCATTTCAAGCCAGACTTTGAGATCAATCTCTCCGAAAAGGGGAAGCGTGATACGAGGGTTCAGCTCACGCCCAATGAAGAAGTCGTACATGATACTGCCAGTGTGGCCTCCTTGGGCGAGTTCCCTCAATTGAGGGTTGCCTGGCTTGACGCTGAAGCTTCGTACATACACAAACACTGAGATTGCGATTGCGAGGATGAGATTGGCTGTGTAAATCTGCAAGTAGTTTTCGTCGATAAAGGTCCAGACGGCGAAATCAGCGCCATGCAGACCAGTTCCTACAGCACATGCAGCCAGCTGGACGAGCGTGGAAGAAAACGCTATCGATTGTTAGCATTGCGTCTCTTCTCCAGCGTCTATCTCTTTCACATCCGCCTTGCGTACCATTTAGCTTGTACTTGAGCGGCCGGCCTGATTCTCTCAGCTTCGTGCCGTAAATCTCCTGTCCAGGAAGCACTCGATAGAGCACCAGACTAAGCAGGTAATAAGCTGCAACCCAGCCGCTGACCTTCCAGCTGGCAAAGCCCCAGATGCCATCCTCAGGCCATGGGATCTGGCTTCTCAGCTCTGCGACAGTGAGGGAGCGAGGCTCCAGGAGGGCCGGCGCGGGACAGCCGGCAACATCGTTGCAAGTGAAGTAGAAGAAGTAGAGCAGCACGGGGAGGCCAAAGACAATAGCAGAAGTGCCTAGCCTGGATAACGCGTTAGAAAGGCGGCTTTCGCGCTCTTGATTTTGTCATCGAACTTACGGCCCGCCAAAGTCATATTTGGGGTTTGTCCCCGTCATGTTTGCACGTGCGTCGATAGAGAAACCTATTGCATGGATCAAGATGCTGTGACGCCACTCTATCGTTGAGAATCAGGTGAGTTTTCTTTGTTAATTGCTCATCACAATGGTGCGATGAAAGCTTGTGTGAGATATCTTCAGTTCAGGCGTGGTGTTTGTTTGTTTGTATGGCGTCTGGCCAAGGCGTTCCGATTACGAATACGGCGGGCCAAGAAGCGCGCCATCTCAGCTGATCCGGATAGATCGCGTCCGGGCAATTTTTAAGCTCATCTCACCTAAATTAGATTCACGGCATCTTGGGTTTTTTGTCCGCGGCGACCGAATCCGAGCGCTTGTGAAACTAGTTTGGGGCAGTGTCTCACTTTAGTCATTTTACGCTGCAATTTGTAGTTGTTGTCATGATGGATCTGGATCTCCTTTAAGTCGATGCGGGGTGAGACAAGTTTTGAGAACAGCAGTCTAGTTTAGTAGACTTGGTTGAATCTACCACTTATTAGCGACAAACCAGGTATAGATATGTTCAAAACCAGAAACCCACACATTCAAGTAGCAAGTATCGCCTCAACTATGTTAAGGCAGAAGAATCCTGTCCCCGTCTTGTCTGAAAACTAGCAATGAGCATGGACATATTCCCGCAATGACTAGAATGGTGGCATCAACTCAATTGTTTACCTGCTCTCGTGTCTTTCTACTCTGAGAACCCCCAATCGCTCGGGAAGTTGCGTGTATACTCACCAATCAATGCTCAGCGACTCCCATTTACCTCGTTGTAAAGATGCTTTACTAATCCTTCCAACCCTTGACAGCTCACATGGATGGCGTTATCGATAATGTGAACTTACCCTGTTCACGGCCATCATATCGCAAAGCATAAAGTCATCCGGTCGGTATTTTCTTTTTCTAGAAGAGGAAATTTACCCTCGGATTGGTTCATTGCCCATGGGGAAAGCGAAGGAGCGAGGCAGTGATTGATATCGGTATCTCTCTCCATATCATCTAGGTGGTGGTAATTTCCTGGCGATACTACCACCGGCTTCGGCGTGAGGCTTTATTTGACATCCTTGATGTAATTTACTGCATGTATGGTTCGATTCACGGGTACCTATGGAGCCAACAACAGCCAAAGAAATAATTTCTTCAACGTTGAGGACCAACAGCACACTAGAGTAGGCTAATGGATCCGGTCATACCCAGTGTCGCAATCTACAGAGTTGCAGTATCACAAATACTCACCCCTTCTACGGAGTACCAGAGTATGATTTCTTCCCCCACGGTTCCCCTGAATTTGAGCTCCGCCCGCACTGGAACCAACATCTGAAAAATTGCGCCCAGCTAGCAGGTATGTTTGGCGAATGAAATGGATGCCGTGACAATCCGGGTTTTGCCACGGCCAACGACAAGATGCTGGAAGTGGGCAGCGACAGAGATTTATACCAAAATGTCGGTGAGCTAGGTGCAAAACGTGCCAACATATGAAGTATGGAGTGCGAAGTGCGTGAACTGCTTTTTGTCCTTTATTAGCTGGCGGACTGGTAAGCGGCATATCAGCGCCAACTTTTGTACGGGCGATTATTACATACTTTCCAGGTTGAGAAAATGCACCAATTGCTACATGTACCAGTGAATGGCTGTGTTGAACAACTGAGCCCCCTAATGTCATCTAAGCCCTTGCATAGCGCAGGTTAGCTCGGCCACAGCACAACAACAACATTGAACATGACCTGCTAATATACACGGGTTCAGAGGGCGTAAGGGGAGGCTCAGTTACACTTTAAACTATATTCCAAATTTATCGCACGTAGTACGGAATATAGGTATTTTTAAGTAAGGCAAAAAGTTTACCAATTAGCCCTCAGCTGGCAGCCTTGTTTCTGTACCCCAATGATCATGTCAGACTGTAAGTCAGAGAGCTGAGGGGCGTAGGGCTGGGGAGCACTACAACAAGTTACAGAGATGCAAAAGGTGTTGATCCCAGCTGCCGTCTGTGACCAGCAGATTGTTCTGAAATGGGTGTCTTGCCAGCACCTGACCTGGAGATGCATCTTCTGGACCTGTATAGTATAGCTGACACTGAATCTCGTATTCTAAAAAGAGAGCAGCATTTGTCCTCATCGTTAAGTAGCCCACGCTAGCGCGACAGCCCAATGGGCAGCGTAATACGGAAGCTTGCAATGGAGGGTAAAACTTGTATGTGTAAATCTGGTAAATGCGTATCAGTCTTCTTTCCCCGACCTGGAAAGTACATGGTAATCAAGAGCCACCCATCTAGTCAATTGATGTGATGCTATTTACAGTAGATCAGCAATACGATTACCTTTCTTCAACATCTTGAAACAATGACACTACGCCAAATTAACTTCACATTAGCCTTACTCACGTAACGTTAAGCTTACTCAGACCTGATCGACACTTCAAAGCTATGCATTTAGAGGGTAGTATAGCAATCAAGGCAATTGAGTGTTGATCTCGTTGCTATATATATATCTAGGGAGTTTTGGTGAAGAAAAAGAAGTATAAAGAAGCTGAGCCCAAGCTGCAGTTCCAAACAGCAATTCATCTCACCACTCTTGTTTTAAGACAACACATTCTCAATATTCTTCGACAATTTCAACATGCAGTTCAACATCAATCTCATTGCCGCAGCAATTCTGTTTGCGCCTGCAGCCCTTGCGATAGGCCCAGGAAAATGCTTCTTTGGCGGTGCCTTTGGTGCCGGAAGCTGCCATTCGCTTGATTTCAATGGCAATCCAACGGATACCTTTTCGGACTGTCCTGTAAGCAAATACTCTGTTCAAATTTTCATCAAGGTTTATTCTTTTGCTAATAATGTACTATTAGACATCCAGCCCATGCACAAACAATCTGAATGATTGCAATCAGGATGCTCTTAATGGTGTAACTACATGCTCATAATGTTACAAACCAACTTACAGCCTCAATCCGAGCACAATAGACACGCATTGAATCGAAAGACCAATCATATAATACATAAGGGGGGCCAGCTCT
Source organism: Trichoderma harzianum CBS 226.95 (assembly GCF_003025095.1). NCBI lineage: Eukaryota > Fungi > Ascomycota > Sordariomycetes > Hypocreales > Hypocreaceae > Trichoderma > Trichoderma harzianum. The sequence continues at coordinate 2,048,052 of NW_020209250.1, read as the reverse complement.
CTAAGTTGCTTAGAAAACTCTGCCGGATATATAAGGCCGCTTCGATTATGAGATAGCCTAGACAGCCAGTCAATATAACCTTATTATGATATCAACTCCTCCAATAACTATTGGTAACTCAGTTGCCTATCTGGGACTTGGCCATGCAAAATACTCCAAACGCCGGATGCAGTTAAGGGGAAAGCAACAGCATAACAATACTAATGCAATGCAATCTCTTAAAGCTTCCCACTTTTAGAGCAAGCCAAAGGGCCATGGGCTTTAGTTTCAATCAATTGGACATATCATCGAGGTTTTCATTATTCCGGTTTCTTTGCCACCTCTTTCTTCATGTTCATCATTGGCTTCAAATTCTCTTCAACAATGGCAGGGCCGGACTGCTGGATAAGGCAACTCTCTCAATATAAAGGATATGATACTATCTTTCTCATGTCATCTTCAGAAGGAAGAGGTACACTGGATACTTTCTGTTTGGTGCATCATCGTCACGAAAGAGTTAACATCACACATGTCCGAAAGATTGTGAGGGCAAGCGACTGATCGTCCCTGGATGACGCTGTACATGGCTTCAAAATCTACCCCTTTCACATCTATTTCTTCAGAAGCAATATTTCAAAGATAGCCGAACTTATAGCAACATTGCTTCGGTATAAGCTGTGCTCTATATCAAGTTTGACAAGGCCGTTTTCTTATCTAGAAAACTACTCTCAATTCCAGCAGTACATAGACTTCTACGGCATCTTCCGCACTTGATGATTTGTCGTGTCCCAATTGATCAGTACCCTGGATTTGCCACGACCAACAGTCGTTGGTGAAAGTGGGCATGATAGGACATTTAACCAAAAGTGTCGGTGAGCTAGGCAAAAGATGGGATGACATACGCGGTGGGTAAACTCCATTTGGGTACATTAATATAGCCGGCGGACTGGTAAGGGCCATTGTGGCAATTTTGCTTGCAGGCTCCATGTCAGTTGTCACAATACTTGTTCCCATATGCTGGTACTTTGGATAAAACGACCCCCTCAACGTGGCAGTTCCACATGGTGTTCTCCTATCTACTCGGAGCTACCAAGCACGAATAACGTGCTTCTCGGGCTTTGACCGCTTCGTTAGGCGATACAGTACTCCGTAGCTGTGCCCAGTCTGTTGGGAATTCTTCCAAGCCGAGCAATTCTAGAAGCAAAGGACCTGGACTTGTGGAGCATGTCAACTGAAAAACTGGCATCCAATGGTGTCCTCTCATATGGAGCATACGATGGCAACGACCCCGCCTGATGCCAAATAATGACTTGTATAGGTAATGAGTTACACGAGGAGGAATTAGATAAGAAATTACTACATGTGGGTATATTTATATTACCGAATCGGAATGTTTACTGTATGCGATACAATCTACGATAAATCATGTCTACCGATAGTTTTCCAACTCAGAGCAGGTAGATACATATTAATGCTACTTTTGACAATTGCAGTGATGGATGATTTTCCCCACAATCATGACGGGGATTGGAATGATAGACTTATTACCGGATTGTTGGAGTAGTATTCCAGAAGAACTTTATGCAGGGTAAGATGCAATACCAAAACCGTAAGGTATCATCGTCTTCCTGCAACTCATCAACCAACGGCATGTCTGGCTGCAGGAGATGCAACGCTTCCGGTATGTTGGTTCAGGGTGCTGCCACTCAAAGCACAATTACAAAAGTGATGTATTAATAAATTGGGGGGTTTCTTTTCTTTTCTTTTATTGTTACGTGTACCAATTGATCTATAATAATGTTATCATACTGGGTGCCCAGTCCGGACAAAAGGGAACATCTCATTTCAGCAAAGTGTAGCTGCACAAGCTCGCCGAGATGGGAAAATGAGCCGCGCATGTAACTGTGCGGACGTCGAATTAGACAAGAATAAAGAGCACAAACAAATGAAAAAAGACAAAAAAATAAAATCCAAATCTAAGACAAGAATACCCAAATACAAAAACAATTTATCGTGCTGAATCAAGAAGGAAATAGGAAAATTCTTTATGGGGTATCCTCATTGCGTATAAGTCAACCTTTGGGTATCCTGTCATGCCCTTCACACCAAAACCCGCGAAATGCCAACTTTGTGAATGAACCGCTTTGACGCCGCCGCTCCCGTCACAACAAATATCACTGTAATTATCCCACCGTGTGTGTGTGTGGGCTATTCATTAGAACGTGTAGAAGAAGTAGCTCTGCTCTTGCCCGTCTCTTTGAGAATGCGGGCTTCCTCGAGGGCCTCTCTCCTGGCAAACTCATCCAAGAGCTTGTGGGCCGTCTCCAGGGGTAATTCAGCAATCATGGCGCTCAGTTCCTGCAACAGCGCGTTAGCGTTCATGTCTGGTGTGAGCCAAGAAGATAGGGAAGACACTATACCTTTTCAAACACTTCCGATGGGTGGTATTTGAACTCCTCCATCATTCGATTGAGACGGAGTACTTGCTTCCATGGAACGATGATGTCGCCAACAAGAAAGGTGGGAAAGCGGGCGAGAGCAATTTCCTCAAGGATCCAACGCCGCTGGAAGTACTGGCGCGTCATGAAGTCGTTGCATCCAACCCAGTGAGGCATCATGAAGGGAATCTCGCCTCCTGGGCCCGGAGACCAGATGTGAGTGATGGGTCGAGCCCAACGATGCGTTGGAGAGTAATCCTCAGGATGCTTTTCACGGTCACCTGGGTCTCCCCAGTGAGCCGGCATGGCGTCTTCGATCTCGGCCAGCGTCATCATGGCCACATCTGTGTGCTCTGTCTTATCACCCAGCCAGCCGACGACGAGCTCGGCAGCCTTGTAGATCATACGCATGTCGAGCGTCTGGCGATGACGCTCTTCCTCATCATTCTGGTTGATACATACGAGGTCGACCCAGACGCGAAGAGAGCGAGCTTCAAGCTCTCCACGCTGTGCCGAGTTTGCGCCAAAGAGCTGACGAAACCATCTCGGGGCGCCATGCGGGCGTCGGGCCGGAGTTCGTTGGAACCTCCGCGAGATGGTGGGATAGAAGACGGCGCGGATGTTCTTGATGGCTGACGCCAGGTGTGAGGTAATGGTCACTGGCAGCCCCGAGATGTAGATGCGCTCCGTCTCTTTGGCATCGCCATAGAGAGACGAGAGCGCGATGAACTCGAGGTCGTCCGTCACGCGGACCGTGACGAGTTTACACTCAATTGGGTCATTGAGGTTGCGAGCGGACTGGATCTCCAGCAGGCGGATTTCGCGCTTTGAGGGGTCGAGGCGCCTATACACAATACTCATCTTGGTGGAACAGGAACAGAATAGGGAAGTAGGCAGGTGTGTTCAAAGCAAAAGGGAACAGTCGTATGACCGAAACAGGATCCGGGGCCGTGACGACGAACAAAGTCCGCGAGGCACCACTTTCAACTCGTCGAGCTTTTGCCTTCTGGGCAGGGGGGTACAGGTACAGGTTCAGAAACCGCAGGATGCATCAGCTCGCACCCAACGCAAACAGCAGGACGCCCGGCGTTTATACCAAGAGTCACCGAAAATGAGGGCCAAGCGGGCTTCGCGCTGTCGGCTGTCACATTTCAAAAGCCGCCTTTTGGGCGGCGACAGGGGAACGACCGCGCGAGGCATGGAGAGGCCCGTCCGGGACTTGTCACACGTGTCGACAATCTTACCTCGAGCCCGTTAATACTAACAGGCAAGGGACGGACCGCTCATCCAAATCTTTTTTTTTTCTGGGAATCCGTCGCCTCAAACATGAGTCCACCTAGTGGAAAGGGGGAAGAAGAGTCTTCGTGCCACATTCTACCGACGGTTGGTATAACTAGGCACATACACACATTCACCATTGAGAATTGCCGCTCTCTGTTCAAGAAGCCATAGCATACATAGGTATACGCTTGGGGCGGCAGTGGCAGTTGAACTACGCGTATGCATATGCAAGGGGTAATTAATGCTTTTCTTACGTACTCCGTACTCCGTCCTCGACATCAAATCACATGTAAGTACGGGGCAATCATAACGTGTACTCGTCCATGTAGCCACATCAGTAATGGTGTCCATGTAGGTTTTGACCCCAGGACAACAACTGGTGACGATTAGTAGGAGTCTGAGTGGACAATTGCACGGAGCTCCCTCCGGGCTTGCCAATGCTTGGTAGCTTTGCCCATCCTTGCCAGCTGAAGTATTTGCCGTGACCCCAACTCCCCAAAGAGCAAGTATCAATAGCCAGGAATGCATGTCGTTTGACGGACCCCTGTATCTCGTCCGTACAACAGACGAAGCACGGGTGCAAGCACTCGCCTAGTGACGACTAGTGTGCGTCCTTCATACTAGCATACCAGGAAGCGTAAGAGAACGAGAGATGACCCGAGCAGCGAATCTGCCTCTAATTATTCCTTTTCCTTTCTTCTTTTCATTCTCGCTTTGTGTTGCTCTCTTCTCGCTACTATCGCCAGACTGGTTAGTTTCCGCGACGTTGACCCCAGTTGATACACATCATTTATCGGGTGACGCGAAAGCCCTCACTTTTGAGGCCCTCCACTTCGGCCGATCAACTGGCTTCCTCTTTTTACGGAGCGGCTTTTGCGCCTCAGCCGTCGCCTGCCGGCACGCCGCCTTTTATGCTAACTGTACTGTACGAGCGAGTGTGGATAATTGCCCTCTTGGAGCCTGCAAGACAGCTTCATATTGTAGGGGACCGTACGAGTACATACCGTCCCAGGTGGATTTAATTGCACGCACCCCTGGTCAAACAGGGCGAAACAATGAGAAACCGCAGCCAACAGCACAAACGAAGTAGGAGTACTTGTGCCCTTCTACGAGTACTTGTATGATCCTTGAGAGCTCCTTTCTGGAAGCAGCCTGTACGCCTCCAGGGGGGTGTCCAGCTTGAACGTGGACTCGTCCTATCTTCACCGTACCTGTCTGTGCATGCAAGTGAGAGGAGTCTGCCGTGGCATGACCCAATCCTCTTGCAGCGGCATATAAACCGACCCCTTGGCCCTGCCAGAGGGTCACGAGCGTGTCATTTCTTTTACAGGCCCCGACCCATGCCAGCGGAACCCCGGATAGACCCCATTCCCAGACGCGAGCTTGGCGCGCTTGGTGTAACGGCCCTTGACCCACCAGCGTCAATTGACAGGTCAAACCGGTTTAGAAGCTACATATGTAGTGTCGACGTCGAGGGGTGCTCTGTTGGAGAAGTTCAGGACTGCACGTCGTTTCCCAAGACGCACAAGCTGCTTCTTCAGCCCAGGCAACCCAAGAAAAGAGGGAAAGTGAGCAAATCTGTGTGACTAACAAAGAAAAGACTTGAAGGAGAAGAGCTAAGAGAAAACACGTGCTAATGCAAGATAATGTGCGCCGTCGCATCGCCATCTACAAACACGGGTGGAGGCCAACGACGTGCAATTCATGGTACGAGTAAGAAGATGCAATCGACACTTGTAGCATGACTCTTAGGGCCGTTTTTGCCATGGATGACGTATTTTCATATGATAAATGCATTCCCTGGTTCATAGATCCGATTCGAACGCACGCAGTACGGAGTCAGCTCCATCACGGAGTGTATTCCGCATGCCAGATAAATGGACGGACGGCCGTCATCACGTATGCGCAGGAAGTGAGAACTAAGATCGTGAAGGGGGGAACAGTTCGTCCCACAATACGATTTATGGAGAGGCAATGAACAGATGCTCTGGGGGTCTGAAGATCTTTTTTAACGAGGCTAGCTCTCTACCGCGCTCTTCAGCGTCGAGTGACATGATAGCAAATCCGGCGTTAACGATGCGAGCTACTGCATGAGGGCTGAGGGATCCTTGGTCAATACAGAACTAATGGATAGACGGGCGTACGTGCAAGGGCAAGAGGTGTTCCTGGCAAGGGTTGATGCTATTCATGGCTCCAGGGCTGCTCAGAGACCCCCCCTTTCATGTGTGAGCATCATCAACCAACATACAGTAACTTGTACGAGAGAGGTAGGAGAAGGAAATGCTGCCCTCATGGCGCCCTGGTCTACCAGGTTTATCCCCACACTCGCCTCGATGGGAAGCATGGCCGAAGTGAAAGTGGGAGAGAGAGGGTATGTAAATGAGTAGGCTGACCAACAGCCAAATGATATGCAAAGTGGTTACACTGATACGGCTTCGTCTCCATTCTCTCGGTGACAATGGGCTGCCGGCCGGTACCTTCCGGGACACTCGCGGTGAGGGCCTCACCCTTTTTCTTCATCCAGGCCACGAACAGGAGATGCATATGGCGACTCAGGTCGACTGGACTAGCTGCTGAAATGTCAATCCTCTTCTCCAAGATAGGCATGACACGATCCAATAGAGCAGTCTAAGCTGTTGATACATCACTATCCTGCTCGCCGCACCCTATCCACCGCCACGCACTAAGTGGGCAGAGTGGGCAGAGGTTCCCGGTCACGTTTTAACATTACTGATAGAATCGGAGGCTTGGGAGGGTTCAACGAGTCTTGTGCTAGTCTTTGGGGAACACCGGAGATCAGATACGACAGTACAATTTGCCAGTTAGTCATAGTCTCGTTCCAATTTATGGCAAGACTACCATGCAAACTAACGACCAACAGCATAAGCTAGGCTCACCCACAATATACGCGAGCGAGCCATATTCCTTGACCTCGTTGATTCTTGCCTTCTCGACCACGGCCACGATGCTCAATTGGGAAAACTGCCTGCTCGATTTAACTTGATTTCATCAAGGTATTATCTTTGTACTATATCAGGCATCCGAGATGCCCGCCAGGATGAGGGCTCACGCTATGAATAAAGATCCAAGGTTTCCCCCCGTCTGGTGCGTTTCACCTCAACTCTAGTCTCAAGTCTATCCTCATATCAGCTTAAGAGAATACTTGCTTTTTCCACTCCCCATATTCTCCAAGTCTTTGTTTGCTTTTTTCTAGCAAGCCACACTGGCCTAGATCTTCTCAAATATCAGTTTTCCACATTTATTTCTGTTTGGTGCTATCCAACAACTTATACCAAAATGGTCGTCGCACGGAAAAGCCACGCCGGGTCAGGCTACCACACGGCCGCTTCAGTGTACCGCCGGGTCTTCACGGCATTGAAGCAATTCCTTCCAAAGAATGACAACCCAGAGGATGGCTCTTTGGCCAAAGAGCCAAAGAAGCTGGCTGCTCAAGTGGCACCCATCTGCTCCGACATGCTCGCCCAGCTCAACTATCCTGGAGCACCCAAGCTGAAGGCCGAGGCAGTCGAAGGTCTGCTTGCCTACATGCATAAGCGAGCCATTGAGTTCGATGTGCCGCTCAATACCAAGATTTCTGCAAAGGGATTTCGTCTAGGCTACGCAGAAGGATTGGTGCGTTTCTCTCTTGTTTCTAAGTGGTCGGATTGGCGCGCTATGGTTGCACAAATGTTTGGCTAACGAAAATGGAATAACAGCTCGCCCACCCTAACCATCCTGTGCAAGTCCAGGGGTATGTCGGTCTATTCACTTGGCTCGTTGTTCAATACGACGACATTGTTGGCCAGAGCAACGAGATGGTCCAGGAGGCCCTGCAATTCCACCAGCGCTTCTTCCGAGGCGAGCGGCAGCCAAACAACTTGCTCGAGGCAATTGCAACCCTGCTCCGCGAGGCAGATGACCACTTCGACACTGTCCTGGCCAACATGCTGCAGATCTCCGTGCTCAAGTTCCTCACTAGCAACCTCTTGGAGCGCCACGACGGCTTCCAGCACATGGCAGTTACGCGTGCCGGCAACAAATTTCCGGATTTCTACAGGGACATGTCGGGAATGAACGTGGCCTATGCCGTCTTCTGCTACCCCAAGGCCCAGTATCCCGATGTCGCGGCCTTCCTCGAGGCGATCCCCGACATGGCCCGTTTCATTGACATCTCCAATGATGTGCTCTCGTGAGTAACTCCAACGCAAACATACCATGACAGGCTCCATAGCTAATCTCCCACCTAGATTCTACAAAGAGGAGGTTGGTGGAGACACGAGAAACTACCTTCATAACCGTGTCGATACTAGCGGCAAGCCCATGCTGGCGGTCCTCCAAGACGTAAGCAAAGAGTCGATTGAAGCCGCAAAGCGAGTGAGCGAGATCCTCAAAGGCAGGGGTGTCTATGAACAGTCCTGGAATGAGAGTGTCCAGGGCTACATGGCCATGCACACAACTAATCCCCGATACAAGATGTCGGACCTTGGCCTGGGCGAGGAGCATCCCCTTGCTCCTTTTGAGCATAAGATTGGAGAGTTCTTTGACCGCGTCAACAACAGCTCATGAAGGAAGGGATGGAAGGAAATAATTGCATCCATGGCGCATTGCATTGTTTTTGGAGAGAAGGGGGGGTTTTATTTGCCGCGCATATACGACTGCGTTTCAGTAACCTTTTTTTTTTATCATGCCATTCGGCAAGGCGTTGAGGCTGTATGACGAGAAATGAACGATGCTCACGATACTATACTCTTTGACATAGATATAATTACACTACAGTATTTCCAAATATATTCCGAGACATATTAGTTGCAAGAAAACGAATGCAAAACGCTCTTAAATTCTCACTTCCTGTTACAGCCTGTGTCGCGAATCAGGAAACGACGTAACATCACATCTCACTCCAATCTTCTTGACCACTCCACTTTAGCGACGGCTTTAGTAGTTTATAATGCACATGTAATTCGTGCAGTCTTTTGCAGCCCTCGTACAGAGTCTAGCACGGAGATGCGATGTTTATGTGAACTAAGATATAAATTAAAGTCGCCGATAATGGGCCGTCAAAATCAATCACCCTTCGGTCAGTTTTAAATTGTTTCAAGGCATTGCGGATAATATGCCGGATCGAATCTTGTAAGCGTTGGTATCGCCTCGGTATTGATTTTCCACAGTCGAAGTTTGCATGCACGTGGGAAAGGAAACGTCCGCTTTGTTAATTTGTCGGCCTCTTCAATGATTTTAGTCATAACTTTGAGGCAAAATCCGAAAAGAACTGTGAGTAGATTGTTCAAAACCCCCACTGAGAGTCTCGGCTAGCAAGTTCGCGTATGCATTGGAATATTGCGCGATGGGCTGACCACATGCCATTCAATAGTGGAAACTCGACGGCTATTCTCCTCAGCCACTCTTTTTCAACTATCAGCCCTGCAATGAAATGCACATATGAGGCCAGAATACACAGCCGCATGTCCTAAGACGCCGTGCAGTACGATAATGCTACGTTAGAATGCATGTTCTCGCCAAGGGACATGGAAAGCTTCTGAATCGCTTGCCAGTTTGCAGGGATGTATCGGCCAAGACATTTTGCAGAGGCGGTGGTGGTTTTTGACATGGTTTGGGGGCGGCAGGGCTCCGTAGAAAAAGAGAGAGAAAAAGAACAACCCCTGTCCCCCCCTGCAGAAAACATGGTCTGTATGTAAGTCCGGCAATGTACGAGTACATGTATGAAATGTGCGCCTTGAAGGAACACCAAGTACCAGGCATGGGGACCCCCAATGAGTGGAGGCGTTCAGTCTTCCGCTCCTGTTTCGATAGAGTAGTAAGATAAGCTGTACATAGGGTGCCCCTGTAACCTGTACATGTACATAGGCAGGTTTCCTTTCGCGCTAAGAAAAGGAAACCTGTACAACCTTTTACACTGACTTTCTCTCTTTACTAGCAACCAGCCTTATTTTCATAGTAACTTTTACACCTAGTTACTTTTTTCAACAGCTTTTTTCAACAGCCTTTACGGCAGCCTTTACAGCGCAAAAGCCTTTATAACGGCTTTTGTAATAGCTTTTATAGTAGCTTTAACAGCGGTCTTTATAGTATATAGCTATTGTAGCAGCTGCTGCAGCAGCTTTTTGTAGTTAATATAAGGTAGTAGTTGCTTGTGTGTGTAAGAGGAAAGCTGTACTAAATCGCTGTAAAGGTCGGCTGTAACGATAAAAGGTCGGCTGCAAAGGAAAGCTGTACAATGCATTGTACAGGTTTCCTTTTCTTAGCGCGAAAGGAAACCTGCCTATGTACATGTACAGGTTACAGGGGCACCCTATGTACAGCTTAACCATATACTCGTTTAGATAGGGGCTGGGCCATGCAAATGGAGTACGACTATAATACCAATACCATCCCGCCTCTCGTACGTGGCTTTTGCCGAGGCGTCTGTGTGTCATCTCCACATGCTGCGGTCGCTAACAAAAACTACGAGTATATACGAGCACGCACGATAAGTCCGGAGAGAAATAAATGAGATGGACTGTTCGCAAAGTCCAACGGCGAGCCCGGATCGGCAGACAGGCAGGCCTGTGCAGCGACTCGAAGACAGGCACAGGCTGGGCAATGCCTAGCGAATGCTCGAGTGTTTTAAGCTCCCGCCAGCTGTGTGAGGAGAAGCCAAGGGTAGGGTAGGGTAGGGTAGGAAAGGGGCTGGCTGGCATGGGCATTTTGTTTCCTTTTTTCTTCGGCACTCGTCGTTTTTTTAAGCTCTATTTTCTGTTTCAACATCGCTTCCCGGTATCCATGCAGCTTCTAGCTGTGGGTTTAGGGTGAGAATCGTAGGACTTCTAGAAGGAGATGCATTGACGGCTGGCATCTTGTTTCGCATAAATTTGCTAGGAGCGGGAAGATTCTCGCCGGCGTATTGATTGACGTCCATGCGATGAAAGCATGAGCGATTTCAAACCGCTAAATCGCGGAACTGCCGCTGCGGGGCGAGCCAGATAATAATACAGCGTTACATGTGTGGGGAAATATGGGCTGATTCTTGCAGGACGGGGGGGGCCTTTTGGGGGAGAAAGAAAGAGAAAAGGCGGGATTCATTTCAGTAGCTACGACGTGGAGTACGGGGTGTGTCCTTTTGAAAGGGGACTTTCTATTGTTATGAATCATTGTGTGACCAATTTGAGTCTCTCTCGCCTACTCCTGCGATGCTGCGATGAAGCTAGAGCCGTCTTACTGACGTTTACCGGGTGCGTATGCACTGGCCTTCGGGATGTGGGAACCTGGATCTCATCGCATGAAGCGGCTCCTGATCTGACATGTATTTGGTGGCAGATTTGCCATGTGCCTTGAAACTTTGTCAGCCTATTCGGGTATGCCCAATTACAACGTTTATGCATCTCATTTTCCTTCCACTAGTAATAACTAGACTGAACCAAAATCGACATGGAATAGTCATCGCGGAGGTGATATTTTCCGTTGGAAATTCAACAGGCCCTGAGACGTCCGACGTGACTCAAGAAGGCAGGTAAAGATCAACTTGCCATTGGATCGAAGATGAGCGGTAGCAGTATAATGCAAGACACTGCATACTGTACCGTGTCTGACATCTGACATCGATGGACACGTACGTTATACAGTATGAGACTGAGCAAGGAAGTAGTAGTCAGCCTTGGAGTGCAATTTGCCAAATTCATGCGACATACCCAGGTATAAATGCTTGGGGTCTTTGCAACACATGCCTTGTTTTATCTTGTTTTCTGCAAGGTTATCTCAATTTCTTGAAAACTTGCAATGTTACATGAAAGTACGATGTGATGTGCTATTTCTCGTAGCCAAGTGACTACAATACTGTATCTCGTAATATAAAGATACATCACGTAGAAATGACTGCTGATATCGACAATGAGCTCATATTGTATATACAGAGCTATATCATTTCGCATTCAGCTGCAGTGGCCAGTTGTATTTTCTCAAAAATGCTGATATTGCTATGGCCCTACTTGGGGTTTTAAAATACATGGAGCTATCACCAATTCCATGAGCTTGTTTTGACATCTCACGATGTTCTTCAGGAGGCGTACCCTAGAATTTGTACTGTGCATATAAGTTATAGGGTTGATGATTTTACTAAGTGTATTAAAATAATGATGCTTTTTTTATCTGAATACTATCTTTCCGCACTTTATAGCGTCTATTTGTGGGCTGGTGAATAATTTGTCTGACTTGTTGTATTTACTGAACTAACCACACTTTTCTTTTGATAATCATTCAGTTGTATCCTCCATTTATGCCTTCTCTGGGCGATTCTCTTCGATATACGCTGCAATGTTTGGTCGTGCCTCAAAGGCTTCACGGAACTTTTGAACTACTTCAGGTAGTTTGGACTGGATGTAATGAGTTAGCACCATGAATCAGGTAAGTCATTCATCCAAAAGTATAAACTTACTGGTAGAGTTCCGATTCGTTCATCGTTATCAATTGACTGATAGACGGCGAAGTCGGCGTAGGATATTCTGTCTCCGAGGAGATAAGGACCATTGTTTGCAGAGTAGTACTCTGCAATGACATTGTAATATTGTGGTACAAACTTGTTCCTGTACTCATCTGTGACACCTTTCAGGCTTGCTACCCATTGAGTCTATATCTCATTCATTAGCACATGTAACCGACGGTTATTCCATTATAGATTTGACTTACCCTCCAATCATTGTAAACATCTGAAACAGCATCAAGCTGAAATTTCTCATGATTGGTTTCGCCTTCATAGCGGCCGATATCTCGAGCGAGATATCGTAAAATGGCAATATGCTATATGGGGAGAAGTATGTTAGCGCATCCTAACATTTAAAAGGATCTCGTTCATTGAGTAACTAACCTGGTTGATAACAATACCATTGATCAAGAGTGCAGGCACCTTGCCAGTTCGAGTAATGCCTTCTTGCTTGAGTCTCTCGCTCGTAGCTGGCCATGTGGCATCATAAGGATGTCGGATATCGTTGAATTTGATCTCTGCGTCTCTCATGAATAGACTAATATATGTGTTAGTTCGGGTTACAAGGGGTCACAATAATAAGGTTGGTTGTGGAAGAGAAGAGTTGCTGAGTGGCGCACGACTTACCGTACGACTTCGCCACGGCCCATTCGACCAATGTCTAGGTAGTGGAGGGTGGGGATAGATTTAGTAGCCATTGTATATGTTTGTGATTGTGTTGCTGTAACTGAAGGGATAATGATGCGAGTTGGTCTATGCTGGAGCAGTTGTCTAGAGACTTGGAGGCTACCCGAAACTACTCGGAATATAATGGCTTTTAATACAGGTCGACAACTCACTCTTATGGACGGAAGGAACATGGCTTTGTAATAGTGACCAATCTCTCTGACAAACTAATAATGTGTTGCTCGCATTCTCTTTCCAACTAGTAGGAAACGGAAACTACTTTGTGTTTGCGCTCTTTGTGCGCTCCGAGTTGAGTCCGAAGAGAGCTGAAAACCAACTCTTACGGCTGACTCATCCGGAATCAACGTCCCCGCGGAGATGCTATGTACTGTTTGGGTATGTGCTTTGCTCGATTTCGCAAAAACTAGCCGCGCGATGTGCCGCGCCCAGGAACTGGCGGTCCGGATTTGGGCAGTGGACGCCGCACCAACATCATCGGGGAGAGATTCAGATTCTTGCAATTGACTACTGGGGCGCATTATGTCATTGAAGCTTACATAGCTGGAATACTCGTACGTGCATCGGGCGCGCTGACGTAGGAGCAATTAAAGGGTTGTTGCCTTCATATTGTGCTAGCGGCTTGAAAGGGGAGATCATGAAAACTACAAATAGCGAGGCTGTGACGCGGCAGTGAAACAGCTGTTTTGTCACTGTTCTAGTGTTCTAGTACGCTATTTTTCCACGTATGGTGAAGATTCCATTCGTGGCGCAGTTGATAGTATTCCATGCATAGGCAAATGCGTCCAAGTGCTGACGGGCCTTGTCTCGCCCTATGCTCTAATCTTCTAGCCGATGACAAATCTTTCTCGAGTTTGCGGTAAGATGACGACTATTGGGAGGATGATCTCCTGAAAAGCACTGGAATCTGGTCTATCTGCTTTAATTTCCGTATTACCACATCATTGATAATTGTTGGAGGTAAATATGGCCCCGTCCCACGACGGCAGCACTCCGCTTCCCTGGAGGTTTGTTAGACGCGATTTCGCGATCCTCACCTACCTACACCGTCATCTGGAAAGCAACACAGTAAACGCGTAAATCGGTCATTTTGCCGCCATGAATTCAATGGCCTCTATGGCTGACCGAAAGGCTGCAGCATCTGATTATATACCACCTCCTACGTTCAACATGCCGGCTCGTCACGAAGTGCATGTGCCATCAGATTCGGTAGCGGAGCGAAAAGTGCGACGAGCCATTGAAGACTCGGCATCGAGAAACGCGGAGCTCCTCGGCGAGCTTGAAGCTACGGCACATGCACCCGGCCTATTTAACAACAACCAGGTGAAGATTGAACATGTTGACAAACGACTGGCTGATCTCGAGCCCGAGGTCGAGAAGGCCATTGCCGCCGCCAACCTGCAGCTCAAGCAACACAAGAGCTATAGAGACTCGGTGGCCAAGAAATTCGTTTACACCGTGCTGAAGAAGAAGAGTGCCTTTGAGGACAAGGCCATGCGAGAGGAGAAGGCCTACCATGAAGTGCTTGAGAAGCGTCACAAAGCTGAAGCAAAGTTGAAGGATCTCCAGGCAGATAAAGAGGCACTGACTGTTGAGATGAAGGATTTGCAAGAACTGGTGGGACGACACGGCACTGCACACAAAGAAATCGACGCCCTGTACTCGCGCATTTTCGATGGCCCTACGGCGGGATTCGCAGACGAGGATGAACAGGAAGAGACACATAAACTTGCAAAGTTGGCGCTACAGGAGAGGACAGAAGCACTCAAGGCGGCTGTTCGAGGCATTAAAGCCGCCCAAGCAGTCAAAGTAGCCATCGAACGCGCATCATTTGAGAAGCAACGCGCAGCCTTCGAGAACCACTCCGATATCTTTTCTCAGCGTGGCGTTCATACAGTTCTGAAACGTTGCGTCGCTTATATCAATCGCGGACTTGAACTCAGCGACGAGGCCGTCGAAGCTATAAAAGCGACACCTGGGCCGGACTTGGTACAAGCCAAAGACAATCTTGATCGGCTTTTCCACACTGCCAGAGCGACAGCGCAAGAGCGCTACACGAACAAGTCGCAAAACGCCGATCTTATAGAAAGACTGGGAGCTACGCTGTCACAAGCGTTGTTTGCCCAAAAACAGTACGTTGAAGCCATGAAGAAAGTCACAGAGTCACGAAGAGAATCGATCCGGAGGACAGCAAGAGCTCTGGAAGATGAGCGACGTGCCTTGCAGCAGCTCCGGCAGAGCGCATTCGAGACTACCGTTGGCTTCGGTGCCGCGGCTCCTGCGTATCACGAATGCTGTGATCGAGCTCCTGGGTTTGAGCAGGATTCCCACCAGCAAACCGCATCTATCACTGAGCCGGTTGTTGTGGAGCTTCCTGAAGAAACAGAGGCTCCTCCTGACTATGTGTACGACCAAGATGGACAAGCGCCTCCGGCAGCAGGGGGAGAACCTGGATTAAGCTCTCAGAACCACGGCACTCCTCTTCGTGGAGAAGCTACCCTTTTCAACCCACGAGGTCTGCAGGAGGTTACCTAATTGGATACGGAACGTCGAGGTGTTGACTACGGCATGAGCCTTGCCTACATTGTCTGTCATTTACTATACTCATGAGCCTTTTGATTTATTTTACCGCCCGGATTGCCTGTTAGCGTTTGGAATGTGCAATCGGTTGCTGCTATGTTTGTAATGGCGAGGATGACTACTTTGAATACCACGGTGCTATATGGAGTTACTTTTCTTGTTTGACTGTATTAGGGTAGCAGCGTCTTCATTGGGCAATACATATTGAGTTTAACACACGCCCCTAGCTAAGCATTCTTTAGCTCTCGAGACTAGCAATGGGATGGCTGTGACATTAACTCTTCTATTTTTACTCACCGACGTCACTGGTGTTTGCTTTTGTATCTCATTTCCTTTGCTTATGACACTTTATCCACATATGGAACTTCATGGCATCCCGCTCTATTCACTCTCCCACATCTTGCCTGACATGCTCCCTATAGCTCATTTAAGGCAAGCAAACTCTTTCGTTATCACAGGCATGACTCTGTAGCATAGACTCTCCCGTGCGGAAGGCTTACTTGCTCTGTAGTATAAATCTTGAGTCATGTAGCTATGAGCCGGCCTCTCGGCTAACATAGTCTGCGCTCTTGCGCCCTTAATCCAACAACTGGTGCGTATCAAACGATATTCTTTGACATGTAATACCTATTTGAGTTCCCGATGTCCCAATTTGGCTATATCTCAAACAGTATGTCAGCATTGCGCACTGTTGAGCAACCAGCTTGCACGCCAAGTCCGAGATAGGCAAATGCTCAATGCTAGCTACATTCTGATGTCTCTGTTGGATCATGTGTAAGTGTAAAAGGAAATTGCTCTTGAACTTCTGAAAAGAGTCCGATGTAGTATTTAAATATGAAGGCAAAGCCTCCACTTGGATGTAGACCCAATCTCAATATTAAACAGCAAGCAACGAAATATAGCGCTAAAATGCCGTCTATAGCAGGTCACAGAGTCCTCGTCCTTGGAGCCTCATCGGGAATAGGCTTTGCCGTTGCAAAGCTAACCCTCTCAGAGAACATTGCGCATCTTGCAATTGCATCCTCAATAGGACGAAACTAGACAATGCCGTCAAGGCACTCATAAAAGCAGTACCTGGGTCGGAAGATCGGATATCCAGCATTTTGGTCGATCTTGGTGGCGAGGACACGGAAACACAACTCGAGCAGGTTCTCGCGGACGCTGTTGCTGCTGCTGGAGGCCCTCTCGATCACATTGTTCACAGCGTGAGCAATAGACGAGGCCCGCTTGTTCCTTTCTCTCCGGTTGACTACAAAACCATTCATGGACTGTTTGTTCCGAGGTTTGCTCAGTTGGCGCTTCTCGGAAAGTTGGCCCCTAAATACATGAATGCCAAAGGCACCTCGTCGATCATTTTCACTTCTGGTCATGTCGAAGATGTGCCAATGCCAGGCCTGGGTGTTCTCTCTAGCGTTGGCGCTGCCATTACAGGTATGGCCATAGGGCTGGCCGTTGATATTAGCCCGATACGTGTAAATGCGGTTGCGCCCGGCATCACTGAGACTCCAATGGTAATCGAGGAGACGGGCGAAACAATGGCGTCTGCAATATATGACCTTGCTTCCAGGCAATCGTTAGTCGGGAGACCCGGAACAGCAGATGAGGCTGCCGAAGCCTTTGTGTATTTGATGAAGGACACAAATGCCACCGGTACCTCAGTCAAGTCATCGGGAGGATCTATTATTCGCTCGGCTTAACACGGTGGCTGGCTATTGTGCGCGGCTCACATGTCTCAAAATGCATAACCTGGCCGCATCGGGACCGAGTTCCCATATGGGAAAGGCAAGCTTGATGTAGTGCCCGCATCAACCCGCGCCTTGTTACTGCAGTTGTCCTGTAGCTAAAATAATCTGAATCCTTCGAGTTGCATTACTCGGCTTTATTTGCGCTTGTTACGTTTATACGACATAAATCTCCGATTGGTATAATCTCAAGAAGAGCGGGAAGAGAGAGAATACTCTTCTTGTGCTACTGGGAAATAAGAACAAGAACGTAACAAATATGATCTATGTCTATTAAGAGCGCCTTATACATGGGTAAAATACATGATATAATACAAAAGCTTTTTTCTAGTCCAAATTCCATCTTTATATGACTTCTTCATGGTTCCTCAATCCTGACATCCTCAGTCCAACTTCCCTTGGGCTGGTTGTACAGATTCCATGCCTCCTGGGCAATGTTCTTGGCATTCAGCTTCTGATTTTGGTCCAACACATATCCTGCAACACTCAAAAGGGCAACATGAACTCCTTTAGGCTCAAATTCCAGGCGGAGAGATCGAGTAAAGTTCTTCTGGGCAGCCTTGGACATGGACAGCGAGACAAGATTGGTCTCGGGTGTCTCAGGGAGATGAGAGCTGGTGACAATGAGTGTGGGTTGGGCTGAGGAATCTTCCGCCGCCAGCACAGTAAGCTGTGGGAAAGCCCATTTGGAGAGGTTGTTTAGGGCAATGGTGGAGATCATGAAGTCCCGGATGAGCTCCTCATCGGTGACCTCCATATGTCGGGACTGTGCGACGATGGCGGCGTTGTAAAGGACAACTTCCACGGTTCCGAGATCCTGGGTAATTTCCCTGAGTGTCGCTGTGAACTTAACAGGGTCGATGACGTCAGTTGAATAGGTCTTTACAGTTACATTGCCATTGGCAGCACTTGTAACAGTGGCTGCATCTTTCTCAAGCTGAGTGGGATTCCTGGCAACAAGAGCGACTTTGTTGAACTTGTTGGCGGCGAAAACAGCGGCTGTGTTGGTTCCAATTCCAGGGCCGGAACCAACGATGACGACGACATTATCAGATCGGGAAGACATTTTGCAGTATGTAAATCTTCTGTTTATTATAAACTTGAAGAAGCTTAAAGATGTAATGGGTTTCAAGTCGTGAGAGTGTGGGTTGTTGTTAGAGATGAGAGGTTGTTGGAGTTGTAGTATTGCTTTCTATGCTTTCTTGTACTTGTCTGAAACAAACTTCTTCTTCCCAGGAGCGCTCCATTCCTTCTATTTATCTCAAATTCCTTCAGCTTCACTTTCTAAACTGCTTGATAAACTTCATTAGGTATTTTCTGCCACGCAGCCACGGAGAAGATCAAGCGCGCCACAATGTGCCATTATTCAGCTTGGATGCACTAATGACGATATGTTGTTCCCTTAGACCCTGCGCCGTGAAACATCTCCGCGGAATTTTAGCAATCAATCGTGCGATCGATACTGCCCGGAAAAGGGACGGGAGTCCTAACCTCGGCCCCTAATGCCGAAAAAGGATTTCATAAGGCTGATGCCGTTGCTCTCTTTTCCCAATTGTTGAATTCTCAAAACAGAAAAGAAACCCGCCGGTGAGTTCTACTTCATTCTTTGCAGTTTCCTTTCCCCGCCAGAGCCAGACTATGTCATACAGGATCTGTGGCTTCTGCAGAGTTCTTACAAAGCAGCGCTAAGAGGCACTCCTGGCGCTCAGCGAACCCACGCAGGTCTTTCAGCTGGAAGGCGGAGATGACGATAGCCGGCAATGGCGAAACCTTAACTTCCAATGGTGCTGTTTGTATAACAACTCCGGCGGGCCAAAACCTCATATTCAGGGCGTTGCGTATACTGACTAGTGCTGGACAGGTCGCTCATGCATCCTTGCATAGACCAACACTAAACCGAGAATCAACAATTATTTCGCTCGACAAAGTTTATACAACCTTCAGAAACTGATTGAACCATGGCTGCCCAGAGAACTGCAGAATTGAGACGTCTGCTTGCGCGTCCTTACCCATGGGTTAAAAAGTCTTTTATTGTCGGGGCACCGATGCGCATCATGGCCGGCCCAAACTTGGCCGTTGCCGTGTCTGCTGCTGGCGGCTTGGGGTTTCTAGGGCCACAGGTTAAGCCAGATGGAGTACTGGCTGATCTTGATAAGGCCAGGGAACTGGTTGCAGCTTCTAGCTTACGCCACCCCCTGCTCCCTATTGGCGTGGGCTTTCAGGTCTGGAACGGCGATCTGAAGATTGCAACATCTGCGGTTGAGAAACACAAGCCGTGTGCTGTCTGGCTATTTGCTCCGAGAAATGGCCAGAAGGAGCTGGACGAGTGGACGACTTCTCTTCGTGGGGCCTCTCGTGATACCCAAGTGTGGATTCAGGTCGGCACGCTGAGTGACGCGATTGCCGCTGTCAACAGCTTAACCCCTCCAGATGTTCTGGTTGTTCAAGGCTCTGAAGCAGGTGGTCATGGTATGGCAAAGCAGAGCACCGGAACTATTGTTCTGTTCCCTGAAGTGGCAGATGCCGTGAAGGAGTCTGGAATCCCCGTTGTCGCAGCGGGAGGAATCATCGATGGGCGAGGTGTGGCTGCTGCCTTGTCTTTGGGAGCTGCTGGCGTCGCTATGGGGACTCGATTCCTTGCCTCTTCAGAGGCACGCATCGCAAAGGGATATCAGGACGAAGTAGTTCGGGCATCTGACGGTGCGAAAAACACTCTACGTACTCAGCTATACAATCATCTGCGTGGCACATTTGGCTGGCCCGAGCTGTTTTCACCTCGAACTCTCATCAACCGTAGCTGGATCGATCACGAAGCAGGCGTTCCGTTTGAGAAGCTCCAGGTGCTACATGATGAGGCGGCCAAGAGTGGTGATGCTGGTTGGGGTCCAGAGGGGCGACTTGCAACTTACGTCGGAACGGGCGTAGGTCTTGTGCGGAGCGTGCAAGACGCAGGAGTGATTGTAGAGAGTGTGAGAAACGAGGCGAGGGATATTCTTAAGGCCTTGACCGATGATATTTAAAGAGCATTAGCATGTATTGTACTCCTGATTGGTGGGCTATTTGGTTTGGAGACTACACTGAGTTTCGGTAGTTTAATGAATTGGCAGACATAGTGGTATCAACTCTGTGTTCTGCTAATAATTTATGATATACTTGGAAAGAGATAATGCGATTATCTTAGTCTCAACTTGTTTTATTTTTGCTGTTGACAAAATTTGGTCCGCTATGAAGCCAGCTTCAGACCCTGACTATTGATAGACGATTGCCTGGTTCATGTATATACTTGCACTTGTTTCGCCTTTTACTTGAAGTTTGTCAAGGCCCCTCAGCTTCATGTCTTATGTGTCTGCTTATACTACGTATCTAGTATCGACTTTCCAACTAGCCGTATTCCAGATTGGAGGCTGGCTTGGGCCGGAGTTGTTTTAGCTGGATTAATATCTAATCCTAGACGTACTGCGTTCTATTGCCGTATGAAAGCTGTTTTCTAGCTGGTAGCGCGCTGCTCGTTGTATCTGTCATCATCCGCAAAGGCTATCACGGGCCGTAGAAATAAGATACTACTTTAAGACGTTTTCAACAGAAAGCATTTTACAATGCAACCAAGTACCAAGGCCGGAGGGGTTGGACTCCAAATAGCACAGTGTGTGAACATATATGTTAGTGTAGTTAAAATCCAGTTCCGTCCATCTTTCCTACCACTAGCTTCTTTACAGCCATTTTGGCACTGTTGAGGAGTGACGCAATTGCGGATTTTCTATCACCTTGTCGGCTCAATTATTAAGAAACCATTACTCGGGCTTCGATTTGAAGACGCAATTTTGCAAGTAACACGCGTTTTTTATCTACCCGTTGGTTCTTCACTTCCACGTTTGTCATGAAGGATTGGAGCCAAAGGGTACCCCTCGCGAAAGTGACTCAATCGCCGGTGGACTTGCGGACTTTGGCATCACGCTCTTTGCGGATGAACGAGATCTTCACTTATAAAAGACTTGAAGCTTCTTCTTCGCACTGAAAAACAAAATTCAAATCCGCGGCACATATTTACAATCTTTGAATCAAACTCGACAGTTCGCGACGCCATTCACCATGAGCCAATCCCCGCCCCGCCGGCGTATTCGCCAGCTAATACCACAGCTTCATCTGGGAAAATGGCCTACCGGTCCCCTAAACTCCATTACTGATGTTCCTGGTGTTCTATCACACACAGAGTCCATTCATAACCCTCCCGGAAGCGAGGAGAAGTCTCCTGACATCAATACCGGTGTCACGGTTATTTTGCCCCGGCCTGACTGGTACAAGTATTCTAGCTTTGCCGGTTTCTTTAGCTTTAATGGCTGCGGAGAGCTGACGTCGTCCCACTGGCTCAATGAAACAGGGCTGTTGGCGTCACCAATCGTCCTCACCACTACGTCCTCTGTTGGTGACGCGTACCGTGGAATCCTGGAGTATGCTGTTCAGTATCACTCTAATGAAGACAAAGAAGTTGATCTGTTTCTTTTTCCAACCGTTGCGGAGACTTTCGATGGTTACCTGAACGACCAAAGCAGATTCGCCGTCACACCGCAGCATATCATCAAGGGTATTCGAAGCGCGACTGCTGAGGCTGTGAGGGAGGGTAACACTGGTGGCGGAACAGGCATGATTTGCCACAGGTTCAAGGGTGGTACTGGTTCGAGCAGTCGCGTCGTCAAGGGCTTTGACATCGATGGAAATGCAAAGTCCTACACAGTCGGAGTGCTTGTCCAAGCCAACTATGGTTCTCTAGACAACCTCCGTATAGGAGGCGTCCCAGTAGGCCAAATTCTCAAAGAGCAAGGGCAGACAACAACAGAACAGCTCAAGCCGGGAGAAAAAGAGCCGCGCAAAGATGGCAGCATTATCGTCATCGTTGGCACTGATGCTCCGCTTCTTCCCGTCCAGCTGCAACGTTTAGCCAAGCGTGCTACCGTGGGCCTGGCCAAAGTTGGTGGATATGGAAGTAACACATCGGGGGATATCTTCCTTGCCTTTTCCAACGCCAACGACATTCCAGTTCAAGAACTTTCCATGTCTGGCGCTCGTTCTGCTCACCCCCATGTTCCACAACTCCTGGGTGTGAAAATGTCAACCAATGATACCATTGATGGGTTGTTTGAGGCTGTTGCTGATGCAACCGAGGAAGCTATTTACAACGCACTCTGCATGGCTGAGACGACGGTAGGCTTCAAAGGGAGAAGGGTTGAGGAGATGGATTTGGTTAAGGTAAAGGAGATTGTTGAGAAGAGATTGTAATCTCAAGTTCGCCTTGTCATCAGACCATACGATGGAAGGTTTGTTTTTGGGGCCAAATAATGCTACTCGACTATTTACGGTTGAAGGGGAAATCTGTGTATCTGATAATAATAATAGGGACCTACATGCTATAATTATTTCTTTGTCGTGTTTTCCCAACAGGATGAGTCTTGCAAGTGAGCCGACCACAGAAGAACACAGATCACATGAGGCTGCCGTGTGACTCTTTCCATTTGACAATTCTGGCCAGACCTTCCTGTCCTCGTATCCGGAGGAAAGGAGGCGATAGAGGGAGATTGACAAGGAGGGGGGGGGGGGGGGGGGGTTATAAGGTGGGACAGGAACTAGGGCTTAATGACCTTTGGCGCTTGTGATACACAATGGCGGCCACTCCTCAACCACCTTGCCAAGAGTCCCTGATCTAGCAGCTCCCTCATCGCTAAGAGACACCGACAAATTTACCTTTTTTTTACTTCCAAGTGCAAGGCAGCTTGTTTGTTGTCTTCATGCTGTTTTAGATCAATAATATGTAGCAAGATATTTCCGTAGTTGAGGAGATTAATGAACACTCTCAGATATCGACCTTGATGACCTGGTAAGCCTTATGGTCTCCGTCAGTCGACTGTATGCGGCCAGCCTTGTACAGCCAATCAGTGTGACTCTCAGATGCCGGTTGACTCTTCTGTCAACGAGGCTTGAGCTTTTCGTTTGATGGAACAGTGGCTGACCAGGGGTGATAATCGAAGGGGGTAACTATACATTCACGCCTACACCGTGGTTGAAAGTGACTTATGACGTACATCATATTCCCTCTAAATACTGAAACAAAGAAAAATAAGAGCTTTCTGAGGCGATAGATTTCTCAACGTCCTTGGCATCAGGCGGCCGGGCCCTACGGTAAAGCAGGATCTAGATGATCTAGATAAGCCTCCTCCCCGCCGCCCTGTGTAACGGAGTCGGCCCAATCGGATACAAATCGCTACTCTTTGACGCCGCTTTCGAGTACTGTGGTGATGATAGTAGGGCACTTTCCCTCGAGGCAGCAGCATCAAGGGGAGGGGTGACTTTGGACATTCGCTGCTGTACGCCGATATCGTCGCGTATCAGGCATCCTTATGGCTTCGTAATAAAGAGAACACTGCCCGGTTAGGTCTTTGAGTTGATGAGTTGGCAAGAATAAGGCGTCAGAATATCCGTTTGTTTGCTATGGCGTGCATAGTTTTGCGCCCTATCAGAATCTTTCACGATGTAGGCGTCTTCCAGCTACCAACGGTGGCTGAATCATCTGATATCTGCCAAGTTCAAGCCGGAGCAAACACGTAGGCCAGGCCAGGCCAGGCCAGGCCTTCATTCCTTTGTTGGAAGTGTATCTCCTGTGCGGATATAAGAGGTCTCATTCACCATGGACAAGTTGAAACCCAAACTCTACCACTCACCACTGCAACTCCAGCCTCTTAATCCGTCCGCAACGGGCTACTGGAAAGTACTTCTACGTCTCTCATTGAATTTATCAATGGCCCCAGCAGCCCTCTACCCAAACACCATCAGGAGTATGGACTTCTCAACTGAGGTAAAAGTTGGCCTCGGCGTCGGTATACCAGCCATTTTAGTAGCCGTTTTTGCCGCTTTCCTCCAGCTTTTCTCTTGGCGATATCCAGTGGTTCGTGCCATAACGGCGCCATGTGCGGATGCCGTCACTAGTACTTCATCAGTGGATGGACATGAGTCCGAGTAATCATGACCAGGAAAGCTTTGTTCTTGGTAAGCTCAGCCTCCTCCCCAGATACCTTGTCCTGTATATTCCGATATTGACTTTCACTTGGTAGCTTGTGACGAGGGCGCAGAACACTGTTGCACAACGACCGACCGTATCTGAGGAGGGTATGCATCCTGGACCGTTCGACCCTTTAAAGCAACAGACATCACGTCTCGAGAGACATTTGCAGCTAACCTGGATGCGGTACTTAGGTGACAGATGTCGTGAAGTTTATTGGATACGTATCAAGATTGCAATGGATCCTTTTTTATGCTTGCTGAGAGATGTGGGAGATTGTCACCAGGAGGATTAAGTAGTGCCTCTTTGTAAGTTGCTTTTCGATAATACGATTAGGATGAGTGTCACTAGGAAGATTAATTAGGGCTCTTTGTTTTTCTTCTTTTAAGTTGATTTCAGATGATACGATTAGGATAGCTGACATTTATACGATTCGAATTTTGTGTCCTCGTTCTAAACCAAGAAATTCGTCGCACAATGCATCCATTCCGTTAACAACCTTGTCCCAAATGGGCGGCCATTCATAAATCCATCTTGCAATACGCCCTAACCCACAACGAGTGTAGCATCCTGGCTGATCTTTTGCTAGGGATAAAATGAGATAGACATAAACAATCTGATCGATCCCATCTTCGTGACCATGCTCAGAATGATACGAATACAGTGGCAAGATAAAAAACGATCCCTCTTCGTATTCTGGTTCATCAAAAGATATCATCATCTCCAAGTGTTCTTCATCAAGAAACACTTCCAATTCGGGGTTTATGGTTATTTGGTTGAGAGGTCCTTCGATGGTAAGAACTCCAGACGAGGCGGGCCCTGTCAAATCAGATGTAGCAGGCGTTATTTGCGCATCTACAATTGCTGCTTTCGTTTTTACGGCGCCAAACCACCCATCTCCATGACTATCGCTTATGCTTTTGAACGGCTCGAATTTCACTGTGTTGTCAGTGGAAGCCCAGGACCACGAAGGTGCTCGATAGTTTGTGGGTCGACATAGATTTGGTTCACATTCCCAAGCCAAGTTCACCACAGGTTTTTCCTGTGTTTTCCAAATTCCAGAAAGATAAGTGGCTCCGGATATTTCCTGTAGATATTTCGCAATGCCAGACAATGCAGGCAGTAAATCGGATTGAAACGTTAGACTCGCAGCTGTGTAGCGCTCAAGAACATCTCCCCAAGTCTCCACTAAATCACCTGCGGATAAAGTCTTGTGAGCATCGGCCATGAGCCTCTTTGGTACGTAATAATAAGTCCAAAAATCAGGAAGGCCTTCAGGGAAACTCTCGGACGCTATGAGCTCATTGCACTCCCAAATGAGCTGTCGACTCGTAAAGTGGGCGGTCCTTGGAGACAGAAGTCGTTCTTGCAAAACCCAACCTCTCTAACGATTTTCTGTCAGAGATGGAAAAAGTCAAGTGGGAAATCTGTATTCACTTGCCTTTGTAATTGCAGCAAACTCGATGTCGTCAGCTACTTCGAGCTCTTCTCGGATAAGAAGCAACTCCTCACGTTCCTCTGGGTAGCTGAGAGAGATACCGGTGTATATACCTTCTCTGTTGTAGTAAAGACCACCGGTGGAATCTGAAGAGGCCGTTGCAGATATGTTGCACATGGCATTTCGGTATACATTGGCCATTAGACTGGCCTCCCTCTCCCAGTCAGCCTTGTCATCTTGAATAATGCAAATGCAGTCAATCCAAATGTATCGAGCTCCAAGCTGTTTTGTTGCGTTGATTGCCTCTTCAAATGTCTTAGCCAGAGGTGGCAACTCTTTCAGTAGAGCCTGCCTATTTGCCCTTTCAAGCTTGAACACGGTGGCAGCATTTCCCCAGCAATGACTTAACGTCACATATGAACCACGTGGGAAACTGTTTCCTGTCTCAATTAGCTTGACGCTACTTCTATCCGACTCTGGAGCTCCAACATCTATCAGTCTTGTGGGATACCACTGTGGTGAGGCCACCTGTTGAGCATTGTTGTTGCCACACATGTCATGATCTTTGATACACGTTTTCAGAGCATCAATTACGAAGGGTTTAATATTTGAGTTCGTTTTGCCAGCTGGAAGATGCTTGACAGAGAGAATCGGAGAAGGGCCTAGATTTCAGTGAAGATTAGCAATAGCTTCAACGCAATCGACATTGGAAGCGTAAAGAACCTAGGCCTTGCAAAATAAAATTTCGTTCCACTCTGTCAGCTTTCCCTTTTAGCTGAGGGGGCATTAGTATTGCAAAATTAAGTCGACATGCAAATTCAGGGCTTTTCATATAAGTCAGATCGAAAGAGGAAACTTTGTTGCCTATTGAGCCCACGACTGTGTCTCGAATTTCTGAAACCATATCCTCTGACATATCTTCAAATAGCGTTTTGCAGACGAAGCATCCTTTATCGACAGCGACCAAGAAACTTTTGTAATTTGAGTGACCATATTTCCAGTGACGCTCTAGCGCAGAGGCTTGTCGCAAACCATCCGCGTATCTATCACTGCCAAGCCAATCAGGATATTGGACGCCACATGATCGGACACAATTTTGACAGTCTTGGCAAAGATAAGTGCCTGGTTGAGTCGTTATGGTGAGACCTGGCTCTTCCATATTGATCTCTCCGGATATTTGGAGACAGAGAAAATAATATTAAAGGCAAAGGTAATAAAGAGGATGAAGAGATGAAGAGATGAGGGAATTATATTTATGTTTGGTGAAAATCAGGCAGCACCCAGCTCTGTGTCTGCGGAGTAAGGTGCACAGATCCCATGATTCGTGCAACAGTCATCATGTATTTACCTAGCGAGACACACTGGAACCGTTCACATGCAGCGGCTGTGATACGGTTTATCTCAGCCGCAGTTAGTGCAACCTAATATGTACTAGTAAACATGATCCTTCTACTTGAGAGCCAGAGGGAAAGGGTCTAGTTTCATTCCTGATTATTCCTCGCGTCTATCATAACAGATTCAACCCGGATCATTTGATCTCTACAAGGGAATTCGTTTTCAAGTAAAACACAAATCCTCTCGCATTAGCGGCGAGATCCTTACGGATGTAAGGAGATTCTCTGATAAACTTCAATTCAGCTCGAACGCTATTCTCGAGACTATAATTATAATGTTGTGTCCCGTTAATATTTGGGAATTATATTATAATACTTGCGCAGAACGTGAAACGACTTACTTCTTCCGTCATGCATGTAAAATTTGATGTTGTCGATTTCGCTATCAAGGTTTGAGGTTTGGGCCTTGATATTGTTTTTGATCATCTCCTCTGATATTCGGGTAGTCCCACAATCTAATCCGATTAGATGACATCTGATGTATTACAAAAAGACGCTGCGTACCTTCGTGGTGAATGATAATAATGTCCCGCAGCTCGTTATTGAGAAGAGCTTCCAGGTAGAGCAAATCGTTAAGATACGGTCGCACATTGCCACCCATTGTTCTTATCACAAAAGCTTCTATGAAAGAGTCAGTCGAAACCATTAAGATTTGTTCATTCATTTTGCCCTACCTCCTTTCCGTAGTTTAAAGTGTTCCTCAGGACTAAACCGAAAATCGCAGCAAGCAACTGTCCATCGGCACCTTTCGTTAGAAGTATCTCAATATTGGGGGAATACTCAGCATACATATGGCAACGGTGGGTTTTACAAAGTTTTTGGGAGCTTCTGACATAAATGGAAGAGGATCCGCTGACTTGGCATATTCCCTGTATCAAGGATTAGCTTTGGGGGCTCTGTTGGAGGTATCAAGTCATACGCGCTGCGCAGAAGCAAATCTGCGAATGTCACCTCCTCAGTGGGAAATGTAAATGGGGCCATCTTGATTGGTGGAGATTTGAGGACAAGACGGCCGTTTGAAGAAGAAGTGTGCCGATATGAAGGTTCCACCAGCTCAAAACAATAAAATAGAAGCTGAATAATTTAAGACTGATACTTAATATCTGGTGTCTAACGAGGTCTTGGCTACTTGCAAGTTCTACTTCTTCTAAAGACAACTGGAGACATGCAATTACTGTTAGAATGTCCTGACAAATTGACAACGTCAGGATGCTTTACCGACGACGGCCAAGGAATAGCAATGCCCATTCTAGGCTGACAGTCGGCAGATCTCACACGTCTGCTTGATTCTTTACTTTTCCTTCGCTACGGAGTGCACAGTGACAATTTCGATCACAGTAGGAGGGCGCCAGAACTGCAGGGGACAGTCGTCAGCATATCGGTATAGCGCAAAAATGACGGACTAGCGCAACCCAAAGTAGTATTTGCTTTTCAAACCATCGTTGCCCAACATATACAAGTCGTTCGTGTTCCCGGAAGCATCGCGGAAGACGACTAAATGACCTCAGTAGTCTATTTGGGCTAGCTATCATGGCTTTATTGAGCATAATTGAACCTAAATCCGCCTAAGTCCGCTCATGATGCGAAACAAGGACTTGCATGTTGGCTTCAGCAATGGCGGATTTGGAAGTTGCTAAGCTAGAGTCCGTTAAAATCGTTATGTGAAGTTAGGTTCGTTTTTACTAATTAGACCGACGAACCTGGTTATCTTCAACCTGTGATGAAGTAGCTTGGTAATCGGCTACGTATAGATTGTATTGGTCTCATTATTTTGGGCCGAAGGGTCGTCTTCTTCATGTACTATTTAATCCATCACAGACCCTCATCATCAATACGGCCATCAACCACTTTCTGCAACAAAATCAAACCCAAGCTACTTTACCATCTACCCAACGTACTACAAAACCTGCTACGCGTCGGAATTTTTTATCACAGACTGCAACATGGCGATCAATGAAGAGACCGTGTTGAAGTACGGCGTCCTCGTCTACCCTGGCTTTCAGCTCATAGACGTGACTGGGCCTGTCGATATCATAAACGTCGCCAGCAGCCATATACCTGGCGTTACTCTCGACATAATTGCCGAAACTCTGGACCCAGTACCTACAAAGCCATCTTCAAAGCCTCCTGCTGGACTACCGGTCTTCAGTACTTGGCAAACTCTTGTTCCTACGCACACATTCGCCACTGCCCCCCTCGATTTGGACGTCTTGATTGTACCAGGAGGGGTAGCTAACTTCAACCCCGAGGATGTGACAAAGCCAAACTTGGAGCTCATGCGCCCAATGCTAGATTTCATCAAGGAGCGCTATCCACGACTGAAACACCTGATTACGATCTGCACAGGCTCGGGGATTGTGAGTCAGACGGGTTTGTTGGATGGGAAGAAGGCCACCATGTTCAAAGGCGCGTGGCCCATCATTTCGAAATGGAGAGACGAGGTTAACTGGGTATCGAAGGCTCGATGGACAAGGGATGGTAATATCTGGACAAGCTCAGGCGTCACTTCAGGCATGGATTTGACGTTCGACTTTGTCGCGAAGATTTATGGTGAAGAGGTGGCTCAACAAGTTGCGGCGGAGATGGAGTATGTGCGACACACCGATGCCAACATTGACCCCTATGGCATTGACATTGAGTAAAAACTCTATGACCTGATAGATCCCGTATAGTGTATACAAATAGAGAGAAGAAATACGATTTTGGTGATAAAATGGTTCACAGATACGCGCATATGCGCCGCGCTGAGCGGATCGAGATTGGCTCTGCAAGAATACATGTGTAGGCATCTCTCGTACGTATAAGATTTTGAGATCATAGATCCGATCGCACATGTATTTTGTGACGTAGTCCGACTTTTGTAGACGAGGAACGATATCCGCTGTTCATGCTCTCTCGTTCGACTTCTATTGAGTACTAGAATTGTTATCCAGGTTCGAAACACTCAGATAAAATCCTTGAGGCGGCAGCGTCATTGGTGGGTTATCGAGCTCTATTGCCGTCAAATACTTAGCTATTGAGACATATCTGATTAGTCGCCATGTGAAACCGATGAATGGAGCCTCTCCTGACCTGCGGTGTGCCATCTTCTGCTCATGTAAGTCAATATTTGAATAATTGACTCAGCGTTTGCCTTGAAGGTGATATTTTGGCTTCTCTGATATAAATTCAGTTGTATTGCAGCAGTTTGATACAAGGAATACGGAATGAAGTGGGACATCATTATGAGATTCGATTCGTTCTCGGCGCTTTTGAGAAGGTGCTGTGAAAGTGCTGCCATCTGCGTAGAAACAATTTCCAAATTTTGGAAGTCCCAGCCATTTTGAAGATCATTATGAACAACTGGGGGAACGTATAATGCATAGAGAGAACTAGGTAGACATGGTGAGCGAACAAAGGCAAGATCATCGAGGCTACGTGAATATGGATACCTGATACACATTCCCAGAGCTCCGCAATAGGTGCTGAATTCTAGTTCCTCGTCGATCAGGATTGGTAGAAACGCCTTCAGAGTGCGCTCAAGTTGAGCGCGCTCGCGAGAGCGGAAGTCGACATCAGTAACAGGATGATAGACGTGCTGAATCACACGGCCTATGAGGTGCGCTACTTGACACTCTCTCGCAAACGGTCCCACATGAAATGGAGCTGGAGTAGAGATCGTCGCCGTAGAAGTTTCTGAACTAGCCTGTATTTGACTGATTAGAGATTCTCCAATGGAAATTGGGGGCTTACAAAGCCAACGGAGACACTCACTGTGGACGACACTTGTTCATTGTTTGAAGGCAGATGAGTTTCTGTTGTGGCATCTTCGGAAGCAAATATCGCATCTCCGCCACATAGAGCAGTAAATCTGGAATGAATAACAGAAGTTACTTTCAAGGCAACGTTAGGTTTCTGGATGCAGCATGGGGGAAATCGTACCTATCAAGGTTATGCACAGCCCACCATGTCCGCTTCCTTTCTTCCACATCGGTATCTTGTGAACGCCAGGAATCTCGGCTCAGGCCAAGATTCCGAGCCAACCTTGCACAGCTACCAATCGAAATAGAAGCTGCTGGATAGATCCCATGGCCAATCTCGTATAGGGCTAGAAGCAGTCTAGACTGAATGGCGTCCAGAGTATCAAAGCCTGCAGCTTCCAGAAAGCCAATACTGCTTTTGGCAACAAGATAATGTGGCGATGAAATATCCCTTGTTCTAGTATTTTGCTGCACAGGATTCTGTTGAATAAGCTTCATACACAAACAAAGTGTGGTAAAATCTATTCCCGAAGGAACGAATAATCGTGACAAGTTCTCATGGAACCTCGATTTTGAGATGATGGGTAGCCTGTGATGAACGGAACTAAAGTAGGTACTTGCAGTTTGGCGCACCTCATCCGGCGTTCCAAGAATGCTACGAGCTTCTTTCTGCAGCGCTGTTCCAAACGTGGCATTGAGACTCTACCAGTCGTCAGCAGGGCCGCGAGTTTACAAGACCCAAAGAGAGTGTGACACACTGTTAAGCTAGAGCGACTAGGGCCGGGCACCTCCGGAACGATACCATGGGTCGAATCCTGTCCTGCATTACCTTCATACAGGCAAAGGCGGCCGAACCTATCGAAATCATTAGCTTCTGATATCATAGTTCTATAGCGTGACGGAAGAGTTTGTGTGTCGTATCCTTACCGAAGACAGGTGGAACAAATAGGCAAACCGCGGTTGCATTTTCTTTTACTGTTTCTACATGCTTTGCACGCGTTTACAGGGGATGCCATGGAGTCGGATGATGTTGTCTCAACCTGATACTGACCGCCCGAGTTGCGAATGAACGAATCAAGGTTTCTTTGGCTCTGTTAAAGCGGATAGCGAGGCATAAGACAAGAGGATGACTAATATGGAAGTCTCCAGGGTAGGTGTCAACAAAGAGCTTTATTCCAGTGTCGTTCTAGAAAATAGAGTAAGGTTTAATTAGGTATATAGACAGCGTACATGAGTTTTTCTGTGAAACTATTTGTTGAAGTTGATTTGAACTTGAGTCTCCCTAGGATGCTGTGAGGCCCGATACAGTACGAGTTCATTCAGTATGATTATGTGGTTGATATGCATGAACTTGACGTGCTATATCGTATTGACAATATCATACTTAATATGGAGCACAACATGAGAAGCAGAACATTATTGCACTAGAATGATAGATTTACATCTATACTGCTTAGATTACTAGTTCAAAAGCTATACATCAATTACTCATTCTCCATTGGTGTGTGCCCTATGGGATACCCACCGAGGTATGGATTTGAGGATACCAATGCCGCGGCCAGTCTAATTGTTCTCTGGATCCGTGTTCTCGTGATTGCTGGTTCCGGTGAGTTAACATTCTGTGTCTCCAAATCTATTGGCGTCTCGTCCCAGATATTCTTTGCGTGAATGTCCATTGGATAAGGACTCCAAAGACAGTGGGTCGTTAAAATTGTCTGAAGGTCCCCAAAGCTTCCCAATACCGCGCGATTCTTGGCAATTATCTCCATGTAAATGTTCCAAAAGATTTCCTGGTATCCGGATATGCCATCTGAGCTTAGAACGATGAGTATCCCTACCCAGACGTCCAGATTTGCAGCGTGTAAAACCGCCATATTTTCGTGGTAATGATAGAACAAGTGCTCATTCAGTCGCTCAAGGACAGAAATGGGTCCGCTATATCTAGCGGGACATGTAGAGCGACACAAGAATGCTGTAAATTGCATTAAACAGAGCCCAAGAATAGCGTCGACGGACTTCAGACGGCCTTCGCTTTCGGTTGTCAGGTACCAGCGGACACACATGCTAATTATCATTGAGTATATGGTGTTTAGGTCGATGGTGTCGAAAGGACTAGTATCTGGTGCTTCAAACCAGGCACGAGTATCCTGCAAAAGACACTCCACGGTGCGGATCAGGTCCAGCAGCTTGCTGTCTACGCCAATGCGACTACTTTGTTGCCACATAGGCCCGGGCTCGCCGTAGAATCTGGAAGACTTGGGATAGTTATGAAACAGCTGACCAATTAAGTCCGGCGGCAGAAGCTTGGCTTTTTGAAATGATATAGCGGCTCTTGGAACAGAATGTCTGTAATAATGAGCCGCAGTCGGATCAAGCGTGGCGGCACAAGCCGAGTTGCTAGGAGCCTATTTGGATTAATAACTTACCTGATTAATAAGTGTTGCAGTGGTTTGAAAGAGCCTAGCCCGTGGACTCCTCCCCTGAGACGTATCATCTCTTTCAACCCTTGCATGTGAGCTTGCCTCTGATTGATATCGGGCTTGAAGACGCTGGTGGCGGTGAATATGGGTAAGAACATGTTTTCTTCCACACAGAGAAGATTAAACACCGCGGCTATATTTTCATCAGATATAGCAAGAGTTGAATCTTCCATGTTGTGCTGCACTGCAATAATGGCTCGTCCTCTATGGTGCAGTGTTAAGCCGGAGTAATGGTCTCTCCGTTGAGGTTGTACTGCAGCTAACTGGAGCGCTGTAAGCGATAAGATTGCATGCATAAAGGCCGGATGGCTGAACGATGGCTGCAACCAGTCCCGATGTATCTGAGAGACCCGTATCTTGCCCGTAATGGGAGTCATCTCGGAGGATATAGCATCCATGACTAGAAATTATAATTGAACAAATTAACATACTTAAACAAGAATCATGCTTCTCTCTGCTGAAACGGGACACAACTATAAGTGGCTGAAATACACTTACAGAAGGCCAAGAGGTCACCGACACTGGCATCTAATGGAACTGCAAGACTCTCAAATGGGTCTATCGGGCATTTCCTGATAGCAGACGTGGGCAGTTCAGAAAAATCCCGGTTACGAGACTTGGCGCATATGCAGTGCTGCCTAGCATGAGACATGCCACGATGTTTTTGACTCTGCCCAAATAAAGCAGAAGG
Source organism: Trichoderma harzianum CBS 226.95 (assembly GCF_003025095.1). Classification (NCBI taxonomy): domain Eukaryota; kingdom Fungi; phylum Ascomycota; class Sordariomycetes; order Hypocreales; family Hypocreaceae; genus Trichoderma; species Trichoderma harzianum. The sequence continues at coordinate 2,014,084 of NW_020209250.1, read as the reverse complement.
CTCCATGTCCTCAGCAGGGCCTTCAACTGCCATGCTGTCTCCGAGGGTTCCGTAATCATCGAGCATCCACTCATCACAGCAATTCAGATAGAAGGACTGCTCTGTAGGTATAGAGTGGAGGTCACTCTCAAGATCAATTGTTCCATGAGCATCTTCTTCACAGCCCCCTGTATGAGATTCTCTGCGTTTCGGCCATTCCTGATTGGCGCGAATATTGCGCATTAAAAACCCCCTTACTTGGCCTAGGTATTTTTGCTCTGCAGATGGATCATTGCTGGTGTTGATGAAAAGATATTCTTTCCCTGAACCCATGGTGACTTAACTCCGGTTGTAACTTCGCTTGATGCCCGAACCTATGCATTTATGGGGACAGGTGGCTGTCCTCGCCCGGTCGGATCGGTCTTTGCACCAACAATTGCCCGTCTTGTATGTTTACACTAGACACGAAATCCCATGTTAGAAGACTTATTTGGAGAAGTATTTGGTTACATACCCTGAGGAGAACTCACAGTTTCGTACAGGTTTGGAGGCGAACACCGAGAAGCATACGGTGGTCTGTGGAAGAGAGGGGGCGACAGAGCAGATGGCAGATAGGGGCAACTAATATCCTGAATCACCATTGTCTCTATCAAGTACAGCATTCTCCATAAGGAGTATGATGTTATTGAAGCAAACCCCACATCCAAGGGGACTTGGTTTGATCCGAGGTGTGACTGGAACCTCCTCTCCATACTAATTTGGTATTAGAACCGCGTGAAACTTTTCGAAAAGCTAATGGCCTTTTGCAAAGACGATGGATATCTCTCTATCAATCAAGAGACATTACGATCAGCAGACATGGCCATCAAGAACATGACTTCTATCTATATCTCGATGCTCCTTCCTAATGACCAGAAGCATGCACACTGAGAATAGACTAGATGACTCTTGTCAAATTGCGTCAATAAAAATGAGAGGTTTGAATATGTATTTAGAGGCACTTTATGCGATCTGTACTGGTAACTATACGAACCGTTAGTTAAGCATCTTTCGGTTTGGAATGGAGCACCTGAATGCTTCGGAAAGAGAGAGAATAGAGGAGAAACAGAAGCTGATTTGTCAAGATTAGGAATCTGTTGAATCTGGACCTTCACACTGAGCAAGGTTTGATGACTCGCACGGAGCAGACTCCAATTGGAATGGGCTTTTGATTCAGATGCATAAGATCTTGGTTTTTCTTTCGTCGAGTGGACCTGTTGTCGCAAGCCTTAAAGCCATACAGCGGCCTCCTTGGACAAACAAGTAGTACCAGGTCTAGCAAGGATCGGAGCGTAGCGCAGAATAAGCGGACTAGTGGTCTGCACGAGTGAGACTTGCATATGGCGAGCTAGCCTGGAGCAATATAAGTCAACCGGGGCTGGGAATTATTACTCTGGAGAGGATTGTCGTATCTGACACCCGCGGTGGGAATTATTAGAAACTAATGAGAATTCGAGAGGCTGTTGTACTCCGCATTATGAGAATACCACTTAGACAGTACTATATTCTACAACATTAATCTATTTTGCCAATGACGACATAGGCCCGGTTAAACCCAGCGCTCTCGCTATCATACATGCCCAATGACTCGTGCTCTATGTCTGTTATGGGGGAGGCATTCCCTCGTGCTGAGCAAGCCCCTCGATAGTAGAGATCCATTTCACCCGATCTTCAACAAACATCTCGAGGGCCGGTCGAAGATTGTCCAAAGCACTCCTATCGTCTAGAATCCCGGGCTGGATGATTCTCATCCCTTCCTTACCACCAAAACCATCTCCCCATCGATACATTGTGGTTCCTGGTATTGTTAGCGCTTGCCTATAGCTCTTCACACAATCAATGTAGGCATAGAGCATTGAACCGTTTGGTACTACGGCCATGACTTACCACAGTCACCGCAAAAGCAGTTCACGATCTTTTTTCCGCTATCTGCGATCTTCGATATTTCTTTCGGTTCACCAAAAACTTTGAATTGGGTACTCGGAACAACATAATTGTTACTGAACATGCTGCCGGTGTAATGGCGGCAATTCGAGCAGTGACATATTGCCTATTGATCTTGGTCAACTTTATCCCAATCCCACCTTCTCATGCAGAGGGTATCCTCCATTATTCTTACCGTGCGCTCAGGTTCACCAGTATACTCGATCCTGATGTTTCCACAATAACAGCTTCCCGTCGGCATGTTGGCGTACGTGAGTAAAAGTTTGTAGAAGTTGTAAAGATACGTGAATAAAATTGGCTCGATGATATCTAAGTCTGCTCAGCTTACAGATGGCAACGGAAGCATCGAGTTTATATCATACTCTTTGCGAGAGCTATCACTAACTATGTACAGCGTGATATCATATGTTCGAGCCACAGCTGATAAATCGTAGCCCGGTCATCTCCTGGCTTCTCGCCTATTCAAGCTTGCGCTAGTCCACGGCCATGAACACGCTAGTCCACCATTTAAGCACTAACTGTCGCCCAGCGGGTTGAGTTCAATGTTTAGTGTGCATATGTATTGAGTTATACGGAGATCTGTTGTGAGCAAGCCTTGGCAAGATGCTGATGAAGAGGCTAGAATGCTGGAAGCAATCGTAGTTACGTTATGTCCGTTGACTGCAAGAACGATGCTCGGTACGATCAGCAATCACCTAATTGAGCAACGTAGTAATGCTTTGACCGCAGGTCCCGATCTCTCCCAGACTAAACTATAAATGTTCTGTGGACTGGGGGAGTTATGAGTCCAATGAGGCGATTTCACATGCTTTGGGAGCTACATCACATTCAATACTCTTTTCGAGATGAATTCTATTGATCAAGAGCCTGAGACGGCGACATTTGAGCTTCTGCAGCTACCACTGGAAATCCGGAGACTGGTATACTACCAATATTTATTCAATGGTAATAGCATGTGTCGAATATCAACTGCATACCAAATTCCAACAAGGGTTGTGGCGGAAACCGATGCTCCTGTGAACCAGAGTCAGGTGAAAGCATCGTCCCGTACAGCTATAGCGGCGAGTCTGAGATCTACTGTCAACGCAATGCCGCTTCTTTTGTGTTCATCTCAAATGTAAGCCTCCGGTTGAGATGATAGAGAAACGGATTGTAAAACAACACTAATAGCTCGTGGTTAATCTTCTCAGCTATAATGAAGCAATTGATGTCCTATATAGGGGCGCTTCGTTTTACTTTGACGATCTAAACGTTCTGCGAGAATTCCTAGACGTTAGGCGCGATGCCGGGAATGAAGACTTGATTCGGTCTATTTATTTCAACTGGACCAGCTTTGTCTGGCTACACCATGGGCAGCAATCCGTAGTACAGCAATATCTGAATGAGCATTGGTACCCGTTATGCCGGCGACTGGACGAAATGAACAGCTTGAGGATTTTTGTTGTGTCAATCAAACTTGCCACGAAGCAAACAATAAAGCGAAAGTTTGAAAGAAGTAATCTCTACCAACTACTGACGTGGCTGAGCAGCCTGAATCTGTCGCAAGAAATTTTAGAGGGTAACAAGTCATAGAAGAACAATAGTTCATTTTATGGCTGCTTATTTCGTTCATTCATGATAATAACTTTCTCCTATACTAGTACAGATAGAATTCCTTATTGGCAACAATTCATTTTATAGAAGCGTTATGCAAAGAAACTTGGAAACGAATTGAGCTCTCAACTATAATAAGGTCACGAGTGGTATAATACAGCTGGTATGAAGTCATTATTCGTCATGATAACCTCTTTTTCATCTTGTTCGAGAATTCCAGAGGATTGGTTACCGTAATGGAATATCATCTTGCTTTATGTCCTTGTGTTTGAACTGTTGAGAATTAGAAGATCTCGTCCCAGTAACTATGCGACCATCCTCTTAAGAAACAATTACCATCGTTCGTCCAACATCGGCTTACGCCGTCCCGCCTAGATTTCCAATCTAGATTTAGTGCGCTTCCGTAGCTCAGTTGGTTAGAGCTTCGTACTAATACTTCAGCTTCACGCCCAGTGTTGGTAATGCGAAGGTCGCAGGTTCAAGCCCTGCCGGGAGCAAATCTCCAGTGCGCGCTTCTTTTTTTTGGATTCGTTTTTGGAAGATCCAGATACATTAGCGGATGCATTCTTTTTGTCCCTTCAAGAAACAGGTCATCTCCCATTGTCGTCTGAATGTTTATTGTACTAAGGCATATCTCCGCGAAGCCGAAGGTGGGTTGACCTAGATGTGCCTACATATGCTCTTCACATCTGTGTAAGTGTATTCATGGCCGGCATTCCCCCCTTCTCTCGACGGTTAGCTCAAAGTCTCTTAATGAGGTAGTTGTTGGCAAATTACTGAAAGCACCAAGAAGTACAAAGCTCGTTTCAGAATAGCAAGAAGATGCATTCATTTCTCAGCTACACGAAGCGCTGAGAACCCGACTAGTCCCTTGGCCATGTATCATATCACGTTGCCCAAGTTTGGTCTACAGTACAGGGGGTTTGCCACTTTATTCTTAGTATTAACAATCTTTAGACTAGATTCGAGATATTATTCTGTCCCCGCCTCATATTACTCGAGGTCCAAGGGGAACTGTTACACACGGACACATTACTACGGCGCACTCATCGCGAATAACATGCTAGTGCTACAACCAAGGAGCATCCGAGTATCAGAAAGTTTGCTCGTAAACCATTACATCTGAGTGGCATTAGGTAACATCGGCCGGCATAGCTGAAACTGTGTAACGAGTTCTCGTGAAGCTCAGTGAGACCGCTTAGAGACTTTGTTGAGAATCTTGGTCATATAAGTCAACCATTCTGAGCCACTTCGTATTATAGTACAAGAGCTCATGGTAAGTAGCACATATCAAAACATTTATTGATACTACACTGGGAGTAACATCGACGTAAGATTTTGTCATAGAGTTGAGCTATGAGCCATCATTCTTGCATACCCATACAAAGAAGACTCTCAATAATACACACTTAACGATTGTCCCGAAGGCAATTCCGAGGAATACACACGTAATGTCGACCTAAGTAATGAGTCAAAGCCATTCAAGAACACAGAGTCAATATAGAGCTTACACAACTGGGACTTGGGCAAAGACCGAGTCCGGCGCATTATAATTTTGGCTTGCGCGGATAGCTCCAATGTAAACTGCAGCCATTTCAATTTCAGTGTCGGGATCCGTGCGGCCTACGCCCCGAATCTCCCAAATGGATACGTCAGACTTGGCTCCAGACTTCTTGTCATCCCAGATGCTGTTCGAAGCAAAGCTGCCTTGCTTGACAAGGTCCTGGCGCACACACCAGACATCGCTTGTAGCGGGCGCTTGGGTCAATCCGGTCATGGCTACGTCTCCCAATGCCACGTATCCATTTGGAGGGATTGGGCGCCAGAATGCTCCGTCTTTACTGGCGCCGCTCTTCTGGTCATTCTAGATGTGAGTGTAGCCGGTTGGACTGGCGAGTGGTGGCAGACCATTAGGGTCAGAGGGAGAGCCCTGCCCAATGAGTTGGGCCACATAACTGCCGTTGATGTCGTTATAATGAGGGACACCGACACTGCCAATGGGTCTCAGATCTCCCTGAGAGTTTGGGTGCCAAAAGCCACCGTTATGAGTAGCACCGCTGCCTTTGCCATTCCATCTGGCACTGAATGACGAAGTTGTTGCAGTGATCAGTTCAGACATATTTGATGATGGGAAGGAGTTTAACAGAAAGTGAAACTGAATATGTAGGTGTTTTGGAAGCGGATGTAGTATTTTGATGATTTGTCCTTTGCAGAGTGTTCAGGCGATTTATATATCTACGATATGAGCTCTCCCCTCATTCTCTGTGCAACCGGACTTATGTCATATATATATATTATAATGCCTCAGATGCTATGCAATGCTATCCTTTTCAGGCATACACCGACAAATTGACATCATATGTGTTCAATATTATGTCCGATCTGTAGTAATATGCCTTGGCTCGTTTGATGTACATGTTATGCGACGAGTATATATTATCCTTGTTATGAGTATTTGTAGTCAGTATATCGGTAGACACGAATCATATGGCTTCATTTGTACACCATCTTAATCTGTATTCTTATGTCACAGCACTTATAGCTGGACTGTCTGTAACTCAGGTTATAATATTCTTAGGCTCTGGAAGCCGATCGATACCTTGGGTGAATGAATGAGTAACTCTCGTTTTTCATATGTGGGATAAAGAATAGAACAGCTGTATTAAAATAAGGCTCAATTATGTTCCCCTTCTCCATTTTAAATCCTCGTTAAGTTGGGCCTGTCTGGCATTGACTGCCTCGTTGGCGCTCTCATGCTGGGATTTAGCGTGCTGTCAGTGTCAATTGTCGGAAATGTCAAGGTCTCGAGTTTAAGCCCTGGCAACCACCAAACAGTTGCTTTTTTTGTTTCCGAATGCGTGAATTGCTCGGCGGATGGCGTTCTCCTTTTGTGTCTCGGAAGTAGGAATAAAAAAACTCGCTTGTTGCGGCACCAAGCAGACCCATCCTGGTTACTGTGGTAGCATCTTCCACTTGTCCAGTTTAAACCATGTGCGCCTAAAAGTTATCTGTATTTACTCAAGCTCTAAGAACAGCCGCAGTTTAGAGAAAAGCCTGTTATTATCCAAGATTCATGGGCAACGCGATAATGACTAACAATGGAGCCTCCCCCTCCGCACTAAATGTGATGTCTCGCAAGAGAGGGTTACACTGGGTTCCATATTCTTTGTTTCAGCGTACACGAGCTCGGAAATACCCAGACCATTCGGTCCCGAGTAGAGTTTCGAGACATGATATCGTAGTATTGACGATGAATGGAAATGAAAGACTGCTTATAATGACATGAACTATATAAATCATGGAACTTGGCCGAGTGCATTTCTCAACCTTTGAACAATGTGTATACTCGCATTTTCGCAAATAAAACCCCAAATTTGAAGCGCCATCCATAACAATGCAAGCTGTGAGTCTCACACTCACCATTATTTCTTCTGTCTGTACGGCAATGCCAGCTGAGCGGTAAGAACGTGACTGCCTTGTCATACCTTAATTACACATACTCAATTTTTTTATTAGAAACAAGACGAATAGCTGTTGTGTGAACTACGATTCTGCCGAGTCCAAGTCTTTGTCGTATAAATTCCGACATTAAGACGTGGAGCGGCTTTGCCTCGGCCACTTGCTTCATTTTTTGTGGAACAAACATCCTGCGGCACTGGCTTCGCAAATATGTACATTCTGGGACATTAAAATTTGTGTAAAATTATTGATTACTCTACAACGAATAATCTATTCATACAAAGTCTTTATCATTATACAATCCTAATTACATCAATCATACGTCTATTGGCGGCGACGTGCAAAGCTGTCTGGGTCAGACATTGCGGCGGCAGCACGCACGTTCAGCTTTCTCTTGCCATGATGACCAGGTGCGCCTGTGTGTCCTTTGCTGTGTCCAATGATGGCCCATTCTGCAACAGTGGCTCCAGTGCCGTTCTTTCCTACGACGTCTGCATGATCGAGCCCTTGGTTGCCAACAATCAGCAGCGACGCATATCGAGAAGCAGCAACAGGCTGTGACAGAGTGACATTGGTTGTGTTGCCAATGGGAATGGCGATGACATTCAAGTCAGTGGTCTTGATATCGTATGGATTGGACTGCTTGATGTTGGTCAAAGAGGAGACAATCTTGTAGTTAGAATTGTGCTTCTGTGACTTCAACACTGTAGCTGGGTCGCTGATGGCCTCGTTGTGGAAAATGACGGTGGCGTTGACGGGAGGTGCCTGCGCCCAGTCGAAATGGAAGCCCGAGACCAGAGATCCAACGTCTTCTTGATCAAGAGACACAGTAATAGAACTCAACTTGTCAGCAGAGGCAGGCTGCCACTTGGTAGAGGTAGCACCATCCACGGCCGCGATGGGGAATTGACCAGGTACATAGTCGTTGGGTGAGCTTGCAGCATGGCATTGCACCAAGTTGCCAGCGTACGTTTGTTGAGAGCCAATCTGCTTGTTAGGAACAACGACTGAGCCCTTGACAGGCAAATGATAGGCCGTAGGGCTTTCTTCAGGTCCAGAGTGAATGGTGATGGTCTTGCCAGCAAAGCGTTGGTCAGCTCCATCAAGCGGAGCAACACCGCTAGCACGGCTGATAGTTGTGTGAGTATAGTTGGACCAAGCCGAGATAGGCCAGCCGCGCCAGTAAAAGGTTCTGTATCTCAGATAAGGAATCTGAGGAGGCAGGTTTGGCTCAATGTGGATGAAGTCATCGGGCACCAGACGGAGACCGAGATAGCCGAAGAGAACAACCTGGTTGGCACCACCGTGGCCAGTAAGGAATGGGTAAGCCGGGTGAGTGCCGCCGTTGATGCTGGAATCATCAATGATCTGCTCTGAGAGCTGGTAGAAAGGTGCGCGAACGTAGGGCTTGAACGCGTATTGAGCATAGGTGTAAGCCGAGCATCCTGATGGTGAGATTTCATTAGCCACAATGGAGAAGAAGGCGTAGGTCATGGCAGGTCCATCTGGAGACTGCTTGTTGGCGTACTGTATAAATGTTAGCATCGTGCTCGCTGATTATGGGCATTTGCTTAATCATTGAAGCTCACATAGTCGAGATCATTGAGGGCATCCTCAGTAGTGTAGTTGGTCGTGTAAGACAGAGGGAATGTGACCATAATCACATCGGCTTGCTTGACCACTGCACTGCCGTTCATGGTGGTAAACTCTAGGGTGACTCCATTTTCACGAAGAACTAAGGCATTTGATGCCATTTCATTCCAGGTCTTGTTCTGCTCAATGCCAAACTGCTTGCGGAATGTGTTTGCATTCTGGAGAGTCTCTGCAATGAGAGGCATGGTGTATCCACCGGCGTCGACGTGGTTCGCGTATTCGTCCTACTACATGTTAGCCAAAGAAAAAGGAAATGCAGACAAGAACGGGGCAAATTACAGGGTCAGTCATGTTGGTCAATGTCCACGCCGTTTTGTTGGGCTTGAGTAGGTTGCCATACAGCTGGGCAATGGAGTCATAGACAGGGAAGAGGTTCTTCTCAAAGTCTTTTGTATCGCCGTTCACAACCCACTGGTTGACAAGAGCCAATCCGATATCTCCATTCAGATGGTACTCGTAATCCCAGCAAGGGCCGGTAGCAGTGCAGTTGCCATAGCGGCCACTGGTCCACGGGAACACGGCGGCAGATGCAGAGAAGAAAGTCTCGTTCTGGGAGCCTGCGTAAGAAGTCTTGACGTTTTCCTTGGCCTGGCCGTATCTTGCCAGGCGGTAGTTTACGATCCTCTCAGCAGCTTCCGGATGCGCCGCAAGCAAACCAGGCTGCATCCAGAGGTCAGCATCCCAGAAGACTTGTCCGGCATAAGAGTCAGAAGTCAACCCGCCGACAGAAATGCTGTCAACGTTAACTGGGGCCCCGTTGGCTGCCTTGCTACCATTCTTGCCCACTGTGTTTTGAAGCAGGTAGTAGGTGTTTACGACTGCAATAATGGCCGAATCAATGATGTAGTTGTCGTTAGGAAGCTTGCCAGTCTTGGGATCGGCGAAGCTGTCGACGGAGCTCTCAGGCATGACATTCGCCCATTCTGTGACATGGGAGTTCAGAGACTTGGAGTATCCGTTTTTCAGCGCCGTTGCTGCTGCCGACTTGGCGATCTGCTTGGGATTCTTGAAGGCATCAGAGGATGCACCTCCAACAAATTTGGTCACTCGCACGGCACGTCCTGCTGAAAATTTAACGGGAACAGCCTGTGCGATGGAAGATGCGTTGGTGTGCACGTATGGCTTGTTGTGGACAATCTTGCGGCTCGACAAGTCTACACCTCCAGAGCCGGTGATATCGGCGTACACGTAGGCGGTGACATTGGCGACACCATTTGGTCGCACGGCTGAGAAGATGGCGTTTCCATCCTCGCCTGATTCGACAAAATCGGTGCGTACTGCTGCGAAGCCGTCGAGAACGTTGACAATTGATGCTTCCACATTCTTGGATGCAGTGACTTGCAAGTCAACAACAGCCTGGTTAACATAGAGCTTGTTGGCGAAGATGCGGTATGAGATGTCGAAACTCCCTTTGTTGCCCTTGGGAGTCCACTTGTATGACCAGCTCAGGACTCCTGCCTTGTAGTCATAGGTTGATCTGAAGTTGGAGATGGTTCGGTTATCAACTGTTGCATCAAGGTAGGTGTTACCACCAAGATCCAGGATGAGGCCACTCCAGTGTGGAATACCACTGATGGCAGTGTCAGAGCCGTACTGTGAGATCCAGGGGAAATTGGTTCCGTTCATAACGGGCTGGGAGTCCCAGAAACCGGCGATAGTTGCAAACGACTGTCGCCTGGAAAACAGGGGCCAGCCACTGATGACATCGCCATTCTCTTCAGTATCAAGCTCAAAGAAGGGCCCGACGCTGGCAACGTTGATGCCAAGATAGCCGTTGGCAATGGAGCCTCGAGACTCAAACGCGCCCTGCTTCAATTGAGTGGTGCTGAGGAGCCAGTTGTCTTCGTCCCACGTTACTCCAGCAAAGTCGGTCTTGTAGACGTTCTTGCTAAACTTCACTCCTGTGCTCGAATCGCCATTTCTGCTCAGGCATTCTGAGACGCGATCATTTGATGTCGCGCCATAGGCAGGGTGGACAAGCTGAAGCAGTGGCAACAGCGCCGTCCCTGAAAGAATCTGAAAGGGAAGACAATTAGCATTATTCTGTTTGGCTGAGTGCAAATGATACGTGTAAGGGCAGGAGGGGTACACACCGTTGACCGCATTTTGCAGCTCGTCAACTGGCTTCACGAGCAGACACAATGCCAGTGAAACAACCTGAGGTAATACACGTCGCGTCTAAGATGTCCACTACAGAGTGTCGCAATTGCATGCAGACACGAGCTGAGGTTTCATCGAAGCACTGGATATGCGGCATCCTGCCCGGTATTTAAGCCTAACTTGCTCCCAGTTCCAACGTCGGTAATTCTCCGCGCAGATCACCGCTTCTGGCTGGTTGTTGGCAACGGGGTGTGGAGAGGGGGAAGACATGATCTGGGCAAGGCTGGGGTTGTAATACGGAGAAACCTGATCAACCATCGGCCCTGGTCAGGATCATCATCCCCAAATTCGACTTTTTCATCATCGTCTTCTGTTAGCTCGACTTGGCTGCTAGACCCAACCATGTCGTCACTCCGTTTAGCCGTCTTCCAAACCTGATCTCCTGCATTCTGAGCATCATTTGTCCTGAATCGACAAACAAAGCCCTGACGCTAATTACGTACCGTCTCCACGGCCTCAATCAATTTTCACCAGTTGACACAGGATTGACAGGCCGCTGGGAATTACCCCACAAGTATCCCCAGACACGGCAATGAGCCGGGAAAAGGGCCGATAATGCCGTAGCACCACCGCTGCTACGCCACAAGGCACCAGGAGAATCAGGCAATGGAGGAGAGCGAACTTGTAATAAGAAGGAGTAGCTAATGCATGCAAAGGCCTAGTTTCGGTGAACAGTGACATGCTATTGTAGCTGGCCGTTGTGAAAGTCTGGTCATAAGTCAAGGCACCACGGCTCGCTATCCGTGTTCTCGTCGGTGAGGCCGCGGCAAAAGTTCCGTCCTCGAGGCACGCGCTCGCTGGATCTTAGCCCACAGCCATACCGAGATTGCCGGGTTTGGGACACTAGAAACGCAGTGTACTCGTGGAAGCATTTGCAACCCCTTGTGTAGGCGAAATGCGAGTGTGTACATGGTATTTGTATCCTATTAATGTGATCGGCAGTAATGCTTCGAGATCATTCGATGCGGAGAGTGAGCGAACTCTTCTGCTGGTAAATGGCGGGGCCAGAAGCATCCCTAAAGTTGTCAACGCACGCTTACTCCATTGTAAAATGCCTGATTGCCAGACATGGAGTGGAGAGAGCCCCAGAAAATTCGCGGCAGATGGTGACCGAAGTCTAGAATCTCAACGTCGATGCAGGTAAATTTTCCTGTTCTCCAGTTCCGCGCATCAGCCCCTATCCATGCCGGCCCGACTACATCGTCACTTGGCTGTTATAGTCAATGGGGACGCCAGTTGAGGCTTACTTCGTTCTATACGAGTACATACTTCGGTCGGCTGTTCCGAGTTGATGGATCATTCAGCTCAACGTCTTGGCTATGCGGCTATTTTACTTAGTTGATGGATTTGGTTAGCATCTCTGCTTTGCTTATCAACATTGTCAGCTGTAGAGTAATGGAATCGCGTTCAGTAGATAGAAGAGTTGAGGAGTGAGCATTTAAATGAGCATGGAAACTAGGCGCAGCGAGTCATTCGAAAACCGATCCCGCTCTTGGAGCTGATGGCAAGTCTTGGCTCTTTTTATTGAATAATCATTAGTTATCTCATTATTAACGTCCATTAAGAAAGCCACTTACATGTACAGAGTGATGACAGTATAATATAGGCGTACACTCCCATTGTCGTAACATTAATAAAACCGAGCAATCTGCGGGTAGTGTAGATGTCTACATTCTGATATATTACTCTCGCTTTCATCTCTTGAATTTGGCCGTCTCAATACTGAAATAAACGGATTCACGAGGCCTCATAGCCATATAGACTTATAATGTCGTGTGATGTGGGAAATGTACATCGCCCGCGTTTCCTCTATCTCTGGCAAAGATATCGTTCATATGATCTTGTTAGTCTTATTTGATTCCAGATATTACGCACTGCTGCTAGCATCATGATAGAAAGCATTGGAAAACTTGAGCAACAACCATATTGTTAGTTGTTCAAAGTAAAGTAACATAATATCTTGCCTATACAGATATTGTTAATGCCACGCTATCAATAAGTTCTGATGCATTCTGGGTAAATCATTAATCTTTGATGATAGAGTTGGGTGCGCATCGAAGAGATGGGCCCTTTTTCTTTGCACTCATTCGTGAGAGTTGCATGTGCACGCATGACGGTTTGGTGACCGGATGTTGCACGTAATGAAGATTTTGATGAGCAACTGTAATGAAACATTTCTGATAATCTCAGGTCATGTAAACCTTTGCGACCGAATTAAAAAAGAGGATAAGAATTCCAATACGACACTCTAGGTAGCGCCAGGCAGAGAGAGTGAACGTGACGCGCCTCCGTTCTCTCCTGTTCATCCATTTCAAGAGTTCTTATCGTCGCATGAAAAGCCTTGTAGTTGGAATCTCACATCGCTAAGCCTCGCCCTGCTGACACGTTAAACTGCCTTGAATCACCGTGGGCTTGGCAGTTGTCATATTTTGCCCTAAGATGAGTCATATATCATGGCTACTAGAGATTCAGACCACCACAGCCAAATCTAGTAATAATTGAAACTCTATTCGAAATTGCCTTTTGAGCGCGCAAATCCTGTCCAGCAGAATAAAAGTTTCCGAGAGTGACACATGCGCTACTGAAGTTAATATCAACGCACCTTGTCGCCCGAGTCACTCGGCATCTCCTGCTTAATACCAGGCTTGGACCTACCTGAGCAGATGAGCAGGGAAGCTGTCATCACGCGCTTGATGTTTATAAAACTTGTGCTGCTCATCCGCATGTTCAACAATGCCATAGCCAACAACGCCATCATTCTTCTTTAATCGATATATTCAGCTAGCTAGCCAGGCATCGACGCAGAAAAGCAGAATGGAGCTCAAAGTAGTCGATTATCAGCAAGTCCTGCAGGATCTGGACAAGGGTGTCCCGGTCAATTTTAATACCAACTTCCATACCGCTGCGGATGCACCAGATCTTCCGATCCCGTCTAATAAACCGTACAGCTATGAAATCTGGCTGCCGTTGGTATTGAAGTCTCGGGGAATATCGATTTCCGACCTTCAAGTTGTCTCGCTCTCTCGTGCGCGAATGAAGATCCTGGTCGAGGCTGCTGCCGCATCCATTCATACGCGTGTGCTCAATCGATCCTACGCCGAGGACCTCGAAGATGATGTCTACCCTGCCTTTCAGGGCCTTAAGTTTCCGCCTGAGGGGCTCTGGATGCGCTTTGGAGCCTGCTCTCCCAAGGATGGTGCCCAGTTAAACCCAGGGCAGCGGTCGATTCATTCCGTTGAGGACATTATACTTCGCATCACCACGTCGCTGAGAACTTGGAGCGCTCTTACGAATATTCTTAACAGTGATGATGAAGTGGGCCTCGTCTATTTTCTCCCATTTAATGACGGAATGAAGTCTGCAAGAGAATATCGCGTCTTTTGCGTTCCCAACTCGCTGGATATTTCCGCCGTCAGCCAATACGAATGGCATAAGCCATGGATCTTTGCGAACGAAGACAAAGATGTGATGACAAGGGCGGCTCAAAGGATTTTTAGGGGTATCCAAAAGGTCCATGCGGAAATTATTGCATTCATGAAAGCTCATGATGATAAGTCGCTGGAGAAATTTATTCGGAGTCAGGGTTTTACTTTCGATGTTCTCTATGACGAGGTTCCGGGACAGTGTATGCTGATTGAGCTCAACACTTTTGGTGTGAGGAGCGCATGCGGCTCTTGTCTCTTTCAGTGGTTGAAGGATCGTACTCAGTTATACGGAGAGACAGGTGAGGTGGAGTTTCGCGTGGCAGTGTGAGATTGACATCTGATGGACGTTGGGATCTGATGGATGTTGGGAGGGGAATATACATCTCACATCACGACACCACCGGCCGTGGTGAGGTTATCTTGGCTCGACTAGCCAGTTTACTTTCGTCGACAGCAGGGCTACCCGACTTTGATATGGCGAGGCTCATTGCAACACGACATGGATTTCGCGTGTTAACTTATGTATGATACCCTGGGCTTCAACATTGAATCCTTGACTGCTTTTAGTTCAATAAAATATCGATACTCGGATTAGATACTTTTCTAATCTATATAAACAAGCCTAATATTTTTTTTTCCGTGGGACTTTAATGCACTTACAAAAGTTGAACGGACTAAAAAGGTTGGGCAGCGTAAAAAGGGCCAATAGCTCAACTGTATACTAAGAAGATGAGCAGTATGGAACTGATGGGGTATTAACTAATCTGCAAGAGAAATGTCTTTAAATCCATTCTCAAATAATGTTCCATTCCAGCAATGCCAAAAGAGAAAATACCGATTCTGCTTCGACTTGTTTTCCTTCACGTTCAAGATGTTGGCCAGTGGCCAAATATTCCGCGAATATCCCGGACACATGACAATACTCCCATGCTTCGCCAAACCCGAAACCCTCCGCTTCGTTGACTCCTGCTTCATTTTCAGCATCCAGTTCTGCAATGTCTTCTTCTGTTATATCATTTTCTTCATCTTCTTCTGAGAGTTCAGAATCTACTCTATCACTAATATCGTCCTCATATTCATCAACCATTCTCAGAACTTCGAATCCATCATCCACGCTGGACCGTCTTGATCTCGACTTATTGCATTCATCAAGTATTACCTGGCGCATTACTGATTCCGCTTCGCTATATTTTGCCTGTGCATTCAAACATCTGCCCTAGAAAAGTATAACAGTATGTGTGTAGTCCCTGTCTGAGCCACAACAATTCCCAGAGCTTTTAGGGAATAAAGCGACAAGAATCTTTTCAGCTTCGGCATGCTTCCCTTGGTAGAACAAGACTCGAGCCAGCCATAACGTAGCTTCAAATGATATACCAAAGCTTTGTTCTGGGGGAACCTTGAATCCTGATTGAAGAATGTCCTCTGCGTCTTTGAATTTGCGCTGTGAGCAGAGTGATAACCTCAATAGCAATGGATTTGTCAGAATATATGTATCATTCCCCCCGAGGTTCTTTTGCTCTATTATCAATTGACTGCGGCGGAATTGTTCTTCAGCCTTGGTATACCTTTTTTGAAGATAGAGTGCCTCTCCAAGGGCGGTTAGGCTGACCGCGGTTTCTCGATCATCACCAAGAACTGCCGCGTTTATAGCTGCAGCCCTGCGGAAGTGGCTTTCAGCTTCTGCATACTTGGCTTGGCTTAAAAGTGAGTATCCCAGCCAAAACAAGCTTCTCGCTGTTGATTTGTCTTTCTTTCCAAGAGTGGCTGCTCTCATAGAAGCGGCCTGACGAAAGTGGCCCTCAGCTTCAGAAAACTTCTGCTGCCTATAGAGAGAAAGTCCGATCCAATGCACGCTCATCGCCGTCTCTTTATCTTTATTCCCAGCCAATTTTCTGCGTACTGATGCGGCTTGGCGGAAGTGTTCCTCTGCTTCAGTATAATCGCCTTGTTGATAGCGCGAAGACCCTAGCCAATAAATGGTAGTTGCTGTATCCTCATGTTTCAGCCCATGAAGCTCTTTACGTAGCGATAGAGTTTGACGTAGATACTGCTCTGCTTCAGCATATTTTTTCTGCTTATAACACGCATATCCCATCCAATGCACACTATTCGCTGTCTTCCTGTGCTTGGGTCCAAGTAAACTGTGGCGTCCAATCCAAGCGATTTGGTGCGCATGAAAAGCTGCCTCGTAGTCATGAATATCGCCATTGGTATAGCCGATGAGTTCCCAGACTTGGTACTTCATTTTTTCATCGTCATCACCCAGCCTAGTCAGGACCATGTTGAATATCTCAAGGGCATTCTCAGGCCGTTTGAGCGGCCTGCACAGTCCGCCAAATCCGATAAGGACAATGGTTGGAAAACTATTCATCTTGCTCTTGAATAGACGAAACAGCATGTCAAATGGACTCAATAACTCTTTTATGTATCCATGTCTGCGAAATATTTGCCCAAGCTGGGACATCAAGTCGGATTGTTTCGACAATGGTAGTGTGTGATGATCTGCTAACAACTGAATAACTTGAGACAGATTGTCTTGTGTTAACTGCTGAACTTTTCTGTTCACAATTTTGCCTTTTTGTTTATGGTTGGCCGCCGAGCGAGAAGCGTTCGAATCGTCTTCTTCGACAAAACTGAAGAATTCGCCCAAAAGGCGCACTCGTTGAAACTGCCAGTAATTCCCAGCATGTGCTTGGTATATCATCCGAAACTGTTCTTTCATAGTGCCCAACGAGATTATGACATTGAATGGGTCATCAGTAAGCCAGTCAACAGCTTCCCAAAATTCTTGCATCGTCACGGCCATGGACCCATCCATGAAGCAGGCGACGATGAGCATTTCGAACCAGGAAACAAGGTGCGAAGTAGCAAATTGCTTGATTCGAGATATGGTCTCTGGGCTGGGATCCTTCATCCTGTTGAAATGATATGTAATGAACCTGAATGCGTAGGAGAAAAGCGGTGGGTAGTCGAGATCCTTCGACATAAATAGGCCTTCTCGTTTGTGAAACCACTCAAATCCGTTGTTATTGATGCTCTCGACACATATATTGCCAAATAACTCGTGGGACTCTGACAACTCGATTCGTAATATTGAAATTTGTGAATTCCACAGTGTCGCGGCTCTTGTCAAATACTCCTTTGCTGTCAAATGGACAAGCCTGATCTTGCCATTGTCAATGTCAATCAATCCTCGACAGGCTCGTAAAAACATTTTCTCAGGATTGGGACCTTTGTATGCGTCTAGATCATCTCTTTCATACTCAGGTCGGCGCATTCGAGATGCAATGGCATACGCGTGCTGAAGCTCTTTCAGCTCTAAAGTCCTCCCAGAGGCAACAAGAAGTCCTAAGATATTTTTGGTGGGCTCTAGTCCCGTTTCCCCATTTGATATAATAATCTCGTGTAAAATCCGGTCATATGTATTTTCAATCCCGGATGGTAATCGCTGTAGTATCCGCTTGATGTCATCCAGACTGTATGCCCTACACAGCTCATTAATTGATAACTGTGCCCAAAGAAACATGCCGTCAGCCTTCTCTAGAAGTCCATCTATGATCATTTTCTGAATGTTTGGTTGTTTTAAAAGCTCATTCTTTTGTGTTTCGGTTGTGATGAAGGCTTTGAGATCTGCATGGAGGAGCTCATTGGTGACGCGAATCCAATGAGTTGAAGTCTTTTCTTCAAACACATGGGATCTGCCGAGTAAAACAATCTTAAGGTAAATAGAACGGCTTATGATATCATGAAGGCGCGCGAATAGGTCCCCAATCGAATCCCGGCATTCATCAATTCCGTCAATCACGAGGTACATCGATGTTTCAGATTCGGCCATGATGGTGCCAAATGCTCCCCAAAGATCAAGTGACGTGGGATCGCCCTTCGAAAAGAGAGATTTTATATTACTTTGCACTGTTTCATCCGATGTCAGCCGCAGGGCATCGAGTAAATACCATCGCACCAGATTATCAGCATCCTGTTGACTTCTTTCAAGGCCAGAGAAGTAAAAGTACATCGTTTGCTTTCCTTGTCGCTTCAACGCTTCAGTAATAGAGGACGCAAGAATGCTTTTACCACATCCGCTTTTTCCTGAAATGAATAGGAAGCGGTCAGCCGCATCTTTGCTTTCAGACGTATCCCACTGAACAAAGATGGGATGTGAAAGTATCCATTCACAGGTATTTGGCACTTTGGCTTGGAGCTTTCTCTGATGCGCTTCCCTCATGTTTGCCGCTCCGAGGGAGCTGATTATCCTTAGTCGCTCTTGTTCCCGGCGATACTCTATAAGAACTATTAGTAGTAGAAATCAGTGAGTTAACACGATTAAGCATGTACCGTCTTGTTTAGCAAGTTCAATAGCAACAGCAGTATTGTGCACGCCTTGAATATGAGACTTCAGCTGGTCAATAGACCTCTGAAAGCTTTCTTTTGGAGGGCTAGTCATCAGTTTCCATACTCGAACTTGTCGCTCACATTAGCAAGTTAGTCCGATAGCGGTGCTCTATTGACTTCAGCACGTCTACGTACCCGAAGTGCGGCGTTGGAAGAATGCAAGAGATTCGACACAAAAACCTGCCACATCATTAAAGATTTGAAGCAATTCTGTTTGCATGTTTGGATCTCTCTGCAAGTTCTGGTAAAGCTCCATGCGCGACATATTCTCTGTCAAAACTTCCACCATGGCTATGATGTGATGCACAACATGTGAGTGGGATTTAGATATCTGTCATTTTGCCGTCACATTAGTACATGCATTCTCACCATAACAAATATTCATCCCATCGCCAGGCTCTCTTACCTGGAGAATAAGCTTCACTGGAGCCCATAGTGGACAAAAACAATCTGCTTTGACCTGTACTGCAAGTTCTATTATAGAAGAGAGCGACTGAAGCCCTTCTGTATTTCGCTGGAATTGCTCTAGCAGCCTTGATGAAGCCTTGTTCTTGTGTTTGTGCTGCTCTTCATCAACGTATTTTATGAGCTGAGAGATGCTTGTTGTCTGGCTAACACAGCTTTGGAACAACTGGTCTCCATTGTTTAGCTGCTCGAAAAGCGATTTGGCATTGGTGATTGCTTTTTGTTCAGGAGTCATCGCTTGAAGATGGCTGGTTGTCGCCATTTTTACATGCATTTAATGAGAGATGTCGAGCGCAGTCTACCGCGACTTTCGTGAGAATAGCTCGTGGAATGTGTGGCTCGCCCATCCGTGGCTGCAGCATCAAAGGTTCAACAAAATAATCTTGGGTGCGCGCCAAATATCCCATTTACATCAGAAGATCAACCTTGGATGATTTTTGGTAGTATTGAGTTTGAAAATGCTCGCCACGCGTTTGTCCGGTCTCTGCATACATGTAGCTTTCAGGCTGCCTTTCGAGGTGATGGGCTAGCGCCAAGATTTCATCGTCACTCGCTGGAAGGATCACTTCGCCTCCGCATTTATCAGCCATTCATGGGAGTTTGCCTCGCAAGGCATTTTTCGGCAAAGATGCGGCTTTTAAGTATGATGTGCCTAGCTACGACAGTGCTATAGTTGACACGAGAGAGCGAAGCGCAATCATACAAGTTTGAGATAGAACATTTAAGTACTGTAGCCTGCATTTAACCGCATCTGCACTGAACTCATTTACTACTCTACTTGATCGCTTGAATACTCTTGCACAGTTATATTGAGAAGTTGCAACTGACTTTTGAAAAACATAATGCCACTAGGTAACCTTTTTCTCTACAAACTGCCATCCCCTTCCTGCTGCCTCAAATTGGACATACAATTTGTCGGCTTCTGCCGCCATTTCGTCCATGAACCAGAGGTCTTTGAAAGATGCTTCAGGATCCCTAAAAGCAATCCCATGAAACATTAAAGGCAGAATAGATGTTTTGTAGTCCTGGCCGTTAACTTCAAGTGTCGCTCGGGTCATGATTATCGCCCCGATGAAAAAGACGATCACTCCAAATGATGCTGTTGCTAAATACGAGATCCATTGCCATTGGATCCGTATGCAAGTCGTGTTTCGGTACGATGTTCCGTTCCAGAAGCTATCTCCTATTCCGCCCTCGCTTGAATCGATAGGATTACTTCTTCCAAAGGTTGTCATGCCCTTGACCAGTCCGTCAAACGCTCGCTGAACGTCGGCAAATTCCAGTACCCCTCGATTCCATATGGCCTGCCATTGTATTTCTCCGTAGAGAAAATATCCAGCTGGTGAAACCAGCGTAGATACTTCTGTGTTTATGAAGGCATCGTTGTAAAGCAGTGCGCTCATCGCGCCTAACTGTTGCTCGTCAATCATATAAACACATTTCGGGCGTACGATTGAATCGTTCACAACTATGTAGGAATTATTTTGTCTGTAGTAAGACACGTTGTAAGCCAGCCATTGAGTATCCGGGCCGATGTGAAACCCGGCATGTTGTAAAGCGTTTCGTTCCGTCGTATTGACGCATGATACATCGACAGAGCCCATGTACTTGTTGTCGTTCTCATCACCGGATGACCAGACCTCGGAGGTATTCAAAACTTCCTCTTTGAGAGTGCCTATCTTTACCTCTCCAGTGTAACTGATAACGCAAGGGTTTATTTCGCACACCGCAGCACCGTAGGTCCGGCAACGCCATGGGGTAGTGGAGTTGTCTTTACATTGTGTGAGCTGAGACGCCATGACTTGTACTGAAGCAACCGGAGAAACTGAAGGTATATTTTCGGCTACCAGTTTGAGGACACCTGAGTTGCCACTGACATACTGTGAACCTGTGTTGACTGAGAGAGTAATGTTTGCGGCCTTCCAATACCAAGTAGATTCGTTGGTTTTCACCACTTGGTCAGAGACGTCTTTACACTTTGAGCAGAAGCCGGAAGAGTGATATGGATTTGGATAGGTGCAGTTTCCTGTCGGGCAATCGAATGTTACAGGTGGGATCAGACTCTCATTGAGCATTCCTATCATCATTGGGCCCATAGCACCGCCGTTGAGGGTATGCACGTTCGAAGGATCGGGATCCAAAAGATTGGCGTGATGCGCGGTCGCAATTGTGCTTCTGACAGAAGGGTCGACTACGGTACAGTCCTCAAGTTGGACCAATGCTTGTCTAAATGCTTGGTTAGCGCAAGCTATACAAATGTGAAGAATTATTTTCCTACCCGAAAGGATCGACTAGAGTAAGAATAATCGTGAGAATCGCCCCTAGGACTGGTACCAGTCGCCTACAAAGCCATGAATCAGCGAACGTCCCAAATTAGACGATAAAATCTTTATACCTTCCATTTCGATGCGTCCACAAGAGGCCAAGGGATCCAACCACTCCTCGCGAGGCACTATCGTATTGTTGTAAATCCCCAAGGGGGCGAGGTTTTCTATACCAAACCCACTTCAGCTGACCGATGCCTTGAAAGTGTCAACACATCGCCGTTGTCATCAGTGTTTGTATCGGATATTTTATAGAGCCGTACCATTAGACACTATCAGTGCCAAAGAAATCTTGATCAAGAGCGTACATATTGCCACAAAGGTATTGATGGTGATCATAAGAGGCCAAGACGACAGTACTTTTCCTTGATATGGACGCAGCCCCAAGATGAGTCCAAGGAACACGCCGATAGCAAATATGCAGGATAGCAGCTCAGGCCACCATCTGCTGAACGTGGACAAACTGTGTGCTTT
Source organism: Trichoderma harzianum CBS 226.95 (assembly GCF_003025095.1). Taxonomy (NCBI): domain Eukaryota; kingdom Fungi; phylum Ascomycota; class Sordariomycetes; order Hypocreales; family Hypocreaceae; genus Trichoderma; species Trichoderma harzianum. Next base: position 1,992,177 of record NW_020209250.1, on the reverse strand, counting down.
GATCGATTTCTTCTCATTCGTCGCCCACACCTTTTCCCACTCCAATTCTGGTTCTGAGAGTCGTGATGAATGGATCTCCGCCTGCTTTTCGTGTTCTCGGATGAGCGAAGAGGCACTAGATTGCTGAGGGGAAATCTGGTCGAAGTCGTGTGACGACATCTTGGGAAAGATTTGCCAAACAACACTTGATGATTTAGTTCGCTTCTCGTCCTAACATTACTGTAGGCGCATTTGAGGCTTAAAACGTTGTTAAACATAAATGAAGAGGAACCTTGGTTTCAAGTTCCGACATCTTTTGGTCACCTGATGGTTGCGCCCTATTGGCATTCTTCTTGCCTATTAATAGCATTCGGGTCACACCTATGCGAGTTCCGATCAGCAACAATAGTGCCCCAGATCGCTCGCTGACATTGATTGACATCGAAATACTACAGTAACATCCTTGCGCTCTATGACTCAAAGCATAGTTTAAGATAAAGTGTTTTCGGAAACACTTGTATTGCAAAATACAGTGTCTTTACGCGCAAGAGATTATGAACCTCCCGTTCCTGTTGGTTTCTGTTGAAACAAGACTTCTTCGGGTAGTTTCGAAAACCACTTGGGCTGGGTAAAATTAATTTGTCGCAACCACCTGTATTTACGATAGGTTTAGCACTCCTGTAGGATTCAACATTTTACACAAGTGCTCTTTGCGGGGGCAGGCTGAAATGCCGATATGCCGAAATGGTTGCCTGTTACACCACCTCTAAATGGGAGAGGCAATAGGAAACTTGACAATAAACGATGACTATTAATAGCTAACAGAACGTAAATATAATGGAAGTTGCGAAAGAGCGCACAGTGGCTCTCGTAGTTTGCTGGATTATGTAGTCCAAAACTATTCAAAGCCTGAGAGCTACAGAAGATTGCATGAAGCTTCTCTGGGTCTCTTGTCTGTTCATCAACATTCAGTGAGGGCCTGTTGCGAGATAGGTAGGAAATGGCCCAGCCCCGCTCTCACGCACAGTGATTACTCTGTATGGAGTAAAGGATTTTTACGTGCTGACCATCCTGCCTACAGATGGCGTGGCCGACATAGACCCCAGTTCGAAAAAAAAATGCAACGGCAATTGCTGCATGGGTGGTTCTGTAATGCTGCATGCAGAGCCTCATTTGTTTTGGAGCGGCTAAGACCACGAGTTAAATGCCCTCCTGTGGATGGATATATACCACAAGACTGAGCAGATGGACTAAACATTCGTGATGCAACTAAACACAGAATTATTAAGCCCTGCAACTGCTCAGATGTAAACGAAAGAAGGGCTCGAGGTTGTTGTGCAAATTATGCTGGGGAGAGTAAAAACAACATGCATGCGGGAACTCAATGCGTCTCTCACTTCCACTGCTTACCGACAAGGATACTGGAAAATAGGCTCCATATATCGACAGACGATCACAAATCGTATATAATCCTTCATACGTATGTCTGATTCTCATTTTATCTGAATTTAGGGTAGGCTGTCATGACGGGGAAGTGGAGCAAAGAAATCGCAATGAAGGTTCGCTAGGGCAAATCCATTGCCAGGACGGGGTCGATGGAATAACTGGGAACATGGTTAAGCATCTTTATCTGTTTGTAGTCGTATAGCGAGACAGAAAGTTTTGTCAGTTGCTTACGGTTAGTAGCCGTGCCCGTGGTATTGTCAAGAAGGGAGCAACGGGCCTAGAGGCACCAGCAAGTAATCCCAGTTTCCCCAATGGGCCGAGCCGCTGCTATAAAGACAACGCTATAGCTCCGCAAACACCTGACGACTCTGAAAACGGAGGATATAGTCCGCGGAAATGAATCCAAACTTGCTCCACCTAAAGCATGCGTACATTGAGTGGTTTACATTGTTCGATACGTGTACAAATATCCACAAACATACAGGGCTATATATGCGAGGAGCTGCTACTAGCACCACTAGTCTTGATATTCGCCACGATCTATTTCCAATGGTTGTGGCGTTCTAGGCTCCTTAGTGTCTTTCCGGCTTAATTTTTACCTCTCATGATCCAGTAACTGGGACCACAGTGTAATGGCCCTAAGCTGTAAAGCATAGGTAGTAATAACAACACCACCACCAGTTGGGCATTCAACACCAGTTGGGCATTGAAGAAAATGTTGGTTGGGAGTAAATAAAGCCATAGGCTTCTCAAAGTAGCTGCATATGTGCATGGGCCGCAGATGGCTTTGGCTAAAGGTTTAACGATGCAAGTTTCAGTTGCCCATATCTGCCTTGTGTGTTACCTGTCAACCAAGTTTGGTGATTGTGATTGTCACAGTGATTCCGCCTCTCGATCTTGTCGATGCAAATTGTGTCCGGGGAGGTAAATCGCCAAGGGCAGCCAAGAGTTATATTATCGACATTATACCCGGCACTATAAAGTGCCGGTCCGGCTTTAAAAGAAACGCTCCCGAGATACTTGACCGTTCCCAATGATGGGCGCAATCGTCAAGAAAGATTGCCCCTGGGCGCTACCCGCATTTTACACCGCACAGACGAAATTTCTGTGGAGGAGCAGGATCTAGAGTCAATAGCTTCACCTGAAGAAGACGCTAACAGGTCTTTCAGCTGCTCCAAAAACTCGGCTATTGGCGTAAACACCGCAATAGTTTGGCGGTCGATTTCCCAATTTTGAGTGAGGCTGAGCTGGACCTGCATTAATCAGGCAACCTAGATTCAGCAGCCAGGGGTGAACCATGGAGCGGCGGTTAGCATGATGAAGCTATCTATGGGGTTCATGGGGAGAGTGAGAGAGAGGGAGGCAAAATCATAACAATGGCGACGACTATGGATCTATTAGACTCATGGAGTAAATAAATAAATAGTTTTGCGTGTAGACTATCTGATCCCTTTTGCTCTTGATCTCCTCTGCAACCTGGTTCAACGTAGCAGCTTTCCATATTCGTCAAGATGGTCAAGATCAACTCCGTCGTTTCCCTCCTGGCTCTGAGCTCCAATGCTTTTGCATTCGGCCAGCCCAACCGCCACCCCCTCCCCGTCGTCGAGGAGTTTGTGACCTGTACCACTGAGCTGGGACACCAGGTCAACCGCCATGTCCCGACGCACTGGAACTACAAGACGAGGACTGTGACTTACACCGAGAAGTTCACGACAACTCCTCACCCAACCGTGACGCCGACCAAGACCAAGACGAAGACTGTTACTTCCTTCGTCAGGACGGTGACCACGGAGCCTGCCGAGACTGATATCGCCACCATCACGTCCACCGGTGAGTATAAGCAATTCGTTGTCTATAAGGGTCTGAAAATACTGATTGACGGATAAAAAGGCACCGCTTTCTTCACTACGACAAACACCGTGACTGAGACCGATACCGAGACTGACACGACCACCGTCACCACTACTCCTACCACCACCATTCCTGCTCCCGCAGACTTCACCCCTATCTCCCAGGAGCCCGGCTTCGTCCCCAGGATCAAGGGCCGTTCCGCCAACAGCCTCGTCGAGCGCGGCAACACTCTCCAGTGCAAGGGCGGCCGAGGTGGCCCATCATTCTACCCTCCCCTGCACCCTCAGTCCGTCACTTGCACAAAGATCATCGAGCCCATCGTCATCAAGCGTGTCACCGTCACTGCCAAGGCTTGCACCAGGACTGCCCGTCCCGTCACCAAGACCGCCACGACCACCGTCTTGAAGACTTTCACTCACACCGAGTGGCCTTGTGAGGTTACCAGCACGGTTACCGCCACTGCAACCACCACCATCACCTCGTCGGTTGACTCGACTACCACCACCACCACCACTTCTACCTGTAAGTTGATTCTCATTAACACATCCACATACTCCAACCATCCAAAGACAAGATCAGGCAAAACTAACATCCTTACCAGCCACTGAATCAACCGTCGCTCCCCAGCAGACTCTCCAAGCAGTCTGTGGCCCTGCCAACATCATCAGCACTGCCAACGGCGGCGAGGGCATCTTCAGTGTCAGCACTTCTGGATCAGGCGATTTCGTCCCCGTCAGCGGCGCCACGACCCCATACAGCTGCTGCCTGGCCTGCTTCAACAGCGCCACACCCTGCCGAGGCTCTCTTTCTTTCAGCACCGGCTCATGCTTCCTTGTCGTCGGAACGGACGGCGTTTGCCACGCAAACCAGTTCACTGGCATCGATTCTTATGAAACTCAACAGGGAGCCTCTACCGCGAGCGTTAGCAACGGCCCCTGTGGTATGTTGGCTAATGGCGGCAGCGTCAACTAAATTGATGGGTGAATGACTCTGGGGGTGATTATGAAAGTATCAGTTGCTACGAGTACATTACTAGACGAGCAGGTGAAAGACAAACTAAATAGGGACGTCTTTCGTATTACATCTATTTCGATTATAGAGTACATATTTTAATGACCATATTGGATTTGTATAGCGGTGCATAGTCATGGAGTTTAATGCCTTTTATCTGAGTTAATTAGTTTCACCATGAGAGAATACAGAGTTGGCTCACTACGTGTGCGTGATAGTGATGTTCTATTATAAATGTTTTGTGCTAGGCAGACTAGCTGAGCGAAGTGAAAATATGCCATCCGATTGACATGATTAAAACTATATATGTTGTGAAAAGTTATGACCGATCACCAGTCCAATGTCTCGAATCAATGAATAGCTTGCTGAACCCTTGGATAGACCCTGACCATCTCTTGATATAGCTCGGGGTGGTCTCTTATCATGACCTGAGGATCCCAGCCCGCGGCAACAAAGATGGTGTCAATACCACTGCCAAGAGGGGTCGTGAAGACGTGCCCGATCTGGAAGCCAATCAAGAACGCGTAGGCCATAACAACGGCAGTGAAGCCTCCATTGCTATTATATGGGGGGTCGGTCTCGAGGAGGTACAAATAGGCAAAGAGGGCGCACGCATAGCCGATGAAGATGGCGCCGAAAGAGAGAACCGGGCCGACAAGACAGTCCTACTGTTTGTTAGCGATGGCTGCCTGACGGGATGCGATTGTGTGACTTACGTTGACTAGAGCATCAATGCCGCGATCCTTAATCATTCTCCAGGTGTCCTTGGCTGACGCAATGTAAGCTTTGCCATAGAGGGCAATGTGACAAAATGCGTATCGATTGACAAATTGCACAGCCCATTCGATGATGGCTAATATGCAGCTCAGGACGCAGAAAATAGCATAGGCAGCCCAGCCGCCAACACCGCCCTCCTTAGCACCCTGAGATCGAGCAACACTGCATAATTGCTTCAGAAACTGGATAAAGGCTACTATGAGACTGCCAAAGCAGATGGAGCCAAAGCTGTAGGTGAGCGCTCTTTTGGCAGCACCGCGTGTCGCTTTCTTGGGAAAGTTATGAGGAGAGAAATACCAAGATCCATAAACACCAGCGATGATGGTATGGATGGTACTCTTTAACCACTCGGAGATCCAGAACATGGCGAATGTCACATAGACGACCAGGCCAATCACCTTTCCATGGCTACAGTTGTTTCCCGAGACAGAGCATCGTGGGTTGTCGGGCGAGGGTTCGTAAGAGACGTAAATTGCAACAAGCGTAACCGAAAACCAAGCAGCCAATGCTGTGGCGAAGAGACCTCCGATAAGACTGACAAGGTAGACATGGCCGTATTTCTTACTTACGTCAATACTCGTCTTGAGCATTAGGGCTGAGAAGGGAATCCGGCCAATCCAGGTCCAGAAAGCGAATATGAGGAAGACTGCAAAGATGAGGAACACTATACCCGCAGACCAGTATCCCCTAATCAAATAGTATATGGCTGTACCGAGTGCCCATGCAAGATTGAGGATGCCAGTGATCCAGATGAATGCTTTAGGGAAGAGGCGCGCCAGCCAGACGTATCCGTACGAGAAGACGAAGGCGATGACCAAGCAAAAGGCGAATAGTATAATGGTATTGCTATTCAACGAAAAACTGTTTATATCATCGTAGATGCCGTGGCCATTGAAGCCCTTTGTGTAGCCGTGAATCGCGAGACCCGAGATGGCCACATATCCTGCGAAAGCAAGGATGAACTGTGACACAAGTACTCCGGTTAGCTAATACGACATGTCTAGAGGACGCGATTTAGCGAAAGAAAACGTACAAGAAGTCCTGCCCACCAATCATTGTACTTTGGCTTTTCAAGCTTAAAGGCGTCGTTGAACGAGTATTTCTCGTCGTGGACTTGTGGAGGATTGAAGCTGTAAGGCGGAGGCGGTCCATACGGATGATCTTGGTAGCCGTTGGCAGGCTGCTGGTTGCTGTTGTATGCTGGATTATAGGCGGCGTTATTGTTGTTGTTATTGTTGTATCCCTGGTTCTGATATTGATTCTGGCCTTGATCCTGGTACTGCGGATGTTGCTGCTGTTGTTGCTGCTGCTGCTGCTGGGGATCGCCCTGCAGGTACTTGTCCGCCTCACCCATTGTGGCGCATCAAATTGGACTTTTGCTGCTGATGGCGGCGAGAGGAAAGGCTGGCCTGTACAGTCGCGGAACTTGAATGGTAATAAAACAGGAGGGGTGAAGAAGGGAAGAGACCGAGACGGCACAGAGCATCGAAAGGGAGTGATCCATTCTCCCAAGGAGCTGCAAACAGCTGTAGGTTCCCGCTCTAAGTGCATGAGGTCATGGCGCCACAGAGGCTCGGTTAGTGGCTTCCGATCGTGAAGCGAGTGGCCCCCATTCGCTGGATTACAGCGCATCGGGGGATCTCCATTCACTGCACGATCGGGCCATTTTAGCGCTAACAGCGATGTGGCGATCTGCACACAATCGCACGGTCGCATACTCGGCACTCTCTTATCTTGGCTATCGATTAAAGCACGTGCTTGAGCGCGCATCTCCTGCTTTTTCTCGAAAGTTTAATCTTTAAGGAGGAGAGGGCATGTGATTCGTTCTCCAGGGCTTCAAGATTCCCTCTTTTTTTTTTTATTCTATGCAGACACTCGTACTGTGCGGCTTATAAATGTCATGAAGATGCCTAAGACTCAACACGTTGCTTTGTTCATCAATGGCTAGCTCGTCATCACTTTATACATGTATTTACTTAGAAGATGCCACGCTTTCCCACGACAAAACCGGTTTAATCACCTACATGCCAACGATTAGTCACTTTAAAATCATGGAATATGTATTCTCTTCCCCGTAGAGCTATGTACAATGAAAACATTCATCTTACCTTTCCAGTCTTCAGATCCTCCAAAGCTTGATCCAATTGTTCGGCTGGATAGACCTTGGACAGTTTGTCTACAGGAAATTTGCTCTGCTTGTATAGCTCAACAAGCCGCGGAATCATCTGTGCCGAAAGTGTCAGTTAGAGCTGCTTACATGTACCCAGGTTGATGTTTCATACCTCGTGAGGATTTGAAGATCCTTCAATAACGCCTACAATTTTCTTGCAGGAAGTCAACACGTCTAGTCCGTTGATCTTAATGTCAGCTTCTGGGGGTAGCGCGCCAACAAGAGCCAACGTTCCCCCATGGGCCAGCGCTTTCACTGATGCTTCTGCGAGAATGGCTATTCCTGTTGCCTCGACTATCATGTCAACGCCATCTGGGAAGATACTTCGGATGCCCTCGTTGATGTCCTGGAATGCTCTGGAGTTGATGGTATGAGTGGCTCCAAGGCTAATCGCCATTTGAAGCTTTTCATCAACAATATCGACAGCTATAATCTGCGCGACTCCAAGCGCTCGAGCCGCCATCAAAGCAGCAAATCCCACAGCACCCATACCAACGACTGCAATTGTGTCAGATTGCTTCGGTTGCAATGCATTAAATACCGTCCCTGCTCCAGTCAGATAGCCGCATGATAACGATGGCAAGCAGGAGAGGTTGTCTTCAAGACACAACCCGGCTTTCACTACAGAGCTCTCTGGAACTATCATCAACTTGCTCAAAGATGACTGTCCAAAAAATTGCGCAAATACCGGCGTCCCATCTGGAAGAGAGGCTGGCGAGTTCATTCCAGGACCATCCCGGCCGGTTCTGATGAAGTTGACCTCTGTCATACGGGTACAACTTCCAAGCTTCCCCTCTCGGCAATATCGACACTGTTGGCATGCATGGAACGATAGGATGACGATGTCACCAGGGAGTAAACTCCGATTAGAAACACTCAATCCAATTTTGCGCACCACTCCAACACCTTCGTGACCTAGAATGGCAGGATAGCCACCAACGGGCATGCCACCATGTTGAACTACGATATCCTAACGAAAATGAGTATACAGACGCGCGAAAATAGGCGGTAATACGGACCGTATGGCATAGGCCAGTATACAAGATCTCCACAAGAACCTCATGGCTCTGTATCTCGTCTAGTAAAATATCTTGGAGAACAAACGGGGCGCCTTTCTTCTCAACAACGTAAGCCTTTGTCGGAATGCTCTTGAGGTCATGCATATTGAGTCAAATGTGAAAATACGATATTGATTGGTCAATTCAATTCTTAAGACTGTAAAGCATTCCGAAACTCAAAAATTCGAGATGGCTTTATAAGAACATATTATAGGTGCTCTCAATAACGAATTAACTCATCATAATGCAAACAGGAGATCATTCACGTTACCCCGACATCTCCCACTGATATCATGAGACTGAACGGCAGTTCGGGTCGGGTGTTGCGTCAACAGGGACCGGTTACGGACGTCGGATACGATCTTGGGGTAACAGGGGTTTCACATGCGATCCAAGGCTTTGTCAAACGCGCTATCTTTGACTTATGCGCCCTTAACTTGCAAATTAAAAATCGTTTGGTGAATTAGCCGAGCGACCTAACTCTTTTCATGTACATACATGTAGATAGTTTAGATTCTGAGGTAGGCTTCGTAGTGATTTTTAACTAACTCAGCTGCGTGCATCTTTCAGTGGCTTATTGCGGACCGCCTACGGACCGAGCCAAATATTGGATCTAAGAAGGAAAACCGGCAGATATCTCGTGCTGAGATATACCTACACAATTCGATTAAATATGAATTACGCATGCTCCGTATTAATCTCTGGTATTTACCTCTGAATAGCTATATCTGGTCCATCACGCTAGATCTCGTGCAATTCATCACACCAAAAGAAGACAATTAGAAGATTGGCTAAGAAAGTCATTCTCAACTTAATTCTCGAGCTTTCTATTCCAAAGTTGTACACTATGCCGAGGAACTGGGCGTAATTACAAAAGATTCCGCCGACACACACCCATCCGTTGCTATAAGTCCGATACCTCCCGATGCATACTGACTATCGGCGATCTGTAATTCCACATTCCCAACACGAACTCGGATCAAGTCATCACAAGCCGTTAGTATCACTTTGTACTTTTGATCCAGCTCCCACGGAAACGCCTCGCTTGCGAGTTCAATTCTCCGTGCGTCCAGCGCCTTGACCAAGGTAATTCTCTTGTCCTCAGTGAAGAATACAGCGTAGTAGCGATTGAGACCTTGAACTCTTATGGCTACACCAGCCGGAGCACCAAATTTGATCATAAAGTTGGGAACCGTGATACTGTAGTTATCCCACTCTCGTGTACCGTAGGTGATAATGCCCTCACCCTGCCCTTGGGCAATGATGAATGATGATGTGCTGAAGTTATCGGCACCATTGACCCAGGCTCGACGCCAAAATTCGCATGGTTCCTGTAGGGGTTTACGAACTACCATGTTCGGCACACCTGTCCAGGAGAGGCTATCAAGCCAAACGGTACCTCTATAGGAAGTTGCCGTGCTGGGACTTAGGGCAATACCGATTTTCTGGATAGGCTGGCTATCCATTTCGTCCGGGATTGTCCAAGTCAATAAGGATTCTTCTCCCGGTTTCAGTGTAGCGGAAGGTCCATCCATTGTAACCAATTCGTCATTCCGACTGTATACTTTCAGTCTCAGCCCAACGACGACCTGACCATTTCCCTCGCTGCTGGCTCTTACTTTGGCTGTAATTGTCTGTCCAGGATACACCAGTGGTGATGCCATCAACTCATATGTCTTCATGTATAAAACCTCTTTGGGGGTAAAGGTTTGAGTAAAGACTTCAAGCTGGTCTTGTTCCTGGCCAAAGTTTTCCACATCGATGGCTAGTCCTGGACCATGCTGGCCGTCAACTCTTTGCTGCAGCGTAGCCGAGATGCTCTGCTGTGAACCAGACGGTCGTGAAAGTTGAAAACCCTGGGTGCTTCCTGGGAGGCTAAAATGGAATTGGGCACCACCCTTTGGAGGCTCAAGTGTTTTATAACCAGCCAGACGTCGGCCAATGTTTGCAATATCGTATGAGATGCGGACAGCATTGTTGATAGAGTACCCACCATCCGCGCTTGAGATGAGAGCACGATCTGCCAAAGGGCCTCGCCAGTCATACGGTCCCTGGAATGCAGAAAGTCCGAGCATCGTGGCAACAAGACAGCCCACGTTACCAGAGTTGCAATCCGTGTCCCAGCCGCAAGTATTAATAATGTGCATAGCCTCGTCGAAATCGGTACTGGCGTAGAGTACAGCCATTATCATAATGGCATGATTAGGAATGACGTGGCACACCCCATGAAACTTATCATACCCGTGTGAATCCTCTATCCGCTGGCGAGTCTTCATCCAATCTCCATCTTCTGCGACCCATTCTCGAACTTTGCCTATCACACGGGCAATGAGAGAATCTCTAGGAATGACAGAGAGGCCAACATCCAGAAGATGATTGATATCCTTTGATACAAAAGCTTCTGCTTCCATTGCAGCCCACAGCTGAGCCGCATATACAGACTCCCCGTCATGGCTTACTGAACCAGCAGCGCGCGCAAGTTTGGCTGCTAGTTGAGGATTGCCAGGAGCAACCAATGCCCAACCATCGATGAAGATCTGTGCGCCTATCTGTTCGGCGACGGTTTTGCCGTTTGTTTTGATAGAGCCGCTAAGTGGTGCAGGTATTCCTCGCTTCAAGTTCAAAAACGCTGTGTGTTCTGTTGACATGCCTCGGCCTCCCCACCAGAATATTGTTCGATGTTCAATAACATTATTCAACCATGTTTTGCCAATGTCTTCTGATGAGATATCGGGAGAATAGCCATGCTCCTCTAGTGCTCTGACGAACTGAAATGTGCCCGAGACATCGTCATCCGTGACAACAAGAGGATCGCCGACTTTTTCATGAACATAACCCCGAATGTGGCCAAGTTCTTCAATTATCCTCTGGTGTGTCCAGCCTTCAAAAGGTCGTCCGACATATACACCGATGAGCTTGCCGAGTACTCCAGCATAAACCCTCTCCAGGTAATCTTGTGGTATGTTCGACATGATAAGTGTAGCTCTCAAATGTAACTCTTTGGAAAGGTTTCAGGTCATCAACACATATAGCGTAAAGTACGCCTAAACTCCTTACTGCAACGGTCTTTCTCTCACACTTATGGCTTCAATAAACGCGAATAGAACACACTTAATTGCGAGAGCAAGCCGGGATCGGAGACCGGAGATCATCTTTGTCTCGGGACCGTCATCTCAAGAGCATGGCAGCGCCTTCTCCGCATTTAATGCTCGAGGCTTCCCCGCAGGCCCAATCTCCATGATTAATCCCGGGGAGAGGAGGGGCGCCAAACTGTATCCAATGAGGTGATGGACCGAAAGTTGTATTACCCAATTACCCCAGATTCGTCGTATTCTGGTGTGTCGTAGTCTGATACAACAAGAAATTAGATACAATGCTTCAATAAATTTCAATTGTCATGAGAGTCTCATGTTAATGTCGTTTTGGCTGAGGTTTCTGGTATCTTGATGTTGTAAAAATCCGACAGCCGTACATACTCTTTGCTAGGCTTTTGGTTTGTGATTCTTCTTGACAAAGGCGCTCTCTTGGTGGATTGTCCCATCAAGCTGGCGTCTTGTGAAACCGCTACATCAGACAGAATATGCAACTACTGTTCGTATTTTAACCCCTCAGCTGCTTGATCGGCACGCCATTGTGCACATGTGGGTTAGATTACATATCGATTAATTGACGAGAAGGTAGACTTTAGCCGAACTATGGTTCGATAGTCGTGTTTACACATTTCTCATCCCCACGGATATCGATCACGCAGCTCTTTCAAATACTAACTTGAACTTGATGACCCCCAACTTAGCTGCCGAAGTCATTACCGACTTGTAGTTGTTCACTTGTATCAAGTCCGACGGCGTGATGTCCGCTTTCATCAACGAACTAATGTGACGGTGGCATTTATACGCGTGGCAGGTGATACACCCACTGAGTGGGTATTCAGATACAGAGATAATGTTTATTTGCTACTGTAACTGAGTCAAACTGATGTAATTCTGTACATAAAATCACTGAGTAGATGAAAACGTCTTGGAATTACGATTACGCGTATATATCTGGATGAGATCTAGCATGAGGCTTCTCTGAATACCGAATGCATTCATCTATCGTATCTATACAAATCAAGGGCGACATGTAAGCACTTAATAACTGGTAAAAGCTTAATTGGCGTGCCATTTAACCAGCCGAATTTCCGTCCAATATCCAAGCCTTTGGCGATACCGGAACCCTTCTTCGGACCTGATTCCCGTAGCATAGATCTGAAGTTTTGCGGGGGGGGGGGGGTTTAGGCTTCCCCATGGGGAATCTGGGGAACCTCACATGGGATCATCTTCTCCGGCATTCCCATAGACTAATCTTTGTAGACTAAATCGGTATAGATGCAGGTAGACAGGGTACCATCCAAAACTTGGTATAAAACCTACAATATTCTACATGTGATACGCGAGAATTCTCCTCTCCATTCCTTGAACGGCCACTATCTCTTATGGAAGAACATTTTCAAGTATTTTTCATTGACTGAATCATCATGGCTGTCACACCGGAGCTTGAAGATACTCTCAATGAATACGTGGACATCGACCCAGCGGCAGCCATCGCGACAGACGATGAGCACTCATTGTCCATCAAAGAGGCTTTCAAGCGCTACCCGTCATCAGTGTTTTGGGCCATTGCCATGTCTCTGACCATTGTGATGGAAGGCTACGACACAATTCTCATTGGCAGCTTATTTGCGTACCCCTCATTTGTCGATAAATACGGCGTCTATGAGTCGAATCTAGGGCAGAAAAGCATCACTGGAGCTTGGCAGGCAGGACTCGTCAACGCTTCTTCTTGTGGTGCTATCATAGGCCTCGTCATCAACGGCTACGTGACGGAAAAATTCGGTCATCGTATTGTTACAATGATTGCTCTTGTTGTAATGTCGGCCTTCATCTTTATCACTTTCTTTGCTCCGTCCATCCAGGTTCTCACAGCTGGTCAAGTCTTGGTCGGCATCCCGTGGGGTATATTTGCGATAATGGGATCTGCATATTCCTCAGAAGTGTGTCCTTTGGCTCTGAGAGGCTATCTGACTTCTTTTGTCAATATTTGCTGGGTTATTGGCCAGTTTGTGGCTGCTGGAGTCCTTCAAGGTCTAGTTAACAATAACACGGTGTGGTCATTCAGGATTCCGTTCGCCATTCAATGGGCGTGGCCGATTCCTCTATTCATTCTTGCTCTTCTAGCTCCAGACTCGCCGTGGTGGCTTGTCCGCAAAGGTCGGCTGGCTGATGCAGAAAAGTCCATCCGCAAGCTGTCATCTGGATTGACAGATACGCAAGTCAAGCAGAAACTTGCCATGATGGTCCATACCGACAAGTTTGAAAAGGCAGTTCAGGCTGAGTCGAGCTATCGCGACTGTTTCAAGGGCACCAACCTTCGTCGAACTGAAATCGCCTGCATGATACTCTCAGCACAGACACTTCCTGGAGAGGCAATGTGTTACAGCGCATCTTATTTCTTCACTCAGGCAGGGCTACCCTCTGCTGATGCGTACAAACTAAACCTCGGAAGCATTGCGCTTGCATTCATCGCTACCTGCTTGTCATGGGTCCTCATGACTTTCTTTGGGCGTCGAACACTTTTAATCACTGGCCTGGGCCTCCTAACGCTGGACTTACTTGTCATCGGCTGCCTATCGTACGCGGCGGGATCATCAGCTCAATGGGCTCAATCAGCCCTTGCTATGCTTTGGCTGGGAATTTATTCGGCCACTCTTGGCCCTCAGTCATTTGCCTTGGCTGCTGAAATCTCTGCTACGCGTTTGCGATCGCAAACAATTTCTCTGGCTCGAAACGCTTACAACGTTGTAAACATTGTTGACAATACTGTGGAGTCTTATCTCATTAATCCCACGGAAGCCAATTTAAAAGGAAAGACGGCATTCTTCTGGTTCGGCCTTGGGGTCCTTACAACAACGTGGGCAGTATTCAGGCTCCCGGAGACCAAAAATCGGACATACGAAGAACTAGACGTATTATTCGAAAGACATGTTCCAGCATGGAAATTTTCGTCTGCTCAAATCGACGTTGTGGCAGAAACTGAGATTATACAGGCAGGCGAAAAGGGCGATAAAGCACAACAGATCGAGTTTGCAGAAGCAGTTTAAGATAGATTATTATACGACAAATATGTTGGGATTAGCTCTCAAGCACTCAGTGTCTCGGTCAGGTCTGGCGTATTCTTAGTAAACAGGTTCAAGGGATCAAGTCGGTCTTTAACTGCCTTGATGCGAGTCAGTCCCTGCGCTCCGTAATAGCCAAATCCGTCGCCCTTCAGGGGATGAGTGAAGTTGATGTAGCGAGTTGGCATAGCAAGTCCTGCTTTTGTAACATTTTCAATCAATCTGTATGCCCATGCTCTGGATTTCTCTAGCCCCTCTTGATCATTTGGGGGTGCTGATGCGAAGAACCCGAACATCAAATGCGGCTCACGGTTTGAAAAGACAGCGCTGTCCACGGCAGAGCCAGACGCACGTGTTCCAGCACCGTGACTGTCATGCATAATGATTATTGATGAAGGAGTTGGCATTGGCTCTGATATGATGCGCCCCAGCTCTTCTGACCAGCTGGGTACTGAAGCTGTCAGTCGAAAATGTATGAGATCGCCGTAAAGTGGAGGTTGGGGAATTGACACTAGAAATTGGTGAGGGGTTGCTATTCTTTTGTCAGTACTCCCTATAGAACCTATCGGGAATGGGTAGCAAACTTGAACTCACTCTCTGCGGCCGTATTGGCTATAACGGTTCCAAACTTGAGAACACGCTCAAGGTAATCTTTTGCTTCCTCGAGGTCGCTGCGGTCCTCCTCCAGAGCCCAGAAGAATAGAAAGGAAAATATAGCGCCGCCTCCAGTTGGATCGATGACAGCAACATCGCCCGCAAACTTGGGAGGTTTCTTCCATGCGTATAGTTCATTCAGTTGCCGGGCGATTTGAGGCGCTTCTGTCAACGGAAAGATGATATTCCCCGCCAAACAATCGGGGCGGCGGTACACACGAACACGAAGCGATGTGACCACTCCGAGAAGACCAGCGCCGCCACCACGAAGCGCCCACAGTAGATCGGGGTCAGAGCCGGCATCGTCTGTGTCCATGATTCTCCCATCTGCCAATACAACTCTTCCACCAAGGATGTTATCCACACCCAAACCCATTATACCGTTCAACGAGCTATAACCACCGCCACAAGCCCAACCAACGTAGCCAACCGCGGAAGAAAAGGCCGTGGGCGTCGTGAGGCCATGATCGTCTAGAAACTTGAGCAACTTCCCGCCTATCACACCTCCTTCAATAGTCGCTTCGCGCCTATCTGCAGAAAGGACTATCTTGTCCAGTGAGCGAACATCGAGCGAGACATCTTTAGGTCCAAAGGCAAGATTCCGGCCGCCTTGATCTACACCTGAGTTTCGAATAGCCAAAGCCAGGCCATTCTGCGAGATGTACCGCACCGTTGTGGAAACTTCCTTTTCATTTGTCGGGCGCACAGCAGCTACAGGGAGAGTCGTGACAGCTCTATCGTTGACTCTGTTTAGGCCCTCATAGTCCGCAGTGGATGCTGTGTAGATGTGGAGTTGGGGAATTTCGTGATGCAATCCAAGGAGGGCTGGTGCATCTTGTGCAATTATTGGCGCTGAAGAGAAGCCCGGGGGAGGTGCATCATGAAACTCGGGGCCAGCGGTGATGGATGCCATTGTTCAACGCAGATATGATGGACCGTAGAGAGAACGAGTTGTTTTCTTCAATGTTGAAACGATGTCTAGAGTTTTTGAGATATAGACAACCGGAATGACGAATGACGACACGTCGGTCTTTATACCACTTTGAAGGGACATAAAGAGTCGATATGAGCAGATATCAGGCGGTTACACGGCATTGAAAGGGCGTAAATAGTAGACACGATCAGATGTCAGCCAATATACCGCTTTGAAAGGGCGTCGATGCCCAAAACTTCGAGTACTATTGACACCAATTCCCCATTATAGTCTAGTATCAATAAGCTGACAACCAAACTATGCAGCCAAGCTCCGGAGATACAGAGAAGAAGCTGAGACAGATTCCGCCAATAAAACTTCCAGGTACGTAAGCAATTCTGCAATTGGTTAGAAAGGCTATCCTTGATTGCGAAATCTGCCATTAACTATGGAGTAGAAAGGTGTTAATGCGTTGTTTCTGCTGACTATAGTTGATTCCGAAATAGGCACAGCGAATTGGATGTTTTAGCGAGACAAGTTCCGAGGTCTATAATCCCTAACCAGCTATACAGCTCATACACGTGAGTTCAAAATTCGCTCAATTAGACAAGTTGATGTTCAAAATCCGAGGTACACGGCTAAATGTTTAATTATACTCCGTACAATGCTAACCAATGTCAAACGCCGCCACCAAAGCTTTGAAGGGGAGAATCTTACATGAGTCTTAAGCTAAACAATATGCTCTCGGATTTAACTTAAGGTTGAGGTGACAGGAAACCAATATTGTAACCTTCCGGACTTAACTTAAATTTGAGATGGCCGAAAACCAATATTGCAGCCTTCCGGATTTAACAAGAGCCGTCAACAGCGATTTTGATCACAAATCGCCTTCAAAACATAAATAGTAGTGAGTTTTTGTTCACGAGAAATGGAATGACATAAAGCGCTAGCGTTGGTGGCACAGATTCTCATTATTTCACTCCTAAAACTAGCAATATGCCTGTTATCTCAATACAAATATCATTTATAGAGAATAATTGAATTCCGGGTTCTCCTTATCCGTCATGTCAAGGAATTCTTGATTCTCAATCCTGTTATAAGACGGATCCGCCCGCAAGAGACTCTTTTTGAGATTCTGTCGACGATAGTACCACCAAATGAACACAAGATCCACAAGGCAGGCCGCCCAGCACACCAGGATGGTAATCTCGGCTGGTCGATACTCGGGTGCATCCGATGGGCGGAAGGTTTGGGGTCCTAGATAGAAGTCAATAAGAGTAAGCAATAAAACATTTGATGCACGGCTTTTTACCGATAATGTTTCCGACACAGTATGCAACTAGATACATTGCTGCTACGGTTGTCTTTTTAGTCCACCCTGTTCATGTATTAGCATGCAGATGAGAAGCTTCGGATACCATGAGACTCACCAGCGACATTGGTGGATATCAACGATAACAGCGCAACAAACGGAGTCGGGCTCGCCTAATAATCATCAGTCACCTGTTAAGAATCACCTTCATCTTGCCTGATTACTTACCTGAGTGAGATAGTATCCGGCCAGTCGACCAGCAGGCTTATCCAGTGGAATGGCAACAATCATAATCACTCCAATCATGGCCACGACAAGACCTGACATGCACACCAAGATACGGCTTCCCAGACGATCACCCAAATATCCGCAGAGCAACAGGGAGACAACCTCGACAGCTCCGCCAGGAGTTCCATAGAGTAGACTCTGCTGGGGCGTATAGCCAAATGAGACAATAAGTTGGCTGAAGAAGTTGGAGATGCCGCCGTTCGGAATGTCGGCGACGAGAGCATAGAAAACAAAACCCCAGATGGCGGGATCTAGCAGGGCTTCCTTGACTTGATACCACTTGAAGTGTTTGTTTCCAATTCCCTGCTCGTTAACCTTGATTCGTTGAATAGCCAATACTCGCTCTTCTTTGGTAAGGAATCTAGCGTTGAGCTGATTATCAGGCATGATGAAGAGGAAGATTATTCCAACGGTGCTGGTCAACACTCCGGTAAAGACGAAAATTGCCTTCCACGGGGCGATTGAGAAGCCATAGGTCGAGGCGCCGTGAGCGAAGCCATACGCTACCAAACCACCAAAGATCTGAGCCTATAATGGGATCAGCATTTTTTGCCTTGTCGAATGCGATAAGCCAACATACCCAGCCATTGAAACTGAACCAGATGCCGGTTCGAAGGCCTTGTTCCTTTTTAGTATACCACTAGAAAATAAAATTAGTACTTATCATTTTCTTGGATTGAGCGACTTGACATTATCACTTACTTGGGATACAAACAAAGCGAACCCAGGAGTCACAGCAGCCTCAAATATTCCCAAAAAGAGGCGAATGACAACAGCTCCTCCGAAATTCTCTGTAGTGGCAAAAAGAGAAAGGACAATTCCCCACATGATGATGTTGAAGGCGGAGTATTTGGCCAAAGGAAGTCGTTGCAATAGGCGATTTGTGGGAAATTCCCAACCAAGATACCCTTCATGTCGCATAAGTCAACTTGTTCCTCAAAAAGAAAGAAGATGGTCTGCTTACCGAAGTAGAACAAACTTGACAGCCACTGATAGTTATCGCCAACAAGTTTGAGGTCATCTTTCAGACCCATGATGCTCGCGTACGACAGTGTGGTTTCTATCAAAGGTCAGATGCTGCCTCCCGTTCTTCAAGCAAGGTAGGCAGGCATTACTATCAAGGTAGTTGAGGCCGTAAACAATACACATGAGCTGCGATATGTATGTAATTAATATACTGGTGTAAAATGAACTCCAGATATATGACACTGCTACTCACAGGCATGAGATTCCAGTCAATCTTGCGCAACAAACGCCGCTCCGTCTCCTCATCAATTTGCAAGGCGGCCGTATCCAAGCCGGCAACGGCATTGAGAGCTTCATCGGCATCAATCTCAACAATCTCTCCCTTCTCAGCTACCCCCAGCGTTGGGGTTTGCTCCAGGCCGAGATTCTCTTTCTTTTCCACCGTTTCACCAGTCATTTTGGAGCTTGCGATGAGGAGATGTAAAGAACATAGATTGGATTCCTACTACGGAAATTCGGAACTTAAGAGTAGAGAAGGGAAGGCCTATGAGAAGGTTGGCCGATCTATCCTACTTCCTATCTGATACATTGTCTTGCATCTGTGCCGAACCCCGCCCTCTCCTCACAGATACACCCCTGTACTTATCAAGGATGGTGGTTGATCTCGCAGCAAGAAGATAAGACATGGCAAGATGGGCTTTGCGTGCTACTGATAGATGCACAGCAAGTCACACGACAACGAATGGCAATCAGGCAATTAACGGTGGCATTAGCGCACTGCACTACAACCGAAGAGGGGACTTCGCAAGGCAATCTTGATTTGTCTATTGGATGTCGGGTTGATTCAATGAGGAGAAGGCGTGGGACGTCGAACAAGCGTACGGGAAACATGTTCGCCCCCGCGTATCACAAAGTGTGGGGAGAGAGGGAGGGCATGTATGTACATAACGGCAGAAATAACTGCAGATACTCGTACTGTAGATATGCAGGGATAACGATACAGAAATACCCGGTGACGGAGAGATCGTCATGTGTCCTACACGGTCGTCTCGCCGCTATGAGTGCCGTCGGAAACAGCTATTGCACAATTGCCGGGATTAACGGGTCGTATCTCGGGTTATGTTGATTCCCGTTTTATCCACGTACCCCCACAGTTGTTTAGATAGCACGACAAATTCACGGAAGAGCTGAAAAGATCCGGTTTGCGCTACTCCGATTCGAGAATACCGGCGAGGCTGGCTGTTGAGAGCTCAAACAAGGGAGAGCATCTCGAGGGATCTGCTCTCGTGCAATACTTAGCCCTACGATCATGGTAGTGTATATGAATTAAAGTCTTGTACCTGCATAGACAGGGAGTGCATCACTCCCGAAGGTAACCCTAGACGAAGCTACCTATGTGTGAATATGTAATCAACTTCGAGTCCAGACCAGAAGGCGACTCTTGATTCCTCAACCTGAGGCAAATTCAGCTTGTTATGACTCAATTTTATGAAAATTGGCATACACGTATAAAAGAAATGCCAGGTGACGCCACGTCAGCATCACCCTGACGCGATAGTTTAAAAACCAATTCTAGTTTTCCAGTCTTCTTCATGTACCTGGTTCTATAATTGTCAATTGCTTTATCGTAACTTGGCGGTTGCGATTGCTTGTTCCGAAGTTCAAAATAGTTGCTAGTGCCTCTATGCGACACATGCCGAACCCACGCGTATTCACATGCTCGCTATGCCGGGCCAAGCCCGGTAGAGGCCAGAAACGTCTTCCCCAAATCATCAATGGCTGTTATAGCAGCTTATCAAAGTCGAATAAAGGTGGCTCACTCCCAGGGGGGATAGCTCTAGTTCTTCGAGAACTTCATAATCTTTACTAACGCTGGTTTCATCGCAGACGCTAGGAGGCAGCGGGTTGTGATATTGGGCTCCGGATGGGCAGGATATACCTTTTCTCGCACCCTCGACCCGTCCAAGTACGAGCGGATTGTCATCTCACCTCGTAGTTACTTTGTCTTCACGCCGCTGCTGGCTTCGACATCAGTTGGTACCCTGGAATTCCGAGCCGTCCTTGAACCTGTCCGCCGTCTACCAGGAGGCGTACGCTTCCATCAAGGATGGGCCGACGAGGTGGACTTTTCTCGCAAAGTTGTTCGTGTCGAGGCTAATGCTGTTGACCCTCTTCCGGATGCTATGCCACCCTCGACATCACCAAATCCAAGCCAGCCGCTTCGAGGGGAGTTATTCGACGTCGAATACGACAAGCTCGTCATTGCAGTCGGCGCCTATAGTCAGACTTTTGGTATCCAAGGCGTTCGAGAACACGCACACTTCCTGCGCGATGTAGGTGATGCGCGACGCATCCGGCTTCGGGTGCTCTCTCTCTTCGAGCAATGCTCGTATCCGTCTCGTCTGGACAACAAAGACGGCAGTGGAGCGACGAACCCGCTCTCTGAGGAAGACAAACGATCCCTACTTCACTTCGTCATCGTGGGTGGCGGCCCAACAGGAATTGAGTTCGCTGCAGAGCTACACGACCTGATACATGAGGACCTGAAAGCTATGTATCCAGAGCTGATACCGCTAGTGCGTATCACTGTTTATGATATCGCGCCTAAAGTGCTACCCATGTTCGATCAAGCGCTGGCAAACTATGCCATGGAACATTTTGCACGACAGGGAATCCAAGTCCGGACAGAGCACCATCTCGAGCGTGTAAGAGTCGCTGACGGAGATCTTGGACGAGCACACGGCGGTCTCAGCATCAAGATCAAAGAGTATGGCGACGAAGAGGTCAACGCCGGATTAGTGGTCTGGAGTACCGGGTTGATGCAGAACCCATTTGTCGAGCAGGTGGTGGGAAAAGAGTTTGCCATCCACGACGGCTCTGAGTCGGGGCAAGGCAAAGCCGAGCAACACCGTCTCCTCAAGGATCAAAAGACGGGCGGCATCGTCACAGACCGTTATCTTCGTGCTCGTATAACCAATGACCACGATAGTTCCATTAAAACAGCAGATGCCGTCCTACCGGATGTCTTTGTAATTGGCGATTGCGCCGTGATGGACAATGACCGGTCACTGCCCAAAACAGCACAAGTAGCCTCTCAGCAAGCAGGACATCTCGCAAAGCAACTCAACAAAAGCATCCAAACTTCTCCGACCCCTACCGACGTCAGCAACACTTGGAAACCCTTCAAGTTCCGCAACTGGGGCACGTTGACGTACCTCGGCGGGTGGAAGGCGATACACCAGAGCTCTGCCGACGAGCTACGCGGATGGGTTGCCTGGATTGTATGGCGAGGAGCCTATCTGACGAGAAGCATGAGTGTGCGGAATAAGCTGATGGTGCCTGTGTACTGGTTCGTGTCTTGGGTGTTTGGGCGAGACATTTCACGATTTTGATGGTGAGCACATGGATGGGCATGCGTGCTTATTGTACGCCATTTTTTTGCTCCAAAACACATATGTACATATGCTGTTTCCATGGAGCCTGTAACTGTATATGGTCACAAATCAACTGCCGATGCCATACGGGCATCCCACAAACTAACCAATATCAGCCGCGTACGCTGTCATGTTTATACGGCGAATCCAGACCCTTGAAGATGCAGTAAAGGAACAATTGCACTCTAGCCGAGCTAGTGGGGCTACAGTACAGTTTTTTCGTCCATGAATCGCGCACTTCAAGGGCCATGATCTCTTTCGCCCTTCTTGAGTCTCGATACTCATTTTTTGTGTATATTAGCAATAGAACAACTTCCCTCTTCATAGATAGACGTCTGCTTATGTAAAAGTCTCAATTCATTCAGCCCAATGGCGCACAAGCTTCTGGGTAGGGTAATAAGCGGGACTTGGCGGACCGCATTGGCCTCATCATGACGCCGAGATGACAATGCAGCAAGGAGGTGCCACATGCAGTCTCATCCAAAATACAAGTAACTATGAAATAGATGGCACTCAGATGGGAACCAGACCGATTAAATATCGACAGAGGTCGTAGGGCGATTAGCACTCCGCTTAGGTTCTTACAGCGCGGCTATATGCAGTATGACATTGATTACTGACGTTAGTATCAAGCGCTGGCCATGGGCTTCCTTGCTCCGGAAGTTAATGAAGAAGCTATCGCTCGTGCGGAGAAAACTTGAACGGAGGTTTACGGTTTATACGACAATAACAGATACTCCATACCGATAGTAAACAAATATTCGGCAACGGTATTAGTTGGCCGTAACCCCTCAATGAGTTGTGCCATTTTCAGCCGAGTTGCCGAAAGTAGGCCGCGATTTGTAAACTAACTGACCTATTGTGTTCTGACAACTTAATAATGTCTTCGACCTTGTCATTTGTCATCGTCTATTTCTGTGCACCGTCCATTATTCATCGCCGAAGAGAACTCAACCGCATTATCAACCCCAAATTTGGTCTTTAGTCTCGAGAGTCCAAGTTATCTCCGCCTGGGCGTTCCTAGCATCGGTCATACGATCTTTCAATGCATAATAGAGCTCTCGGCATTTAGTCATGTTGTTAGCGCCATCTTCTTATTGGTTGAGTCGAGTTTACCCAATTGAGACAGCGGTCCGATCAACGCCGATCAAAGGGTCTAGAGGTCCCATCATGTTGGTCGTTCTCAATGCTGCGTGTCCAGTATAGAGTTTTTGGCTTCCTAATCGTGCTAGCCCTTCGCTTCCTCGGCGCTTAGAAATGCAGACTACGTTTTATTTTTGCCCTCTAACTAACGGTGACGCAATCAACACTTGTCCAATGTTGTTTGAACAAGTAGTATTAGTGATCCACCGCAAAAGTCAGCATGCATTTCTTCAACGGGACTATCCGCACACACTACTGGATCTATAAGTACAACCGCATTGCATAACCCTTCGAGAAACAATCATCTGTCAGCACTTCCCGTCATACTCATTTTATCAATCTCTCTTCCTGCTGTATTGCATATTACATCAATCGCCTTACTCATCTCGCAATGGCTCTTCCTCAGACTGCTAGGGCTGTGGTGAAACAAGACACTGGCGTCGCCGTTATCGACGAGGTGCCGCTTCCCAAGCTTCGAGACGGCCATGTGCTAGTCAAAACAAAGGCCGTTGCCATCAATCCCACGGACTGGAAGTACATCGACACCGATGACTCCAAGACTAACGGTGTAAGGACTGGATGCGACTATTCGGGCGAAGTTGTGGCTGTTGGTGCCGGAGTTACCAACTTCAAGGTTGGCGATCGCATTGCTGGATTTGTTCCCGGAGCGTAAGCTTTTTTCCAACATTCAATTCTTCCCATGTTGGGAAGCTCTTTTTTCTTCAATGGTCTGGATTACCTAACGCTCTACTCTCAGGAACATTCTTGAAAAGGAAGATGGTGCCTTTGGCGAGTATGTCATCGCCCAGGCAGATGTCCAATTTCACAACCCTTTGAGCGATGAGGAGGGAGCGTCCCTTGGAGTATCAATCTTCACAGTCGTAAGTTAAGACATGGTGACACGACTTGTCATCACACGTTGCTAATGTCTTCCGACTTCTTTAGGGCCAAGGTCTGTTCCAGAACCTAGGCCTTCAGCTTCCATCAGATCCCGTCGCGACGCCCGAACCAATTCTCATCTACGGCGGCAGCACCGCGTCGGGTCTTCTAGGAATCCAGTTCGCCAAGCTGGCCGGATACAAAGTCATCACCACATCCAGCCCCCACAACTTCGACTACCTCAAGTCTCTGGGAGCTGACGCCGTCTTCGACTACAAATCACCCACCGTTGTCGACGACATTATCGCTGCTGCCGGCGGCGAGCTGACACACGCCTGGGACTGCATCTCTCTCGAACCCTCAGCCAAGATCTGCGCAGCGGCCATCTCAGACAAGGGCGGAAAGCTAGGCTTGCTCCTCCCCGTGGACCCGGATGTCATCAACCGCATTAACCCCAAGATCGAGTCGTCCAGCACTCTCGCCTATTCAATCACGGGACAGCCCCTCAACAGATACGGCAAAGAATTTCCCGGTAGCCAGGAAGATAACGAGTTCGCAAAGGAGTGGAGAGACTTATCTGAGCAACTCTTCAGAGAGGGCAAGGCCAAGCCGGCCAAGATTGATGTTAACCGCGGTGGCAGCGGCCTCGAGGGAGTTTTGGTGGGCTTGAACGAGTTGCGCAACGACAAGGTTAGCGGAGCGAAGCTTATTTACACAATTTAGGAAGTGTTGTCGTAGCACATTGTATGTAAGAATTTAAAAAAAAAAAAAGGGGAACAAAAACATTGTGTGCATTACTCAAGTTCCAAAGCATTCTAATGTTCGTAGTGTCCTATTGCATTCTAAGAATGCATTCATATGTAGATGCGTATCTCACAGATTCTGTATGAACATGCGCATGCGCGCATTCTAATGGTCCGCCCGGGTATCTTTTCCGTTTCCTTGTCTCCCTTTTTTTTATATATCTCAAACCCGTATCCTACACGTTCCCCTACTTGTCGTCCTTAAGCCCACTTACCCAGCAGGGCCATGATGATGATTCCGAGGTAGAGAGAGACCAGCATGAATGTCAGTCGCTTCTTATCCTGCGTGCGGTGAGGGTTGAAGAGGAAGTCGCGCGCAATCATCTCGACGAAACCGGTGTAGATGAGGATACCGGCAGAAATAGCGTCGAGGACACCAGACACGACATTGGCAGTGAAGGAACCACTGTTGTAGGTAGTTCGCACACCGAGGCCAATGGCAATAGCGATAGGGGTTGTCAAGCCGTAGGCCAGGCAGAGAGCCCAGGGCATCCATCTGAAGCGCTTGGGGAAGGGAATGACACTCAGGCGGGCGCCAATACCCAGACCCTCGAAGGCTTGGTGGAAGACGATGACAGGGTACAAGGTCTTGAACTCTTCGCCGACGACGCCGAGGTTGAGACCAATGATGACACTGTGGAAGATGACACCGAATTCGAGAATCAAGAATGCAGCGATCTGAGACTCGAAGCCCATGACGGATTCCTTAGACTCGCCATCAATGTGCTTGAGCTCTTCCACATCGAGATTATCGCTGGAAGGGAACTTATCGCTAGAAGCGTGGCTGTGCTCTTCAGGCTTCTGGTTGAGAGGAGGAATTGGGCCGTCCTGGTCAGCCGAGTGAAGTCCTTGATGTCCTTGATGACTATGAGGAACAGTAGGATCCGACGTAATTGTGCCCTCGACTTCGACATGTGCCAGCTTGTACTTCCTCTCGACGTAGTACTCGGCCAAGAAATCCAGCAGGAAGATGAGCATGGCCGAAGTCAGAGCCAGTGCAGGGGGCCAGGTGTATTCAGCCCAGCCACTAGTCAGGCCGACGCAGCTAGCCGGTCCAATCTCCTCATAGGCAGGGTCGAGGAGATGGATGAAGGCAGTAGCAATGATGACTCCGGAGCCAAAGTATCGGGCAAAGAGATAGACATAGAGAGGGATTCGTAGACGTCGGACACGAGTGGCCAGGACGGGGAACAGGGTGGCTGCCGACGAAATGACAAGGATGACGAATAGAGCCGAAACACGTGCACCAAGCTGTCCATTGTAGTCGTTGTCGCCAGCATTGAGAAAGCAGATGATGTCTCTAATGTCTCCATCTTCAGCAACAATAGCTGTGAGGTTGACAGAGTCAGGATTGAAATCTGCGTCCGCCATGATGCTGGTTGCTAGCATTTGAAGTGCTAAACCAATATGGTGAGTCTTGAAAGATTCTTGACAAGGAGAGTGAGAGAACAGGGGAGGAAAGATGGTGGGATGCAAGAGTATTTGAAGGCAGCCACAATGTGAACCACCCAACACGTTCCAGCGGATCCTCATCCAGACAACGAGCGGATCAGTAGCAAGAATCAAAAATTCAACCTGAGCAGACCCTCCGAGTCCTGCATACCAGCGACGAGGCTGGCCGACAAACGGGCCTCAGCCGAAAAAGCTTCGAGTCCCCCTGTCAGATGTGGATTCCTTTGGGATTCTCCAAGACACTATTGGAGGCGCACGGATGGTTGGATGCCGAATTTTGCTTGATTCTTATGTAGCACGAGAACCATGATGGCCAGTGGTTGGCCGAACTAGGACACACCGAAGACCATCACAGACCTCCTCTTGAACGTGTTGGGCGGTAGGGAGTCGGTAGGGAGTCGGGCTAAGCAAATGCAAGGAGAATTTTGCAGTGAGAAACAAATCAAACGTACCTGAGTGAGACACTTGTCTGAGTTGTTGGATCCTTTGACTTTGGCTGTTCTATTTTGATTTTTTTCAAGACGAGTTGGCGGCTGTCTCCGCTGTTAAACTGAGACACAACGTGCAGAGATAAGAGACTTGAACACACGCGAGAGTGGGATTTTGATTGAATTCTCCACTGCAAATTGCGTGCTGTGATGCTATGATGGAAATGGAATCTCCTCTTTTTTTACCCTCTTCATTGACTTTCTTCTCTATGGTCGGCATTTGCGGCTGAGAACCTTGATGGTTACGCAAAAGTCCAAAGCTGAGGTGGTGAGAACCTTGATGGCCACATGGGGGCTGACATGAAATGCACGAATCCACCAATGAGAGGACGGGAGAATCACATCCTGTAGGTACTGCTAGGCTGAGAAGGTCAATTTTGAGGCATAAATTTAAATATTCGACATTTTGTGTGATGAGGGTTGGCCTCATGTACGCTTGGACCGCGCCGGCCCCTTAGCTGGAGGATCATCCCTTTCGATGTTTGTGTTGGTGGCACGTACCTTTTATTCTGCATGCAGCCGCTCCTCGTGGCCAAAGCGTACATGTGCTCGTACCAGATAATTATGGGTATGAGATGAAAAGCTGTGCCATGTTAATCAGAATTGTCAGATTATAAATAGGACTTCAAGGGTTTTCGGTACGCTGCAGGTCAAAGGGGCTGCTGCTGTGAGGGTATGTGCATAATCTCCAAATGCACTGCTAGGGTGACAACAGGACACACTGGCTGGTCGCACATACGTCCATGTTGGTAGTAGTACTCCGTAGTACAAATAGAAACATCACATGGGATGATAGTCTTATCATTAGTGTTGGATTTGGTTGTGGGGAGGTGTGTGATAGAGCAGACTGTCTCGATGTTGTGAACCGAATCCTTGAATTCCCTCACATGATCCTCCATTGCTTCGATAAACATTTCATTGTGTCCTCTTCAGTACTTGACTGCTTTCCCAGAGCAAAACCCTGTGAGGGCTTTTGTAGCGGTTCTAAAGCGAGGCGAGGAATATTGGTAGCTCAACTTTTATTAGACCAACACTTGTCCGGAAACTCGTCGTCACATTTCTCCTGGCGTATGTTCAAAAAGATTTTTCAGATAATCTGTCAGATACCGTTGATGATGTAAGTAGCACGCTTGGTTACGCGGACTGAAGTTTTATTCCGGATCCCTCGTGTCAGCTAACGGCCCCTGCTCATTTGGCTATGCAAAGGTTAGCAACGTCGGCCATATTACCGCCCAGATTGGATCTATTCTCAAAACAATGGGATGTTAGTAAGACCATGCTTGTAATAAAATGACCTTTATCATCCCTTACTATGCCAAACCTCATATCTTTGGATTGGTTGGTGCATCTGTTGTTGCAGGGTATCCCTGACCGATCTGTCTGTGGATCTCGTAGATTGTGATATATAGGAAGTCCGGCCCCCGACGTTTTGATAGATAACTGAGACCTTTCACCAATACAATATTACGCCCAACTACACATCGCAACGACATCTTCCTTTCTCAGCTAAGTCTGGTTTAGAGACAGGCTTAACATCATGCCTTCAAGTTAACACTACCGCATTAACCTATACTGTTGCTTCTCAAATCTTGGTACACCATTCTTTGCAAATTGCCGCCATTTTCATTGCTTTGCTTCACGTAGCACATGATGACAAATGAAGCTCAAATCATGCCATAAAGGGCGTCATTGACACTTGCTTATAATCACATCTCTCACGCTTTTCATCCCTTATATCATGCCTATAATCAGATACTTGATGATGGTGATCCCGTAATAATGGCCCAAAGCAAACATTTAACCTTTCTTTCATCGTCACATTGTCTTTTTAAAAGATGAACCCTTTCTTCGGACCATCGGCCACCAATAGTCAGCTCGTGGGTCTCAACCCCAGGTTTGCGGAAGCCACCCGCTCGATCCACCACATGACGCCATTCCCGGATCCAGCCAATACTGTCTACGTCGCGCTAACTCACGCCCATCGGCTAATTGCCATCACCAGGGTCAGAGCAAAGGGCGTCATTATCATGAGGTTAAAACAACTTCATTCCAATTCTAAACAGCTTGTTGTTTTACTAGATATCAACTGCATGAGAAGATGAGCAGCGAAAGGCAACGTTCTATCGGTACTTTTTTTGACATGTTGTCCCATAGCCACTATCCCAAGTCTCGACATACCCTGTGACTGCATCGAGAGGTATGTCTTCCGAAGGGCGTAAAGCTAAGTGCTTCAACTGTCACGGCGCGTGGTATTCTCTATTGTTTTTCTTTCTTCAAGATCTGGCTCACGAGAACTTCCCGATACCCTCATATGATACGCTTAACACTTATGGGGCCATCTGAGAAAACGAAGGTATATGCCAAGTCTATCAAACCTCGAATACGAGACATTGTAAGCTTTACTTACCGTAATACACAAAGACGGTGAACAAACCTCTCCAATGAAAATGATGAAACGCATTGCAAATATTGAAATAGTTCCACTCTTCAGCGCTCGGTCCAAGGCATGTTTCCTGGGACCACTTCATTCTGGATCGTCCTGAGGGCCAGGCCAGCACCATCAACTCAGTTTGCCCGTCCGTTGAATTCCAACGCACGGATAAAGCTTCCATTTTGATCAAGTTTACAAGGGCCTTGAGCACTGGCCATCAACACATGTCATCTAGGTCAATCCAAGCTGCGATACCTCGGCATTCCCATCGGTCGATAGATTACATATCTCAAAAGCTTAGAAGGCTCAGAGGGAAAGTTTGTGAAATAGTGCTTTATCT
The DNA here is from genome assembly GCF_003025095.1 of Trichoderma harzianum CBS 226.95. Lineage (NCBI taxonomy): Eukaryota > Fungi > Ascomycota > Sordariomycetes > Hypocreales > Hypocreaceae > Trichoderma > Trichoderma harzianum. Next base: position 1,962,628 of record NW_020209250.1, on the reverse strand, counting down.
GCTGTGACCATCACGTAACTACATGTAATCGCAACCAAATAGTCACGACTAGACATTGGAAACGCATAGACCAACCACTTCCTCCACCGTCTTACACGAATCATGACTCAGTAGAGACTCTGTGTGTGAGTACAGACAGTGCACACCGACTACGGAGGGCGTTGCAATGCCATCTAGCGTCCGTCTCCACACCCGACTTCTCGAGTGTCAGCTCATCGCTTCCAGCGGCCCAAATGGAACTTCCGAATGTAAGATTGCATTAACCTCCGATTCGGGCCTGTAAACAGCCCAATCAGCCCACCCAAGGGCCGGCTTTCCTCGGTGCTGCCAGTTCCAATGATATGCATACGGAGTACTGTAAGACACCAGCAAAAAAGTGGCAAGCCCAAAAAGAGGTGGTGCCTCACGAGGTCAGTCAGCACCTAATACCACATTAGAAACCGAACATCCTCGCCCGGTGTCCATTTCTCTTGGTAACAATATCCACAAGCCGATGCATCTCAGCCCCGGGATGAGCGCAATGTGGAGAGGAAGCACATGTATATCCTTGATGCGTGCTCGATCACCGGTTGCAGACCTGGGGAAAGGGAAGGACTGCCCATGGGGAGACGAGTTCAGTACGTAATAGTTGCGCCGGATAGAGGGCGTATCAGCTATCGCGTTTCGTTATTTGGTCGACAGGCGGGAGCGGAGTGGACCTGGTGTGTGGAGTTGCGACCTGATTCATACGGATGGCCATTTGATGCTCTCTGTTCGTATGGTATGTCCAGTCTTACTATTCCTCTACTACGACTACGACTATGACCCGGCTAGTGTCTGATATCACGTCCGTAGTGCTACACCAGTCAGTCGTAATCACGTCGTAGCGTAAACCAAGTAGCCAGGATGTTTTGTCCCTCTGGCCAAGTTTGCCATGCGTATCACCTGTTATTAATGAACACATGTATCCCCCATGGCTTGCGTCGGCGCAGAAACACAGAATGGAGCAACACCCCCGTCGACTCAGCGTCACATCGCCCGCAGTCGGAGCCTCAATGCTTGCTAGCCGCTGCAAGAAGGAGAAAAAACAGTCTTGATTATCGTTACCTACGGAGTCATATGGAGTATACGGAGTAGCCAAGTGTTAGCCAAGTGTTAGCCATACGGGTAGCCGTCCCTCGTATGTACGGTGTCCTCCGGCGGGCGTCCGCATCGAGGAACAAGATTAGTTCCATCAAACCACCAAAGACGCCGAGATCTCTCCCGTTGTCCCGCCTCTTGGTTTTTTTTTTTTTCTCCCCTAGCGAGTGGTGGCTAATAAGCAAGAAACCAAGGAAGATGGAAAGAAAAAATTTCCCATTCGCCTCCCAAGAAATCTTGCCCCGATTTTACGCTTCGTCGCGGCCAGCGATTGGACCTGGGTCGCATTTCCGCGGCAATGCCGACCGAGATGCGCGTCTTTTCGCAGCCACAAAGTGAAGGCCAAGCGCTAGAGAAAGCCGCTAGAAGGATGCACAGAAAGTCGTAGCTCGCTCAGGGATTCAGCTTCTGCGCCCTTTGGATTACACCTCCTTTGTTAGGCTCGTCGGATGTTTTGATGAGACGAGGCAGCTCGAGGATGGACGGCGTCGAGGCCGGATATGGCGATTTGCCTCAACCTTTGGGGGGGTCAAAGAGCGCCTTGGAAATGACGCAGTTCAAAGGCCCTTTTAATTCTACACTCAGTCAGGTTGTTTTCCCTCTGGCTATCACGGCGTTACCTGTGCCGAGACTGGTTTAGCCCCATCAAACTCTTCATCAGTTGATGGGTCTTATATGGGGCAAAAGTGAGGGTCTCGCCAGAATGATAAGCTGGACGGCGGTAGTGTAGTGTAGCAGTAGTAACGTTGATGTGTCGAGTTTGGAAACGCCAAATACGACCTTCTAAGACAATAAAGTTCAGCCTGCCCGACCTTGTTTTCACTCCCCCTTGTCTGCTGTCTGCTTCCCTTGTGTGGTGTTGTGATATATACAAGCGGGTGTGGCTCTTCCTGTGTCCCCTTCGCCTTCGCTCTTGTTCCCGCCATACCTCTCTGATCGATCTTCAGTGCTCCGCCTCTGACTCAATTCCCATCTTTTTTTTGCTCCCTTCCGGCTTCTGGAGCAAAGAAAAGAAACGAAAAGATGGCCGCTGGCGATGCGACCGCGACTACTTCTCCCGTGGGCCCGCTCATGACCGACGAGAAATACATCCAGGGCATCAACGACAAAAGCTCAGGCGATGTTCCGGGCACCGACCTCGCGACGGGCCAGTCCGATGAGGGCCTGAAGCGTGAGCTGCACTCTCGCCACCTGCAGTTCATCGCTATTGGTGCTGCTCTTGGAACTGGTCTGTTCCTGGGTATTGGCGGTGCCCTGTCCAAGGCTGGACCTGGTTCTCTCTTCATCTCCTTCTTGTTCCTCGGATCAGTCGTGTACTCCATCATGGTCGCGCTGGGAGAGATGGCGTCATACATCCCCGTCACGGGTGCCTTTACCGTGTATGCTTCGCGCTTCATGGATCCTACTCTTGGTTTTGCCATGGGTTGGATCTATTGGTTCAGTTGGGTCATCACCATCGGCCTCGAACTGACTGCCAGTGGTCTCATCATCCAGTACTGGACCGAGTCCGTCAGCATTGGTGTCTGGATCGCCATTTTCTGGGTTGTCTTTACCGCCGCCCAGTTCCTGCCAACGTTTGTCTTTGGAGAGATGGAGGCATACCTGTCTAGCATCAAGGTCATTACCATTATCGGCTTCGTCATCTTTGGCATCTGCGTCAACGCCGGTGTTGGTGACCAGGGCTACATTGGCTTCAAGTACTGGAGAGAGCCCGGTGCGTTTGCTCCGTACTTGGTCGATGGCAAGATTGGCCAGTTTGTCGGATTCTGGACGGTGCTCGTCACGGCCGGCTTCAGTTTCCAGGGCACGGAGCTGGTCGTCATTGGAGCCGGTGAGACGGCTGACCCGCGCAAGGCCATCCCCACGGCCATCCGCTGGACCTTTTGGGCCGTCTTCCTGCTCTTCAACTGCACCGTCTTCTTCGTCGGCATCAACGTGCCCTATGACAACCCCGACCTCCAAAACGGATCGACCAACGCCTCTGCCTCGCCTCTCGTCATTGTTGCCAAACTCGCCGGCATCCAGGCGCTCCCTTCCATCATCAACGCCGTTCTGCTGACTGCCGTCTTGTCTGCTGCCAACTCTGACATCTACTCCAGCAGCCGTATCTTGGTCGCCATGGCTGGAGAGGGCCACGCGCCCGCCTTCTTCAAGCGCGTCAACAAGTATGGAACCCCTTACTACGCTGTTGCGGCCTGCTCTGCTTTTGGTCTGCTGGCCTTCCTCAACCTGTCCAACAACGGAACGACCGTGTTCAACTGGCTGCTGAACATCACGGCCGTTGCCGGCTTCATCAGCTGGGCGCTCATCAACCTGTGCCACATCCGCTTCATGAATGTGCTCAAGTACCAAAACATCCCCCGTGACGAGCTCCCGTACAAGGCTCCTTTCCAGCCTTACCTTTCATGGTTTGGCTTCTTCTTCAACGTCCTGATCCTGTTCACCAACGGCTTCACCGTCTTCATCGACTGGGACACTAGCTCCTTCTTTGCGGCCTACGTCAGTCTCATCCTCTTCATTGTTCTCTATGTCGGACACAAGATTGTCTACAGGACCAAGTGGATACCAGTGTCCGAGGTGGACATTTCCAAGGGCCGATCTGATGCGTAAGCTGATGATGATGATGGAAGAGGAGTTGGTTGGGTCGTTCGGAGTAAACTATGCGTGTGTGAAAATAAGCGGTTAATTGTTGTATTTTTATTTATTTTGTCTTGTACGAGTGTCATGATCTAGTCTAGGTAGTAATTGATACCCCATTTTCTGCAACGTCATGTCATCTTGGTATTGTGAAGCTGTGGACGATGCGCAAATGAATCGAGTCTTTTGACTGACCTGACTTCAACTCTCATGTATGAATTGTATGCATGTGTTGAAGACGCACATATGGACGTGGCTCATCTTCATCACACTGGCTAAACGTTTGATGGGATTGAATCGCAGAAACAGAAAAATGCGAGATTAAATATGCCAAGCTTCCAATCAGTCTCTTGCGGAATATTAATGCTTCATGCTTCCCCACGCTTGCCCGCAATCACATGTCAGAGCCTTTCGCGTTCGTATTGTGTTTTGTTGGGCAATCAAACAAAGTGTTGAAAGGACACAGAGCTAAACTCAAGACGGTATACCCCACGCTTTGACCCAGATGTAACATCTCACAAGTGCTTCACATTTTCATGTCGTTCAAATAAGGAGAAGAGCGGCAGATGATAAGGCTTTGAATAAGCATGGCTGCTTAGAACAGCACACAGCAAAACTCTCAATAAAAGTTCACTAAGCATGATATTACCTACCCGTCATTCTACAGCCACTGATAAGAAAAACGTGAGAAAAGAAGACAACCTCTAGAAAAGCAAAAGGCACGCGACCCCGAGCCGTCTGTGGATTCACGCAGCTAAACTTGATGTGGAACAACAACTCCAGGCATTTTTCACATGTCAGACCAATCACAGCATCGCATCCAGAGATCGCCAGCTCGATAAGGCCCCACGACAAGAGATTTAGCTTGTGGAATTGACCAGCTGTTGAGTGAATACAGCCTATTGAACAAGGTCAGCACAGTTTGCCGGCTATAGCCTCAGTCCCTTTTGTTTCTTTCTGCTTTTTGGCTTTTTTCCTCGCACCGCAGACGTTGCACCGCCTCTCCCTCGCCTATCACAGTTTCATTGCATACTGCAAGCTAATCTTTCAAGGTCGAGACCGGAGAAAACTCGCCACGCTAGGGACATTCAAGTGGGCCAAAAGACTGAAATCCCACCTCCAGCATTGAAACCCCCAATTGCGCCCAATTTGGCCTGCTGGGCGGCAACACATACGCGAATTGAAGGGCCAATTGATACTTAAGAAGCGTTTCATGATATTTTGAGCATACAGACGGAAAGACTTTTGGCTGTTCATTTCTCAGACCACCGTTTGGACTCTGTGTCAACACTTGTGAAGCATTGGCGCCGTTTCTCTTCATCAGCCTTTCGCCAAACTTCCAAGATGAGCATCATTGACACAACGAAGGATCTGGCGGCCTTGTTCGAGCAACAGGCTCAAGCTACGCCAGATGCCATCGCCCTGGAGGACGAGAGCCGGACTCTCACCTATGCGGAACTCGATAGCCTGACCTGGTCTTTGGCTGATCGCCTGCGCCAGTATGGAGTTGGCCGTGATGATCTAGTTGGCGTGTTGATGGGACGAAGCGCAGACAATGTCATTGCGTCTCTTGCTGCTCTCCGAGCTGGAGGAGCCTTTCTCGTGCTGGAGTTGGCCTATCCCACGGGCCTCCTCAACGATGTCATCGACGATGCTAAGCCAACTGTCATCATAACACAAAAGGCTCATGCTGCCAGCATCAAGCCTGGTGTTGCTACAATTATCATCGACCAACCTGAGCCAACCACCAACGGACATGCCGCCCCTGTCGTGGTCGAGACGAGGGAGCCTCTGCCTGCAAGTGACGACTTGGATCGCCTGGCCTTTGTGTCGTACTCATCAGGAACCACTGGCAAGCCCAAGGGAATTGCAAACCCTCACAGAGCTCCTGTTCTCAGCTACGACTTGAGATTCCGCACAAGTGATCTCCAACCAGGAGACCGTGTTGCATGCAACGTGTTCTTCGTCTGGGAAATGCTGCGCCCCTTGATCCGAGGTGCCACAACAGTTGCCGTTCCCGACAACGCAAGCTACGACCCCATCGGCCTCGTCGAGTTTCTTGCTGCCAGACGTATCACAGACACCCTCATGACCCCCACCCTGCTGACCACCGTCCTCTCACGACATCCAAACCTTGGTGAGAAGCTTCCTGAGCTGAGGTCATTGTGGCTGAACGGCGAGGTGGTCACGACAGATCTCGTTCGTCGAGCCTGCAACGCTCTCCCCAACACTCGCCTCCTCAACGTCTACAGCGCCAGCGAGACACACGAAATAGCCGTGGGCGACATCAAGACATTTGTCGACTACGAATCTCGCGTCTGTCCCGTCGGACCGCCTGTAGACCCTGAGCACATTTACATCTTGGACGAGGCTGGAAACAGGTTGGACGCAGGTGTCAGCGGCGAGCTCTTTGTTGGTGGCGATTTGTTAGCTAGAGAGTACCTCAACCTCCCAGAAACCACTGCCATTGCTTTCCAGATGGATCCGTTTGAGAAGAAAGAGGGTGCTCGGATGTACCGCACGGGAGACATGGCGCGGATGCTTCCATCTGGCCTCCTTGAGATCACCGGCCGAGTGGGTGGCATGATCAAGACCCGCGGCTACACCGTTCAGCCAGGAGCCGTCGAGACTACCATTGTGAAGCACCTAGCCGTACGAGATTGTGCCGTCGTCGCCCATGGAGAAGGCCTGCAGAAACAGCTCGTGGCTTACATCGTCCCGGACACTGAACAGAATCCAGGCCGGACGATTGTTGTCATTGACGAGGCCGGCCACAGCCCAGTTGCTCGACGAGCGCTCTCAGCCCATCTTGCACATTACATGATTCCCCCTCTGTGGGTTGAGCTTAAGGAGCTGCCTACGCATGCCGTCTCTGGCAAGACCAATCTCAAAGCTCTGCCACCTCCTCCTAGGCCGAAAACTCCCGTACAAACAGCAAAGACGGAGAGAAACGTCACTATCAAGATGGATACGATTATTAAGATATGGGCTGCGGCTCTCAATCTCCCTATCTCAAGCATCACGCCCAAGCACGACTTCTTCGATCTGGGCGGCCACTCTCTGATTCTGGCAGACCTTGCCAGCAGACTCACCAAAGCATTTGGGTTCCCCGTTCCCTTGGGTCCGTTGGCAGGTACTCCCACTCTAGAGGGACACCTAGAAGCTGTCAAAGCTGCTCGCGATGGCCACACCGAAGAAGTTCAAGCAGAACTACCAGCTGTCCTTCGAGCTGACGCTGTGCTTCCAGAGGATATTCAAGCTATTCCAGGCACGCAAATGCAGCGCCTCAGTGACGCTGAAACAATCCTCCTCACTGGATCTACCGGTTACCTTGGAGCATTCCTTCTCAAATATCTCATTGAACACACCTCGGCAACTATCCTGTGCATGGTGCGATTCACAGAGCCCAACGAAGACTGCCGTCCAGCCGGCACAGCACGAATCCGCAAGAACCTCATCGACCTAGGCATCTGGAGCGACTCCATGCTAGACCGTATGGAGATTGTCCCAGGAAACCTGGCTAGAAGCCGTCTTGGTCTGTCACCAGAGGCCTTTGAAGAGCTCGCAGCTCGTCCTCAAGTGATTGTCCACGCTGCAGCCACTGTCAACTTGGTCTACCCTTATGCCGCTCTGAGGACTGCCAACGTGGGTGGCACGAGGGAGATTCTTCGCCTTGCCGCGCGTGGCGGTGCTACTCTTCACCACATTTCGACTAACGGCGTGCTGCCACCATCAATCGAGGGCTGGTCCGAGGATGCCATGATTGACTTTGATGACGTGCCCACCAAGCTTCAAGACGGCTACGGTCAGACTAAATGGGTTGCAGAGAAGCTCGTGATGGAAGCCAGCAAGAGAGGCATCCCGGTCAAGATCTACCGGCCTGGAACCATCAGCGGCCACAGTGTCACCGGTGCTGCCAACACTTATGATCTCCTCAATGCCCTCTTTATCGAATCACTTCAGCTTGGCCAAGCCCCAGATGTCGCCAACTGGGTCGTTGAAATGACTCCCGTCGACTTTGTGAGCAATGCCATCATCACATTAGCCGATCACACGCAAGGAGATCAACTCGTGTATCATCTTGGTGATCCCAGCCCGATCAAAGCCGCAAATCTCTTCGATTCACTCGCTGAACTAGGTTACGAAACGGGTCGCCTCCCATGGGACGAATGGGTAGAACTCTGGAACGAGAAGCGAGGGTCTCGCGGAGGAGACGAGCCCTTCACTGTTGATATTCTACGCGGAGGAATGCCCACCGCCGATTCACTGCAAGGCGCCATTGTTCTCAAGGACGGTGCTACGCAACCTACACTAGACTTGTACGGAATCGAGCGGATTAAGATCAACGCGGCCCTTCTCGAGACGTATACACGGCACTTTTACGCCAGGGGCTGGCTTCCCAAGCCTCCTCGTCGACTCAAAACCAACGGAGCAGTCTCTAACATCAAAAAGGGGCGTCTCGCCGGCAAGGTTGCCATCGTCACAGGTGCCTCTTCAGGTATCGGGGCCGCAGTCGCCGCTGGTCTAGCTATGGAGGGTGCATCAGTAGCTCTTGCAGCGCGACGCACCGAAGCCCTCGAGAGTATCAAGGCCAAGATCCTCAGCAACAGCCGCGGTAAAGTCCTGATCCACAAGACGGACGTTGCAAAGAAAGACCAAGTCGATGCCCTCGTCCGTGAAACCACGGAGAAGCTCGGCCCCGTCGACATCATCGTGTGCTGCGCCGGCGTCATGTACTACACCATGATGGCCAACGTCCAGACGGATCAATGGGAGCGCACTGTCGACGTCAACTGCAAGGGCATCCTGAACTGCCTCGCCGCCACGGTACCCGGCATGCTGGAGAGAAAGGTCGGCCACGTCGTCGCCATTTCTTCAGATGCAGGCCGCAAGGTGTTCCCCGGACTCGGCGTGTACTCGGCCAGCAAGTTCTTCGTCGAAGCTACGCTGCAAGCTCTGCGCGTCGAGACGGCCGGGTCTGGTCTCCGCGTGACTTCGATCCAGCCCGGTAACACTGCCACGGATCTTCTCGGCATGTCGACTGATGCCGAGGCTGTCAAGAAGTACGGCGAGCCGTCGGGGGCAAAGATTCTTGATCCGGAGGATGTGGCGCGGTCGATTGTGTATGCTGTGTGCCAGCCGGAGCACGTTGCCGTCAATGAGATTCTAATTGAACCTCGAGATGAACCCATTTAACTTTTATAACAATACCACGATGAATAATCTCTGGCCTTAAGTGGGGGGAAACATTGGGAATGGTGGTTAAAAAGGGGAATAGGGAGATATATACACGCATCTCACGACTCACATCGTTTATATAATGGTTTATATAGTAACCTTGTAATGAATTGTTCAATACATGTTTAATCCAGCTCATTTTCTTAGCCATCTGGTTCTCAGTACAAGCCTTCGGAATATCGCTTCTAGGCAACGGATCGTCGGGGGCGAAGAAATTGCCTGCAACGTCCACGCAAGCGGCGACCCACTGCGGAGCCGAGCAGCTCCGATACTTCGGCTTCATTTTTTTTTTTTTTTTTTTGTGCATTACCTATCTATAATTTACAGGCAAAAGGCATTTTCTGCTGTACTGTTAATATTGGAAAAGAAACATTAAATAAATCCTCCATTTAACAGGTTGATCAAAGGTGAAGGAGTCTTTGTAGCTATTTCTAGTCTCCTGTCGTTGGGCGTGATGGGCATTTGGAGATCAGCATCGCTCTCCTTGGGAACCCTGACAACTGAGACTGGTACATCCATCCATCTTATCCAGAAGCCATCTGCAGTCTATAGGAAATAGTATAGCGATTCAGCCTGAAAACAAACTGCATCTTTTCCACGTAAAACATCCCTATCATCAATCTAGAACTTCCATCCATTCCGCGGCTCATCGGCACCTCGCCAAAATACCAACCCATGTCTTGTTTCAGACCAGACCGATCGTCAACGCCCATCGTCTTGGCAATTCTCATCTTCATTCAACATGCTACTAGTAATCATCCTCATTCGCTCATCCATTGCATATATAATCTTCTTTCCCAGCCTTCCAAGGCCGCTTAACCAAGATCAACAGCCACCCAATATCTCGACCTTCCACATCTCGATCCAGTTCCGTGAAAGATCACCCGCGTAGAAAACGGTCCATGAAATAGCTGAATAGCGTCTGTTGAGCTTTCTCTATACTGATAAGCCCACTACTTTTGTTCTTCAACATCTGCTATTTTTTGGTGCGTGTAAATGTCGATCATTGATGGAGCAGAGCCAGAAGTTGAAGCAAGTGGATTCAAAAAGGGGCCGTGGCCGCGTATGACGATTTGCGACTACACGGTTCCAATATTTTTAAACAAATCGATTCGCTCAATTAGATAGTCTGTATTCCAATTATAATAATTTTCTTTCTCATCCTATTTCGTTGTTAATTTCGTTGTCATTCCGTGTTTTGTCTGGCCTCACCCTTTACGCTTTCTAAAAAGCTTCGAATAATCCAACTACAGCCCTTCTTTAGCAACACTATTGCAATGAGTTCCTTTTCTGAGACCAATTGCCTATCGTTACTGTAAAAACGCCATATCGTTTCGATACTCTTTCATCTACCGGCATTCACGCCTTATACAATGCACTTTTCTTCAATTATCAGCGCAACTGCGCTTCTCTTCGCTCACTCTACTCTGGCCGACGTCCCACTCATCACCAATGCCACCGACTTTACAACACTTGCCGACACAGACAAAGGTTTTCCTAGCCAAACATTCCGCTCTTCTGACATCATTGCTCCGGTCTTTCTTGTAAACAAATGGGAGCAGGATCAAGTCGACAATGCATCCTTCATCTTCTTCGGAACAGTCTACGGGGAGAACAAAGCCGGCCCCATGATTTTCGATGCCCGTGATATGAGTCTCGTATATGCCGATCAGAAATATGAGAATACGTATACTTCAAACGTACATGTTATTAATGGCACTCGTTATTTTGCTTTTTGGGAGGGCGGCCATACCCGTGGCCACGCCAATGGAAACTGTCTCTTCTTCGATGAAAACTACAATCTCAAGTACAACGTCACTGCCCAAGGACTCAACGACGCCCGTGCCGATATGCATGAACTCAGCGTCACCCAAAGCGGAACCATCATCTTCTCAACATACTTTAATATCCCTTTCGACTGCCGCTCTGTGGGAGGTCCTGAAAATGCGCTCCTCATGGACAGCGGCTTCCAGGAAGTTGATGCAGCAACGAATGAGTTAATCTTCGACTGGCAAGCTTCAAAGTTCTTCAATATTGATAGTTCATATGCTTCATACAACGCAGATTACGGCGTTAGCGAAGATTCTGGCTTCGATTTTTTCCACATCAACTCAATCGAAAAGGCAAGCTAGATACCCATCTTCCTCAGCAAACACCCATCGCTAACAACACTCACTTTTAGACTCAAGACGGCAACTATCTCGTCTCCAGCCGCCACATGTCCATCCTCACCCTCATCCACGGCAAGGACGGCCACCCAATCTGGATCCTCGGCGGCAGACAAAACCAATTCACCGACCTCTCCAACGGCGCAGCCACAAACATCAGCTGGCAGCACGACGCCCGCATCATTCCATCATACAACATCACAGACGAGACTCACATCACCCTCTTCGACAACCATGGCGAATACAGCGGTCCTTGTCAAGGGAAATGCCAAACCCGTGCTCTCCGCATCGCCGTCAACCAAGTCCTCCGCACTGCAAGGGTAGTCAGCGAATTCTTCCATCCGGAAAACATCGACTCCGGCGCCATGGGAGGCTATCAAACTCTGGACAGTGGAAACATCATGACGGGATGGGGATACTACCCCGGCTTTGTCGAATACACCAGCGACGGCACACCGGTTATGGACTTCCAGAGAGGCGCAATCGGCGGAGAGCCATTGCCGGACATGTTTGCCTACAGAGTCAATAAAGGAGATTGGAAAGGGAACCCTTCATGGCCACCAAGTGTGGCCGCTGATGCACCGAATAACAGCACCCTCAATGCCACCGTCTACGTTTCGTGGAATGGTGCAACAGAAGTTGCCTCATGGGCTATAGTAAGCATCTCTCTTATCCTTCAAATACTGTATTCAGTCTTATACAAAATGCTAACTCCAATAGTTTGCTTCGAATGATCACAGCAGCATCAACAGCCACACAAACCTCATTGCCGAATCTCCCCGCGATGGCTTCGAAACCGCCATCTCCCTATCAAGCCAAAACACTACTCGTCGATACGTCGGTGCAGCCGCTGTGTCATCTTCCGGCGATGTCCTCGGTTCAACCATTGTCATCGATCTCCAAAACGGAGGCAAACCTGCCACTGTAGAAAGCGGTATAATCACCCTAAAGCCTCCGTCTCCATCCCCGCCACCATCATCAACATCGGGGAGTCGAAGCACAAGTACTAGCTCGGTAGGTGTCATGGGCGGATCGATATTTGGTGCTGCAGGCGTCTTTTATGCAGGAGTATATTACTGGCGAAGGAGAGCAAGGGCACGACGTGGCCATGGAGAAGAGGGTTACAGGATGGTAAACTTGAGAGATTAAGAGGATAGCTCAGGTCATGTTAGTACAATGATGTTAATATTAGGTAGGGTATGTATTAAACATTGAATATTATAGCATCCGAGTCATAGCCAACGTCATGATTCGATAGAGATGAGCTAGCAGCTTGTGCAATGGTGACAATGGCAGTGAGTGGCCTACATTTGCCTCTGCAAGGACATGGTGCCATCCATTCGCCAACTCGCATTCAGTAGCGTGTCTTTCACGTACTTTTCTGCCGCCTCTTCTGCTATATGCTTCATCCTGCCTTCGAGTTCGCTCTCTAGCAGCTCTATCCTCTCCTTTGCGTCATCATCTACTTGATTCAACATGCGATCAACCTCGTCTTTAACTTCTTCAATCACATCAGTTGACTGGATCCTTAGATCCGTTAGTTCGTCATCAACACGCGTTGCAACTTCTTCTAGCAATTCTTCTCTCTCTTCCGTTCCATAGCGGCAATGATTAGAGCCGGCGTCCACATCAAGCAACTTTTCTCCAAGCTGTCTAATGCTGTGCATGATACGTTTTTCCATGTCATTGAGAATGGCGTTAATGGGTGGCATGTCACTGTTCTTCGTAGAAGAGCCGTTTTCATCAGCTTGGGGTATATCAAGTTTGCGTTTTTCTTAAATTACCAGTTAGTAAGTCTAGAGTTATTAGATAGTTAAGTAGGGTGTGCGTACTGGAGACACGGTCGTTACTAGATGTAGGGATATAGGGCGGAGGGGACTCTGCTTGCACATGAGTGCTCGCAGCCGCTGTGCTTGCATTGGCCATTTGGCCCCCTTTACCAGTATACAGCCCACTGAGATCACCAAGCGCGGCATTCCAGCTCGGGCGAGGCGAAAAAATGGAAGCGATTTTCTTCAACTGGGCTGATGGAGTCGTATTGGAGCTGTTGAGACGGACGGTGAAACTTTTCACTTGAGAGAGTGCCACGATCGAATTCAATAAAGCTTTGCTCTTGGGCTTGGCAACAATGGGGTCCTTGGGCGTAACAAAGTCAGGTTCCAGTCCCAATGAGAAACCCAATGATCGTACATTGTTCTCGTTCTGATAGGTGATGGATTTGATGATCTCAGGGCGAATATACACATAGATAGCTCGCCTATTGGGAGGCTTGCTGGACTTGATGAAGACGTCGCCATACAACCGCAAAAAGGCTGTGTTGGCCGTGGTATCGATGTTTATCTCGAGATCCAGATGGTCAGTCTGGTGCACTTCATCGTCTTCATCCCTCCAAGTGACTGTGTTGTTTGAGCAGTGTATTTTGATTTCATCGGCCTTTGTCGTCTGTTTACTGGAGCTAGGTATCGTCGCGTTCGGTATGGCTGGTTCCTCGCTTTCACTCTTGTTGATTTTGCCTGCATTGCTCACATCGAAGTCATGGTTGTCATCGACATGTTGGGGTTGCCGCCCCGGTCTATAACGCGTCAGTTCACTACTCGAGAGGGAGGAAGCATCCACGTGTAGCCGGAATGCAGGACATTGAATCAAGATGATGAAGTTGCAAAGGCGTAGTGAAAAGCCCCTTCGCTCAGCACCGGATGACTACGCCTCACAGAGAGTCTTGCAAAACGGAGGCAAACAGAGGCAGGGCGCTTTCGCACGCTGTCCAACGTCGCGGCCAACAAGACCCCGATCCTGTCACCAGACCCTGCTGGCAACAGGCACCGAGATGGATCTTGCATGCAGTGAACCCTCTGCTGAAGCTCGCCATCCAGTAGAGCGGCACGGCTATCCACGTAGGCTGAGAGCCTAGTGGAATCACACAAGGGCTATCTCACTAACCCGGGCGGATGAGAATCTTGCGTCAGGTCCTCATGGTCGGTGTTGACGTTGGTGTCCTGAGTGTACGATGCAGGACTGTTGACCATGGCAGACGAGATGGATGGGGGGCGTTGCCCGGGGTGGAAGAATTCATGGTCCGTCGAGAGGAGAGGTGGCTGAGATGCGTTGGGAAAAGGGCGGTGCGTGAATTTAGGATTGCTGCTTGAGCTTGGTGGATGACTAATACACTAGTCGCCCATGGGTCTAACCATATTTGGATTCGGTCTGGCGCTAATCTTATTTAGGCTCGCGTAAAAATTGTCCCGCTTTTAAGCTCATCAACTTCGAGAAAACCTCACGTCCAAGTACCTATTCCTGCTATTAAATCACAGTATGAGCTGCAATTATCTTCATCCACAACTTAGAATCTACCATCTTTCTTCTTACAAGCGTAAAATTCATATATAAGATTGTCATATATAGTACAAATGATACTATACTATCATTATTCATAACAAAAAGACAGAAATAATATGGGCAGATCATATCGCCAATACGCTACCAATCAAAACCATCTTTCCAAGTCGATTCGATCCACGGGCTTGGTAATGACTTCTAAAAACCCAATTTTCGCCGCTTGCAATGATTTTCCAAATAAATAGAAAATAATCCTTCACCCTTGCTTCGCGAATCTTCTTTGTTAAACAGTCCTTATCGGAATCAAGCATCGTCAATAACGGTGCCGTTGTCGTCAAAGTCAAACACCTCCTCGAGTGCCACCGCGCTCTCCGAATCTCGAGCAGCCTCTCTCTGTAGCGTCAGAGACGTGATGAGCTTCTTGTCTGGTCGCAAGATACCCCACATCTCCGGTATCACCATGACCTTTGACGTCTCTCCCGGGACACGATGCGCCATCGCTTTAATGAAGCCTAGTTGTTTGCCCGCCATGTACCAGACGAATTTGTAACCATTGTTGTAATGGTTCTTGAATGTGGTCGAGGCTTTGAGGAGTTCCCAGTTGCTCATGGCCGAATTATTGTTAGAATCATGAACCAGCTCAGGAAATTCGCCGCTCGCGAGCAATTCTGCTGGTAGCTGTATATCAATCCATTTCTGGTATATGGCATCTGCCTTGGTGGCAAACTTGGAGTTGTCGGTACCATTTCGAGACTTGATGACACGCCACTCGTCTTGAAGCACATTAGTCTTGCCTCGCAGATATGTTAGAAGCTGCTTGCAGCCAGCAGAAGTTTTTGACCTCTCCTCATACATATTGCAGAGCTTTGTAAGGTCTTCATCATAGGGTATGGCGTTATTCGCTTTGACGGTCTCGTTGAAGCTGGTCAAGACTTCGTCAATAACCGTATCAGCGACATCGAATCTCAAGTAATCGAGTATATGTAATCGGCCCTTGGTATCAGGTCTTCGTGATCCCTTTTCTTTCGCATACTCTGGATCGGGAAGGAAGGTAGACTTCTTCCCAAGATGTTGAATGCAGAAACGCTTCCAATCTTCCTCAGTAAACTCAATACCTTGCTTGCTCTGATCAACCAAATAGCCAAGCAATTGGCTTAAATGTATGGCATCTCGATCTTGAACAGACTTCTGAAAATAGCAGAGCCTCTCTTTATACTTTGTACATCGACCGAGAAATGAGGGCTGTAGATTGAACAAAAATGCTCTAGATACGAACTCTACACAGGCATCCTGAAGGTGCGCAGGTCGGTTGTTCATATACTTCCTGTAGTTGTCTCTTCCAACCTGATCCAAAATGTCCTTGAATTGCGTAGTCACCTTGCGAAGATATCCGCTCTTGATGAAATCCAGCTTCGGAGGCAAGGAAGCATTGTCGAAATTTCTGACAATATTTTGATCCCAACATACCCACGCCATGTCGCCGTCATAGTCGCCGCCTGATAGCTTATCGGCAAGGGGTATACTTCCGTTAGTCGAAAAGATAATGACGTCCTTCAGCTTTCGAAGCTCTGGTCGAGATACTACCCTGACTTTCTGGATATCGCTAGGGAGATGGGCCGGGGCTCTTGCTACTAGAATAGACATGTTCTCAAGTAGCGTGTCGGAGAATCCCTCGGCCTGAAACTTCGTGGAAAAGGAGAGATGCACCTCGTCTTCTTCAAGCTTTGATGAAAAGTCCGCAGCCATGTAAATGTAGGCTGAACACGGAATGGTGATGTTCATCTTAGTTTTCAAAACCTCAGCCTTTTTCTTGCACATCTCCCAGACAAGTTCCCTGAGGTACTCCATTCTCCTCTGATCGAATCCTGAGTCGAGCAAAAATGCGACTTTATCCGCGTTATCATTGGGGAGACCAGCCAGAAATCCTGCAGACCCATCCAGCGACCGTTCATTCTTTGAAGGACCGGATTGGTGAATCCATAATCGGAGACTCATAGGTTCTTTCATGGCGGCAGCTTGCTCACCAAGGTCAGCGTGCAGGGCTCTCTGTAGGTGCTCGGAAACTACGCGTCGCATTGCGTCGGGTTGTGGTGATTGCGCCTCTAGTACGGGAATAAATTGCTGATTCAGAGACGCCGATCTCAATTCCGATGGCCAGTTTCGTATCTCGAGAGTTCGGTGATGAGGATCATCAAAATCGCATATCCATTTCCTTTGTGATGGATAAGTTTCAACCCAGTCTCTCTCGGAGTCTTCCTCGCTATCCACATCAATCAACCACATGCCCTTTGCACTCCCCAGTCTACCTTGAAAACAACTTGGGCAGTCAGACAACCCAAGAGCCACGGCAACTTTCTTGGCCAAACTTGGCGATATGCGGCCGATTCCATCATTCATTACCATGCCACCCGGCGCTAGATCTTCGGGCTTGTTGATGATCTGATGCTTCTCGAGGACAACAGTTGGCCACGTTCGGCTGAGACCTAATTCAATCTTGTCAGAAAGCACAGCCTCATATAAATTATTGGGGTAAAGTATCTCACTTAGTGCCAGACGAGAAAACAGTTTGGTAACTGGTTGTTCCGAGTTGCGTTCGTCGTCGATACCAATAGCCCATTTTAGCAGACCACTGAGCTTCATTTTCGTGCGGGCCTTTGTCTCCAACGCTTCCGCCAGCGGCGAGATGCCATTGGCTGAACTGGGGCGGAAATTATTAGCATCACAAGCAAAGAAATAGACTCTGTCTACTGCTGTGGTTCTGTTTGTCCCAGAAATCTTCTTGCCCTTGACACCGCGCACGAAGAATGGCTTCCAAGTCCGCCCAAGAAAATAATGCTCGGGCTTTGTAAGCCAATCTACAATCTTTTCAAGGCTCCTTGGATCCTTTTTAAGGACATTAGGCTCTTCATCCGTCGACGCCGACGGCGATGGAATGGTGATTTCCAAGAAGCGATCGGCACCGAATCGGCGCGCCAGTCGATGACCCAGCTCGAGTTTCAACGGATGTAATTGGAGACTATACAACGGCCCGGTCGAATCCTGGTTGTAAACCAAGTCTGCCGAGAGTGTAACGGTCTTAACTTTGGTCTGAAAGTCGCCCAGTGCTGTGTGCCACGCCACCGGATCGCTGGACGGAGGCAAGCTCTTGCCATGGAACAAGTGATGGTTTGAGATTGCATCTCTCAAACTGCTTTGATCATGCCAGCTATCATTCGGCTCATACAATAGGTCGAATTGGTCCAGTGAAACCTTGCAGTGAAGAGCGGCTCTTGTAATCTCCCAAATCACAGCCAAAGGTGCATGTGTTAACGCTGGGATTGGCAATTTAGCTATATCATCGCCACGGTCAGCAACAACACATGCATTCCATATCATTACGCATGCTTACGCCAAATATTAGCAAGTTTTTCATCAATCGTCTGGCTCACAGAGCCGACGCTATCTTGAGAAGAGCGGTCTAACAAAAGCAAAGGGCTTTTAAATCGCGAATCATCCAGGTACTCCAGCTGGTTGGTGGGTTTGTTTGGTCTACTAGGGAGAGAATTCCAATTTTGCTGCACGTCGTTTCGGCTTTGGCTCAATCCAAATGAATGTGAGAAAGATTCGGCTGATGTTTGTTGTGAGTATGGATAGCGATTTGACTTGTCATGATATCCAGAGTCGACGGTCGTCTGGCTAATGAAGGATACTTCTTGCGTATTCTTTGAGGAAAAGACTTCAGACGGGAAAGAAGCTCGGCTTGAACCAAAAGTCTGATCAAAAGATGGCTGCTGAGCAAGTGGTTGAATAACTTCTCCGAGAGATCGATGACTTCCAGAGGCTAGTGAGACACCACTGTCCGCAAATGAACCGCTTGAGCGGACAGGGAGAGCATCCACTGCATCATGGTGTTCGTACCTGTGAGGCGGCTGGCCTTTGGGCCGCTTCTGAGAGTGATTTGCAGTCACTTCAGATATTCTCTTGCTCAATTGTTTTGATTCCAGGCTGTTGACATCACGAAGGATTTTCAAGAGCCGCTCTTGGAGCAGGGCTCGAAGACTGGTAGAGAGATACCGGGTAGGACTGAGTGACTCTGCATCAGACAAGATCAACCGCCCTTGTACCTGAAAGAGCCCTAGACAGTCAGCTAACCGGCTGCCTCCTCGATAATGCAACTGTTGGATTTTCTGGTAAATGTCGTCGATCCGGGCCTCCTCATCACTCCGCTGCCGTTCGCGGTATTTGCGAGGAGAGAGCGTTACATCCGGCTTGTGAAGTTGTAGTCCAAAGTCATCGTTGAGCCTGCTAATGATGCGATCCAGCTCCAGCGTAGACCGATCCTGTCCTTGAGACCCCAAAGGGCTAGACATTGTACGAGTACCGTCTAGCAGCCAACAGCCGGCAACCAGCAGCGAAAGCTTATCCACCTGCTCGTCCGTATAAGTGAGACTGTTGCAATAAGCCCTTGCCGTGGTGGATGCCAGCCCAAGGCTAAACTTGTGCCATTCCCGCGATTGCGGGGAATCGCCGAGCCGCCACTGTTGGAGACTTGGAGAAGCTGCACGTGTGAGATCACAGGGATGTGGTCACGTGCAACCCAAACGCGACATCGTCATATCCAGCTCCGGACCGCCAGTTGATCCGCCTTCTGCCCAGCATTTCCGGATCCTCCACCACTTGCGCTCGTGGAGATGCTCGGTGTTCGGCGTTGATGAACTGAGTTTCGCAGCAGCCCAGACTCATCAGCTAGTAATTGGACGCTCGGGTCCACTGCATGCAGTTCGAATAATCCGCGGGAGCTGAGATTGTTGCATCAAATCCAATCATGGTTGACAATGACGCGGACGACCAGGTGCCGGTCGATGATCTGACACCTGAGGAGGCCAGCCGTATCATCCACTCGCACCGCAAAGTTCGCTACGGTAAGTCAGGATACAACATGAGACACCTCCCCGGGACCACGCGAGCAAATTCTGCGTCATCAGATCCCTCGGGAACTCTCTCAAATTGCCGCGCGACTAACGCCTAATGCACCACAGGGACCGCCTGTTGGCCATGCCGTCAGCGCAAGGTCAAGTGTGACAACCAGCAGCCATGTGAGAACTGCGTCAAGCGAGAACACCCTCAGCTCTGCTCTTATAAGCCGAATCGATCCTCGGCGAGCAAGCACAATGCCACCGCCTCTCATAGTCGCAAGAGAGCTCGCTCACCGTCTGACGGAGACGACAATGTGAAAGATGAGCGCCAAGAAAGCTGGCCTCCAGCAATTGGTGAGCTCATGGCATCCAGTTACGCGCTCAGTTATTTGTGTCGAGTTCATTGAATAACCTCTTTATAGGACTGTCCACAAACCAGGACGATTCTGACTCAGTGCCTGACCGTTACGTTGGACAAAACAGCATCCCGGCACTACTAGGAGAGCAATCGCCGAACAACAAAGAGGACGGCACCGACATCCGACGAGACATGAGATCCATTCTGGGGCTAGATACCTCTGCGCCCTTTCCTCTCATGTCATCCACTCACCTTCAACGGCTTGCTCGAGATATTGCCACCGAGCTGCCGTCGGACAGAGAGGTTATGAAGTATGCCATAGCACCGATTACCGTCTGATGAGACGCAATCTCATACTGACGCTACTTGAACAGACTTTTCCGTACTTACAAGGAGATTCCGCAACCGTTCTGGGGTTTCGTTCTCGACATTGATGAGCTTGAGTCCAATCTCATGATCTATCTTGAGGATCGATCCCGAAATGCGTCGAAATCCGTTAAAGCCTCGAGGCCTGTGACGGCCTCTTGGCTGGCCATTCTATTTGCAGTCTTGGCAGTCGGCTCCCAGTACCATGAATCCCCGTACCATATCCGCACAAAGGATTCGCAAAAATACATCCAGATTTCTTTCCATCTACTCCGGCTGGCCAACTTTCTGTTGAGGTGAGATGACAGGCCTCTCACCAGGCGCATACTTGTATCTGTACTCTAACCACATGTTTTCTGTATACAGGCCGTCATTTGACTCGATCCAAGCATTGTTGTTGACAAACTTTGTTCTTCTCAATGATATGAAGGCTGAAGCATCGTGGGCGCTCACCGGCCTTACGTGTCGCCTCGCTCAATCCTTGGGGTTGCATCGCCCGACCATCCGGGCCAGTCGAGAGAATTCACCCCCTGCCGCCAAGTCCAAGGAAATGATTCGGCGCAGGCTCTGGTGGTCATGTGTCTGGCATGATACCCTGACATCCTTGTCGTTTGATCGGTAAGATTTAGTTGCTCATCTTCAAGGTACCAAATGCAATGCTAATTCTACTGGCTACATAGAAGTTCTATGACAAACATTCCGAGCTGCCCGATTCCCCACAATTTGGATGCAACAATTGGAAACTATGGCTATCTGGAGATGATGTATAATCTCATCGAAATTATTTCGCGGCGACTCAATCCCGATGTAATGGCCTCCGCTTCCTATGAGCAGATCTTTGAGAATTGCGAGGCTGTCGAGGAGCTTCGTAAGCGGGCAGCACCCCATATGCAGGACAAAGAAAAGTGCAAGACGGCACTTGATCGTCTTCAATTCTTCGCCATCCGCCTTCATACGTCCTTTGTTATCTCTGTCGCATGCCGACCGGCGCTTCGAAGGGACTGCTCCTTTGAGCCGGCGCAAAAGCAAGCTCTGACAGACAGATGCAGGATCAATTTGACCGAGACGGTGAAAATGTTCCTTGCCATGCACCAGCTTTCGGTGATTCCCACGCGAAGCTGGGCCTTCACATACCATGGCCTGTCATCGGCCTTGCTGCTTGGCCTTTCTTCCGATACCAAGTCTGACCCCGAGGTTCGACAGCTCCAGGGAGATCTAATTGAAGCACTTTCTGCGACGGCGGCCAAGGAGGTTAGCTCCCCAGAGGCTCATGTCGCCAAGACTGATAAAGATATTGAGCTCTCGGGCCCCCTGTGGAGAGCTCTTACAGCCCTCAAGAACATTTACGACCACGGACAAGTCAACATGTCGAGCCTGAAGCGGGAAGGCGACTTGTCTGCTATCGCTAGTGGAAGCAGGACTCCCCTGCATCTCGGTCTGAATGGCCAGGGCGGTTACAATGCCATGATCTCGAATCCTTCGTTCCGTCCGTTGCCTCAGGTGACAGATGCCCGCGAAGACGCAGCAATGGCCATGGCCGAGATGCAAAACGGCTCATCCATGCAAGACATGACGGCGTACGTAAAGCAGCAAACGCGTTTTCCTTTTTTTATTCTATAGGCCTAAAGGAATGCTAACTCACTAAATTAGAATGAGCTACCCTCAGCAAATGAATAGCAACCTCGCTATGGACGGCATACCGCCCATCGTCGATCCTATGCAATACAATGCACCCATGGAGTTGTACGATTCCATCTGGGTTGGTAAGTACAATCTCATGACAAGCAGATACAGCTCACCGATAAACTAACAATCGGCTCAGAATCTCCTCCCGATCCATGGAACACTGGCATGGACGCCTTCAACTTTGACTTCCTGGCGCAACCTCCACCGGGTCAGAATCACCAGCAGTATTATTTCTAATTTGATAGGAGGATCGTGGGTAACTATGTAGTCTAGTATTCTGTTTTTTATGGATATCGTAATGGATTGGGGAGTAGGGAGTAACATTATGGACCATGACTATGATGAATACGCACATAGTGTGCACAAAAAAGCAACCGGGTTAATTGTGTTTTACTTGTATGTACGAAAGGGGTGGTGAAACTGTCGTTTTGATTAGCATATAGATTATTCTTTCCCAAGTCCTAATAATGATGAAATTGTCACCGTCAAAAGCACGCTGCGGTTAAATATCATGCATTCACCTGTGTATAGCAAGCAAGCACACTATCAACGGCCAGGAGACATGTTGTCAGCGCTCTCTTTGATCATCCAGATTCTCGCGGGGTCACCCCTCGCGCAAATTCAGATCGCAAACAAAGTCCACGAATAGGGTTACCCATCCTCAGATGTTAAACCGCCATCCTTGGCCTTCATCGCGACAGTCAGTGCTCATCATCCAACATGTCTCCCTGTCCAACTATGCATTTATCACCAAACATGAAGAGCGTCAACAATAGCACCAGTATCACAAGGAAATGAACAAGATAAAAAGAAAATGGCCAAATGCTTTTTTTTTTTTAAATTCCGAAAATTACCTGTTTTTATTTTTTAGTCGTTTATTTTTTCGTTCTCCTTGACGTGCTAGAAACGAGCTTCTTCTTTAGATGCTTGGGCATCTTCTCCTTTCGCTTCTCTCGCTTGGCCTCCTTGACGGCCAACTTATGTTGCTGCAGTAGAAAATTTAGGTCAGTCATCACGCTCTCAAGCTCAACACCATCCATCATGAGAAAACATACCTTCTTCTCGTCCTTGTCCTCAAATTTGCGACCTCTCGGCCGTCCCTTGTCAAACCGACTCTCATCATCCTCAGAATCGTCACTGCCAAGAGAAGCTCCCTCGCCAGACTCGTCCTCCGAATCTTCTTCATCTTCATCCTCTCCTTCGCCGTCTGCCTTGGGCGCAACAACCTGGTCAGCCAGCAGCTTGCTGTACACCAACTCATTGCCCTCTCCAAGACCGAGCTTCTTGACATCCTTTTCAATGTCATACACCTGCTCCAGCGTCTGCGGGATGTACTGGTTCCGGAAAACCTCCGTGTCCACCTCCTCAGCAGCAGCCTCCTCCTCGTTCGCAGCAGCATGTCTCGTCTCATACAGCTTGGCAATCGCCTCCGCCAGCTCAGGCTCCTCGACCGGCCCCTCAGGCACGGTGATGAAGTTGAAAATGGCCCGGTCAGGCAGCGTGTCGACGCCCTTGCGCCGGAAGAAGTCGCCCACGTTCTTGATGTCCATGCGCAAGAACTCGAGCGACCGCGGGTGGTCCGGCTCCACGCTCTGTGAAACGTCGATGATGTACAGCTTGCCGTCGTGGTAGAGGATGTTGTACTCGCTCAAATCGGCGTGCACCAGCTTGCACACCTGGTACATGCGCCGCATCGTCCCCAGCAGCTGCACGTACAGGCTCTGCCACTGCTGGTCCACGTCGTCGCCCTTGAGGTTGGCGTCTCGCAGCCTTGGATACGCCCAGCCCTTCTTGTCGCCCAGGAAGCCCATGACCAGCACGTGCAGCTTCAGCGCCAGGGGCTCCGGGCAGGGAATGCCGGCGTTGTATATCCTCCTCAAATTACGGTACTCCTTCTCGGCCCACAGCTTGACCATCTTGCGGTTGTTGCCCTTGTCGAAGCCACCCTTGAAGCGGTGCTCGCCGGTGATGTACCTCTCACGGTCCTTGAACACCAAGATGGCCGTCTTGTACACCTTGATGGCTCTCTGAGTGGCAGCGCCAGTCTCTTCGTCGTACGACACGGCGCCGTATACGTTGGCTTCCTTACCGGTGCTGATGGCGCCGTGAACCTCGCTGACAGCGCCGCGGTTGATCATCTGCAGCAGAATCATGCGCGTCCTCTGGTCCAGCACCTGCTCGCTGGTGGCCCGATCGGCCTTGTCCTTGTCTCGCTCGCCATCCTGCTTCACACTGTCGAGCCGGATCTTGGTGGCGTGTTTGGACAGCGCAGAGACCTGGTCGTCGACGCTGGCAAATGTGTTTGCCGTGGGCTTCTGCTGGTTCGACCGCGGGATCGCAGCGCCGTCCGTCAGCTGCTGTCTCTGGCGGTTGTACGTCTTGGTCAGGTCGCCGTCCGCGGCCCATTCCTCGTCCTGCTCGTCCTCGTCGAAAATGTCCTCGAGATAGTCGTCGTCCTCGTCCTCGTCGGCAAGCGGGGCGGCATTCTGTTGCCTCAGCAATTCGCGGGGCACCTCTTCCGTCTGTTCATAACCCTGGTTGGCCGTATATTGGTATGGTGGCTGGTGAGGCGCTGCCGGGGAGGCTGCGACACCTTCAGCGTCCATGTTGCAGACGTTTTTGGTTCTGTTTCTGCGTGTTTCTGCTTATTGTCTGTTCTCCTGCAAGGGAAGACCAACGAAAGAAGAAAAGAAGAATAAGATACTGCAGTCGTGCGCAAATGCAAACGCTCCCAATCTTGGGCTTGATGCTACAAAAAATCGTCCCGCCGTCGATTTTTTATCTTATCTAGAAATTTTGAAGTTTCCGTGTGGTGGCGCATTTCCGCTGCTAAAAATGCCCATAGCGCGAGGTACTTTGCGCTAAGTCACTCCATACCACTGACGTAGGACTGCAATGGCGGGGATCTTTCCCAGTGAGTCACCAACGGTCACCGTAAATGAGTACATGCTCGTCAGGTACCAGACATCAACCGTCCATCAGTCATCCTCTGCTGTGGCGAGTGCCTCTTCAGTCTGATAGAGATATTCCTCATCCCCAAAACCCGATCCGACAATCCGAGTCTCACATCCCTGCCAATTCTTTTTACAAAGCCGTGGCAAAAAAGCTGGTGTTGCCATTTGTAAGTCAAAAGAGTCAAATTTACAGCACATCACTGAGTCAGCTTGTTCTTGTTGACTCAGAGCTTAAAGCCGTAAGATGCCGTTTCAACCACGGCAATGAGAGCTCATCCGTGTGATCAAGTGAGACAGAGGATATGCATCCAAGCCCAAACGCCATGCATACAGATTCGAAATCAACACTGTCATCAATCTCTCATCTCCAAGCTTTGCTAGTGCTTTTCTTGCAACTGAAATGCAATCGTGACCGTCGGAGGCAGCTAAGTTGTCGACGGCTAAGGGCAAGGACAGCCACGCATATCTGCTGATTTTTCAATGTCTCGGTCAATCCCCGACGATCGTCACCAAGGAAAATAAGAATGTCTCACAAAATTCACTTATCCTCCCGCAATTTCCATGGACGTACGGAAACCATGCTCTCTATAGCTTGCAAATATTCCCATGCACATGCCTCCAATTGCATTCCATTCCGCGACCTGTGCGACCATCACGGGGTAACCAAGATCTCTAGACACGGCAATGATCAGTGGCTTCGGAAGTCGGGGTCTAGTAAGTTGTAAAACACTGCAACGGGAATGCAATCCAAAGGGTAGAAGCCCATTTCATCCCGGAATGCCATGCCGTGTATAAAATAAGTGACAAGGTCGTGAATATTCACAGCTCTGCCCTTCTGTATCAGCAGCTTCTTCTGGTCTCGCTTCAAAACACTGAAGACGGGAAAGCCGCTGGAAGTTGATACTTCCTTTGATATAGTCGCTTTTTTCGCTGTAAATTCTTCGGATTACACTATATCATCATGAAGTTTCACGCAACTGCCCTTACACTTGCATATTTGGCAAACTCTGCTTCGGCAGCAGTGGCCCAGCCGAGAAGTGAAGCAATTGAGTCTATTACTCCCGAAGGCAAGACGTTTTCCATCTCTCAAGTATATAACGAACGTTACAAAGGAACCAATGTCCCCGCCACCTACATTGCAGCTCTGGCAAAATATAGCCCCCAGCTCCCGGAGCATATCAAACATGTGATTATGGCCAATCCAGATCTGCACCGCAGATTTGGCTCTCTCCTTGATGCTGGTAAGTTCTCTCTGTCTAGGATCACGGTGTGGTTCAAGGAACCATATAGGGCTGATTGAAGAAACAGGCAATCAGACGGGCACTGCCGTTGCCACACCATCTCCGGGAGCCGATTCAGAATATGTTATTCCTATCAAGATTGGCACACCACCTCAAACCGTGCCAATAAACCTTGATACCGGTTCATCAGACCTGTAAGTCGATTTTAGTGTAATGAGAGAGTAAATCCCTTCCTCTGACACCAATCAAACATAGTTGGGTCTTCTCGACAGACACATATCCGTCTCAAGTCCAAGGCCAGGCTATTTACAACCCCGGTGCCTCAAACACAAGCTCACGCCTGAGTGGACTATCATGGGTTATCAAGTATGGAGACGGTTCCAGCGCCAACGGCATCGTCTACAAGGACCGTGTACAGATCGGCAACACCTTCTTCAACGCACAGTCCGTTGAGTCTGCCATCCAAGTCTCGGAAGACATCAGCGACGACACCTTCTCGTCCGGCATTCTGGGTGCCGCCGCCAGTTCTGGCAATACAGTTCGTCCCACCAAGCAGAAGACATACTTTGACAACATCAAGGACCAGCTCGTGAAGCCGCTCTTCACCGCCAACCTCAAGAAGGGCAAGCCCGGCAACTACAACTTTGGCTACATCAATGCCTCCGAGTACACGGGCGCCATCCAGTATGCAGCCATCAACCCCAAGAGCCCCCTGTGGGAAATCTCCGTCAGCGGTTACCGTGTCGGCAGCGACGACACAAAGTACGTAAACCGCACCTTTAACGCCATCGCCGACACTGGCACCACACTGCTCTTGGCAACCACCGACATCGTCAAAGCCTACTATGCGCAGGTCAACGGCTCGATCATGAGCAGCCAAGTGGGAATGATGGTGTTCCCTTGCACCGCGAAGCTGCCCGACTTTGCCTTTGGACTGGGCAAGTACAGAGGCATCGTCCCAGGCCCTTATATGAATTATGGAAAGATCAACAGGACGTACTGCTACGGCGGCATCCAGGATAACGAGGGCGCGCCGTTTAGCGTCTTGGGAGACATTGCTCTGAAGGCTCAGTTTGCCGTCTTTGACTTTGGCAACAAGGTTGTAGGGTTCGCGAACAAGAACACCACTGTCTAGCTGCGTCTTGGCACCGCCGTCTTGTAATCACGAGAGACGTATCATAACATCAAAGGGAGGACAATTCTGCCACTCACGAGACACATGACACAGGGTCTTTCCGACTGGTTTCGGCTTTTGGATAGAAGAGTATGTAGGCAATCGGTATAGGAGATAATGGGAGGGTGGTGATGTCAGTTTCTAGAATATTCATTCATATCTTCAAATGCAACTAGTTCGGCACCTGTCAACATTTAACCTTTTGTGCCTAGCCAAATAATCTCCGCGAATCCATCGCTGTTAGCCATCAGCCGGATTTCTTACCCGCTAGCATGCCATTTACTTACATTTCACTAACACGTCCTCTCCCCCCGCCAAAGTAGCTTAAATCCGTCGCGAGCGCGAACATGGGCGAAAAGATCCGCTTCAGCTAGTTTGAGCGCCAGTAGAAGGATAGTAAAGTTGCAACTATACAGTTTTTTGCGATCGTATATTTTCGTATTCATTCACAGGATAAGTCATTTGTCAGGTCCGGTTGCCAAGGACGGCAATGCTTAGCAGCGAAAAAGTTGGATCCGGCAGTGACTTCATTAAGCTGGTAAACGGGCCAATGAAGAATGGAGGATGGGCAGTTTTGCCTCCAAAAGTCATGCCATGTAATGGCTTAAGAGAAAAAATTCTTCTACGGGGAGGCCAGTTGACGATCTGAAGCTCGACAAGTGCCAAAGTTAAATAAGGGCCAATGGACGGCGATCATGGGAGCTCGTCTTCAACTCACTTTTGCCAATCTGCAGGCTCTAAACAAACAATTCAATCACCGCGGCGCAATGGCTGAAAACATCCTCGTTCTGGGTGCTGGCGAGCTTGGCCTCGCCGTTCTGGAGGCGCTCGCCAGACACCCCAAGCGCAACCACAGCAAGATTACCGTCATGATGCGGCAGGCCACGCTGGACTCTGCCGCACCCGATAAGAAGAAGCTGATTCAGCAAATCAGGGCGCTGGGCGTCGACTTTGAGGCGGCTGATGTGGTGCAGGCTTCGGTGTCGGAGCTCGCCGCCATCTTCACCAGATACGACACTGTGGTGTCCTGCAACGGCATGGGCCTGCCGTCAGGAACGCAGACCAAGCTCTCCCAGGCGGCGCTCGAGGCAAAGGTCCGGTGGTTTCCCTGGCAGTTTGGCATGGATTACGACGCCATCGGCCTGGGCAGCTCGCAGGACCTATTTGACGAGCAGCTGGGCGTGCGAGCGATGCTTCGCGCCCAAGACACTACGGAATGGATCATCGTGTCGACCGGCCTCTTCATGAGCTTCCTCTTCGTTGCCGAGTTCGGCATCGTCGACTTCAGCACCAGGACGGTGCGCGGGCTCGGCTCGTGGGACAACCGCATCACGCTCACAACGCCCGTGGACATTGGCCGGGCCACCGCGGAAGTGGTTCTAGATCCGCAGGGCCTCAAGAACCAGTGCGTCTACGTGGCGGGCGACACTCTCACGTACGCGCAGGTGGGCGATCTATTGGACGAGCGCTTTGGCACTCGCTTCCGGCGCGAGCTCTGGGACCTGGACGAGCTGGCCAAGCAGATGCGCGAGGATCCGGACAACACAATGGTCAAGTACAGGGATACGTTTGCTCAGGCCAGGGGGGTGGCTTGGGGCCAGGACAAGACGGTGAATTCGGCGCGGGGGATGAAGATGACGGATGTGAAAGCGTATCTGGCGGCGATGGACGTCAGTTTGGACGAAGCACTGTGATTGATTGATTGCGCTGTAATGGGTCGATGTGATGTATTATCATCTTTTATCTTACTTGTTTGTTAATAATAGAATAGAATTGAATGAAACGAAACACGATTCCGTTATCACGAATCCGGGGTGTTATCAGCGTTATCGGCCTTATCGGCGATGAATGAATGCAGTGCTACACACCTTGATGGGTTCAGCATATTACGGTAGCAGGACATGCAGAGTCCACAGATTGTGATGATGCTGTACATTGGACGAAACGTGCAGCGCTCATGAGTGGCACACTGCATAAATAATGCCTGAAATATATTGTATTAGGCATTTTACTGCTATCGTCGGGTCGCATTACAGCCGGCAAATGTGAATAAGAATACGAAGCAAGCAGTACAGCACGCTGCACCCCATATCGGCATGCTCCGTGCTCTCTGCATCAGACGCGACAATCCTGCCACCAGCATCTCCTCGGCTCCGGTCTGCTCCGTACGCATTTCCTTTGAAACAACACCCACATATGCAAGCTACGATATTTGCCGCGGATCTAAATCACCCAAAGACGGCGGACAGTACGGCACGAGTACTGGTACTTTATCGAGAATGGAGTAACAAGAGCAACGTTGCTCGTATGATTGGTGCTCGCAAGACGAAACTACTAAAGCCGTTCATCATCTGAATGGGAAGAAATAGCGGTCTCGGCCCCTTTGATACTATCCTGCCCATCCCCCCCACAGCCAAAGTCTATACCCCGTAATATTGCCTTTATTGCTAGAATCATTTGAAATGTCTGTCTGCCTCTTGTCCTGTTCACATGGTACGCGAGTCGGCGCAGAGCCTCGGGATCGAGTTTGAAGTGCTGGTCTCGTGGCTATGATGACTCTCGTGGGCCACTGTAGCCTGGAGAGCCCCTAATCATAGCTGAAGCTAGGCTGTCATTGTGAGACACACAAACAACCCATTCAAGCCACAGATAACCAAGGGTCGCCTGGCAGTAAGCCACTGATAGCGGCTGTTCGCCCCCATGTGAGGCGCGCGGCATCGGCCCAAACGCAGCCGGCCATTTTAGGCTCCGGGGAAGCATCCTGAGCTGATAGCCCCGGCTATGGCTTTGTCCTCCCTCTGCATGTACATTTGGTACCAACGTCTGCCCAGTCTTTGCTGCCAACGAGTGAAAACTTCGGCTGGGTTAAGATAAGCATCACTGCCTTGGTAGGATGGAAGCTGTTCGTGATCTCGGAAGCGGATAAGGGTCCGGAGTAGTTGTACCGCTTACTCTACAGAACCTGTCCCAGCAAGATGCATTACAGCTGGAGTGTAATGATGACACTGGAATTGGGCAAAGGGGCTGCATGTCCCAATCCCACGCCGCTGGAAACGTCGACTAATGTTACCGAACAGCT
Source organism: Trichoderma harzianum CBS 226.95 (assembly GCF_003025095.1). NCBI lineage: Eukaryota > Fungi > Ascomycota > Sordariomycetes > Hypocreales > Hypocreaceae > Trichoderma > Trichoderma harzianum. Next base: position 1,932,377 of record NW_020209250.1, on the reverse strand, counting down.
ACTTTGGGCGCTATTGATAACAAGTATCAGTACGTGGCGCATCGCCGCTGTACCACGGGACCCCAAGTACTCAGCACCTCTCCTCTGATATGACGTGGGAGATACGTTGGTACCTGGCAGTATCCACCCCGTTCCCTGTACTCCGCACTCCCCATGCATGCAGGCCTCACGCCGCTTTCCTCTTCCGGTGTCTGCCTCCTATTCTGCCCCGTATTCTTACCGGTGACACACCTATTCATCATCGTCCACACCTTCTTTCACCTAAGCACAAAGGCACAAGCATAACCGTACTGTATGTATGAGTACGCGCCAAAGTACTGCTACTCGTGCGCCATCCTTCCCGTCAGCCTCGCAATGGCGCTCTTCCGCTTCCAGCCAACAGCCCCTTTTCCCGAGGCCGTCTCTGTTTGGCCAACTGCGCCACCAGTCCGGCCAATCCTTGGAATAGAGTGAGTCACGTCATGCGCTCGTCCAGGCGCGGCCAGATGACTCTTCTCAGGGCCAATCAGCATGCCATCGCCCAGTCGAGTAGGACATGATATCAGCAAGATGGCAACTGATATAAGATTGTCTTCTGGGCCGGGGGTGGCCTGCTAGAGCCCTTCTTTGTCTTCTTTGCTGCTTCTACACGGCTCTTTGAGCTTCTACTTCAAAAAGGCAAACACGAACGAATCCCTCCTTTAGGCGTGCCTTATTCCTTTGAGTGCGCCTTCTATAACAAAACGTTACTCGCTTCACTGCGTGTCGTTTGCTCGTTTGTAATCTACGTACCCCTTCGTGCTTAGTACACGCCCTGGTAAGTGATCCCCTGCCTTGGATCGTGTTAGTCTTTCCCATCTCGACTGACATGGCACCCCTTTCGACAGTTCATCACTTCTTCCTACGCCCTATACCGGTCGTCCGTGACATCTTCGCATTCGACCATCTTCTATTACCATCCGACCAGCTTCGACGCTTCTCTCTCTCATCTGTCCACTACAACAATCGCATACCTACATAAAGCCATCATGGATGTCATCATGGATCACAAGTCATTCTCATCCCCCGCCGCCAAGCGTCGCCATGTCCAGTCCAAGCGCGGCGTCCTCCGGCGTCGTGGTACCAATTACCTGGTCAGGTCTACTGCGAAGCGCTTGATGGAGTCGAAAAGCCACGCCATCTACCATCAGTTCTCCTACCAGGGATACCCCGACTATTCCTGCCTCTCCGGTGCGTGGGAGGCTCGGCGGAAGGATGGCGGCTCTTCCGAGGCTCCGCGCCCTCTTCAAGTAGACGTCGAGAGGGACCTTCGCTACCTCTTACACGGTATTCGTGAGCAGCAGGGCAAGCGTGAGAACCGCGCTCCCACCGTATCACCTCGGAACGAAGAGCAGGAAGGTCGGGATCTTGCTCGCAGCGAGATTCCGCTCCCCAGTGACGTTCCTCGTCTTGTCAGACGGCCCAGCCTGGAACGCGAGGAGGCTTTCCGGGTTGCCAGCACCGCCAAGGGCAAAGTTCACCTCCGCGCTTCCCCCGAAAGTGAAGATGCGCAGATCGCGGAGCTTTACCAACAGGGTCTTCTCTACGACGGCGACGAGCAGCGCCCTGAGGAAATCTTCAACCTCAACAGCATCCAACACGAGGCCCCGGTGTATACCATTCGTCCTGCGAAGCGGGGTCGCAAGTCCAAGAAGGCTAAGCCTGCAGCCCTCGTTCTATCCTATTCCGATGTTGGCGAGTGCAGCACCAAGGCAAACGCTTCAACAGCTCGGCATTCAGCTGCTGACGACTCAGAGACGAGTGAGGCCTTCCCTCCTCTGAGAATCGTCTACGGGCAGAACGCGTCAAATCCAACATTTGACGTCGAGACATCTCAACCCCCAGAGCTGATGCTTGACCTCTCTGATTACGATTGCTTTACCGACAGCGAGCTTGACGATGATGTGCCGTCCCAGACGGAGATTGTGGAGAACGCAAACAACCCAACCTCGGAGACTTGGATCATGCTGGGTTGATCGACTCGCAGCAGGTCTGCTTAGGATCCCCCCGTGCTCCGCCGGGATTTGGAAACTGGACAGGTGGGAGAGCCTCACCTCAGACTGGTCCATCACACAAACCTGGCATGATTCTTTTTCTCTCGGCGTTTTTGTTCTACTTCGTTTTCGGGTGGGATTGGGTTTTCGAGGATCGGGATAGATATTGTATACTACAGCCTGCATAGCGAGTGGTGTACCAGCAGATCCACGACGGCAGTTTGCGTTCCCTGCATGGGATGAGCGACGGTGCATTTTTTCTTCTTGTTCTTCTCGCTTAGATGATAATGAACTTGTTCAAGTAGTTGTTTAGTCAATTATGCGTCGCCGTTACGCGCGCGTTAATTCATTATTATTATCTTCTCAATTCTTCTTTACCGGTAAACGTGAAGTTACAATTCTACGAGCAGATTATATATATACTCCTAAACATTTGGAGCGATGTATGAGCCATTGATATGGTGTAAACATGCTGAGGACTCTGTACAGTCAGTGGGTGGCAGAAGTATTCAAGGCCCTTCTGATTTTGGCCTACCCGGAAGTATGATACAATTAAGATCAAATGCAAATGTCCAACCACGGGGCTTGTAAAAGTCAGCTGTGTAGTTAATTTGAAGAATGATGAACAGAGACTCACATCTGGTATATCGCTTTGCTGTCTTTTATACAGCTGGTAGCCGCCACGAGAGAAGAAAACATAGTGTTCTCAAACAGCATGTAAGGCTGATACCGCCTGCATTAAGTTTTGTTAAAAAAGGTCACAGAGCTCTATAATAATTGAGACAAAAAAAAGACGTAATGAACTTAGAATTTGTTCTCTACACGAAAAGTACATGAAAAAAGTAGTGAATTACTATGAACAACCGTTTCTCACCGTGGATATTACTGCGTCGTGAGATTATTTTGCTATCTCCTCCCCCTTTCCTCTATGACCCGAGGCGCTATTGCACAAGTACAACACTATCGAATATTTGCCAACGCCAAAACCTTTTGGCTACTCCAAACCACCTTATGGGTGGATTAGAGAAGGATGTGTTGGAATCATTCTACTACGGGCATAGTCTTCAATTGAGCTCCATTTTACACAGGCCAACTTTGAGCTTGTCTGCGCCATCGGCTTGGGTGCTTTGGGGTCCATCCAAGAGAACGAGTACATTCCTGTATCACCGTGGCACATGATGGCCAATCGTAGAGTTTCTGTGCAGTGATCTGCATGTTGGATGATTAGTGCATGAGTCAAGAGAATGTGACAGCATCTACTAACCGAGATGGGTGTGGAGGTATTCATCCTCTGCCTTGGTAAGGTTGAGATAGTAGTAATCGCGGTAAATCCAGAAGCGCAGCTGTCTCTGTAGCTCATGTCAGTTTATCTGATTCAAAGTAACCGATTACAAGAGAAGAAAATTACCACGCAGTGCAGCTGGTGATAGGCGCCGAGGCTGGCGGGATAGCCGCCACCAGTCAACTCGGCAATGTTATCGAATGACTCTCCCGCCCTTTCTAGTTCTTCGACACTTGCGTTGAAATAGACGGCTATGGTATTGTTAGTAGGTGGCGAGCGTTTCCCCCCTGGGTGATGGATGCATACGTCTAATCAAGGCGTCCCACGCTGCGTCTTGAGCTTTGTTTGGAGGACCAGCGTACTTGTTAACACCGTGATAGTCCATAGGATGGTCTTCATTGACTTCGTATTCAACATGTTTCGCAGCAGGAGCTAAGTCATGATAAGCTTTCGAGTTTTAGACGACTTGTGGTTGGATAGACTTACACCAACTACGTCCGCGACGAGCAGCAGAGTAAGAGCTTTGTTGACGGCTCATCCAAAGCGCAACTATCAAGCCAACACATAATATGTGAAGCACGAGAGAGTATAATCTTCCCCAGGTAAAGACCTTTGCCACATTATTTCTTGTAGGCGGCAAGAGTGATTCTACCGAACCGCCTTTCTCCATAAGTCGGTCAGACTCATCGTTCTCTGACGAGCTGTCACTCATTGAGAGTCGAGAAAAAGAAACGGCCATTATGAAAGCACAGCAAATAACTATCAAAGTTGAACAGAAGAGAGAGACAACGGACGAGAAAGTTGGGGTATGTGGTCCGGGTTTTGGTATCTTGTTTGTCTAATGAGAGTACGCGTATGGATGAGCGGAGCCACGGCTGGTGCCCGATTGCAATCTAGAACTCCCAAGGTAACATGGATCTGTGTCAGATTCAAGGGAAATCGGCGCGCTAATGCATCTCCGGATGCCGGATCCTGGAATGACTTGTAACATATGAGCGGTTGTTTTGTTAATATGTCTTCAAACCTTGATGGGCTGGCGAGTCGTGCATCTAACGATGCCTCATTCGCGCGGTCTGAGTAAGCTCCGAGATTGCTCCATTCCACGCAATGGTGGAAGTAGTATTAGATCGTCAAATCAAGAACTCACCGCTGATATCAACACTCGCGTTACAATGGTGTTGGCATGGGAAGGAAAAACGAGGTTACAATGAGATTTTCGGTGAATGAAGATGCTAATTTTGTAGCATGATGATTCATCAGCTCTGTTGCTCTAGCTTCAACAACTCAAGAGTTGCGGGTATCACTCAACTCTACAAGTATAAGTATCAGCTCATCTCGTAAACATCAAACCATCTCATCTCATAAGCAATCACACTCTTCTCATCTCAGAAAAAATTACTGTCCTTTCACCTCTTCTTTTTGCTTCAACGCAACTCCACATATCATTTTTCGAACAGTGCCGACTTCCAAACTTCAACTCCAAAATGTATTTCGCCAACATCTCAGTCGCGGTTCTCGCGGTTCTTGTTGGTTCTGCCGTGGCAAACCCTATTCCAGGTAACGAAAACAGAAACTCTGCAATGTTTGGCGGTACTAACATTGTACGACACAGTGAAGGCTCCTACTCCCCAGGGTGTTGACACCGCCGAGATCTTTGCTCGGAACGCGCCGACGCCTAATGGTGTCGAAACTGCTGGAATATTTGCCCGAAATGAAGCCCCAACCCCCAAGGGTGTAGATACCGCCGAGATCTTTGCTCGTAGCACCCCTACACCTAAAGGCGTTGACACTGCCGAGATCTTCGCTCGCGATGCTCCTACGCCTCAGGGGGTTGACACTGCGGAGATCTTTGCTTAAAATTGCTACTATATAAGTCGCCGAGTCATCAGACGTAACAGCATGCGTCCAAAAGATACCGTATCCTAGTTGTAAGACAGGCATAGATGACGTTTTAAAAGAGAATCAACACAATCTTGATGAGCAGATACTTGCATTGCGAAAGATAATGATAATCAGTCGGTTACCATTGGCAGCATCCAGTCAGCTCCGGTGGTTCTAAGAGGGTATTGGACTTTCGCCAAGACGTAGCGGTGAAAAAGCTTAGAATAACCAAGCTGAAGCACTATTTAAAGCTCTATAGGATGAGAATGCGCTTCATAAGAACGAATGATGCTTGCAGAAGTGTTGCAGGCATTGGTAACTTGGCGGGGGTCGGAGAATATCAACACGCACCGAAGAGGTTAGAGCTCTGCCCGGAGTAAGTTGTCAACTAATCAGACTCTTCTTAAACGACTTCATAGATAAAGTACGAAACAAATTAAAAGTCGCATTTCAATCAATGGAGATATATCTACTTACAGCTAAAGCTAAAGTCCTCATTTCTGGAACATCAGCTGTTTTGGATTTGTCAACTTATCATTCATTTAGTTTCAAACCATGTGCAACTAAGACCCTTTAACCAACTCTTAGCTTCAACATTAAATCATCGCCACCGCTGATGCATTTTTAGACTATGATGACAAAGACATAGGTGGCTATTGACAAAGGTGACTTGCTCTTTAGGCGTGTAGCACGTTAGTTACAAGAAATCGAGATGTTTTATAGGTTGTCGAATGTGTTGATTTATTTTTCTAGTTACCCGAAATTAATCCCAGGCTATGTCTTTTTCGAAATCATCAGTCTTTACAGCTTTGCCCTCAAGGCAAATCCAAGTCTAACCAATCGTTCGGATTTTTAAAGAAGGCGCCTCCTAATTGTTCAGTCAATCGGCATCGATGTTCCATATCAGAAGCATTGTAAATGATACCGACACCTCTTGTGATAGCCTCATCTTCAGTTATATTGAGAACCCAGACTCCACCTCCGGCAGGCCATCCAACTTTGATGAAGGGTTTTCCTAGACGTGGGTTGACAGCCTGTTGAATTTGTCTCATGTTTTCCTCGCTTTTACTCTTCTACCAGATAGCGCCTAATTGCCTCACTACATATTCAAATTAGTGTCTCAAGAAAGTTGTAAAAGCAATAAAGTGCTAATACCCAATGTTTCTCCGAATTCAGGAAGTTTCGGTGTTCAGGAGGGGAAAAAAAAAAAAAAAAAGAAAGGTATATGTATGAACTCCTAAACATGTAGAAATATTGCATTGTACTTACTCCGATCGCAGTGCGCCTCTTCTTCAGCTATGGCATTAGGGTTAGATGGAGATGGCTGTGGCGTATCATGAAATTTGTCCAGCTTGAGAAAGTCCAGTTCGATATTGAAGCATCGCTCCAATATATATATGCCACCCTTGGATGGCCATCCTCTAACTGAAACGCCTGGGCCCCTACCAAACCTGGCTCTGAATTTCTTCTCTTCTTTGTCGTCACACAGATAACTTCCCACAACATCTATTCTCATTTCGGGTTGTTCCCGTTCCTTAATGGTCGGCATTGATACCTTTGACTGATGAAAGAGAAAACCGATTGTGGTGAGTGCGGTTACGAAAGTAATAAGGTATGAGAGAAGCCGAGTCATTGTGAACATTTATTTGCTGCGGAGAGCTGGTGAGTTGTGGGCTGCAAAGGAGAGGAAGAAGCGCCTAAATGCATACGTGACACAAGCGGTGCATGTCCGAAACCGGCACAGGTGTTGGTATATTTAAGCGTGAAAATGAAGATACTTACATAGGTATGTTGGTGCGTAGGTTTGTTGGTGTGAATGCTGAAATGATCCAATGAGGTATTGTAACGGAAATCACGGACCCGTTAGCTAAATGACGAATCATTATCCTCTACGCGTATCACCTACTGGTATGTGGAAGCAGTAATAATAACAACCGGGGCATACACTCGTTCTGATGGAAGAAAATTGTTACTCAAGGTGGACCTAACAAGGTTTTGCTATTCTTATTGCTAACATACATGATGCCAACCGGGTGGATTGACGAGATTGCTATTATCTTCCATGTTGCCGCCGGGCCACCACATGGCTCTTAAGTAATAGTCACGAGTATCAATGATTCTATTCTAAGTTTAGAAGGTAGTCTATACCTAGGCGGTGGATGTATGTGGATTCACTATAATGTAAGTTACTGATTAAATTCCTAGATATTGTCAGATATTCTTAGGAGCAGTTTGAACGAGTAATGGTTTGTTCTTACGCTGCGCTGTACGTTATCATACGCATTAGCTGTGAACCAGGCACCATGTAAGATGTCAAGCATTCTTCAATAAAATAAAGTCAGTAAATCCGCCGTTTCCAAACAAGAATCGGATACCTAGTATGAAGTCGTGTTCTGAAGTCGACTTCTTGATGAAGAGCCCTGTTGCAGTGTTGGCCACAGTCTGTACCTATATTCTCATCAAGTTGGGCGACTCGTGCGCTCGTCTAGCAATTATATGTAGCATTATAGTAGAAAACTTTGTAAAGTATAACCCAAGATCGACGTCCACGCTCTGCTCTACTTTCGCAACAGGACTTGTTTCTCTGGCTCTCTGACTGATCTCACCCTATAAAAGAATCCGGATGGAACCTGCGCCACTTCTACTGTCAAGAGCGGAAATTACTGCGCCCTCGTTGCTGACCAAGGTAGCGGACCTAATGTTGGATAAAGCTCACAGTTTTCAGCCGAGGCCAACCCCAACTCGTTAGACATAACGGTGGAGAAAATATGGAACACCCAATTACTACTTGCATACGTGTACGGATCGAGATGATAATAAGCCAGTAAGGCGTAGATAGTACATACATTTTAGCAGTAATACAGATGGTGAATTGCAATAAGTCTTGACTGACGAGAGTAATGATAGCTACTTATATCATGACTTGTTTTTTCTGAGATCTGGTCAAGAATGTTTTCTCTATAACGGCTACCTGGCTGGTTTCAGTCTGATAGTTCATAATTTCTTTTCTTTATCAGGCCACAGAGCTGTCACCCGTGCTAGTTGGCCAATCTATTTACAGCTGCCGCAGTCTCCTAATTCGCATCCTCGGAGTCCGAGGACAAATTATCATAAAGCTCTGCCTATAACTCTTCGTGGGGGTCAAGAATGATGCGTAGGCATGGATAAAATCGTGTCCTGACAAATAGTTGGAAAAAGGTAATTGCTCATGGTACTAATTAGGGAGTAAGCACTCGACATGAATAGCCAAAGCTGAAGGCTTCATCGTCAAGCGTATTAGCTCATTGATTTGGAATTTGGAATAATAAGTGGGGAACAATGCCGAGTAAGGCATGCAAGGGTCGTCTCGTAAACAACTCCGGGCGTTAATATGCAAGGGGAAAGCACCAGCGGAACACGAACAAACACGGACGAACACGGACTTGAATAATTGGAAAATACAGACAAATATTGCTTTTGCCATTGCCAAAAATAAGAGTAGTAATCAATAACTTCTGGCATTGTCTTCTAGAATCCTGCCGCCCGACGACCGACAGAAGGATCGGAAGAGATCCACCCTTGCTGACAGTTACGCTCTTCTTACGGACGGCCCGAGGAAGCTCGGAACGGTTGGAACTTGATTCGCAGAATCGTCTTTGTTGTAAACTACGAACACGTCATTTTGAGACATTTACCCCTGCATTATTTAGACACAGGTGTTTGAATCGGTGAACATTGGAGGCTAACCACAAGCAGCAATCAAGCCACAAGTCTCCCTGGGGAATCGATCTCTGTGGAGCACAAGATGACAATTTCTGAAAGAAACGAATATACGTATGACGGTCGGGCGTTGAATTGGAACCGAGCCGATCTGGTTGATAATAGCGTCTACAAAATAATAAAGAAGACATAGGAGAATTCTAACAATGATAGAATATATAAGCCTACTAAGGTTCCAACCAAAATGTAGTGTCTCATTCACAAGCATCATTCTCACCATCCAATACTACTATCCCCACACTTTCCTCTTGAGATATCATGTTCAAATCAGTGACACTCGTGGCTTTTGCTACAGCCGTTGCGGCTCGAAAATGCCACGATCTCACCATTCCAATTTCTATCTCAGCTCGAAACGCCGTCTTCGACCTTCCAGCTCTTGTATCAGAGCTTGATGTCACCAACTTCTTTCTTGACTTTGTTCGGCCAGGTGTTAATACCACCGATAAATACCTAACAGGAGTAAGACAACTTCTCCCTTATCCAGGAAAGCCCTGATGGTGCTAAGAATCCCCCCTTTACAAGTACAAAACTGTCAGCGGCCATTACAATATCGCAGCCACCTACTGCCAGCCAGACCATGGCCCGGGTGAAACCCTTCAGATCTTGACACACGGCGTTGGTTTTGACCGCAGCTACTGGGATTACCCCTATGACTATTACAACTATAGCTACGTTGCCGAAGCCGTCGACGAGCATGGTTTCTCGACCTTTACCTGGGACCGTCTCGGTGTTGGCGCTTCCTCCAAGGGCAACCCAATCAATGAGATCCAGCAGTTCCTTGAAGTTGCTGCTCTCACAGAGCTCTCAACACTGCTTCGCAAAGGCTCTGTGAAGGGCATCAACGCTAAATTCAGCAAATTTGTCCACGCTGGCCATTCCTTTGGCTCTGCCATAACCTATAACTTCGTCAACGCCAACCCGACCTTTAGCGATGCTGCCATCTTGACCGGCTTCAGCCAGAACCCAAACTTCCTCGCCGGCTTCGCCCTCGGCGGCAATTTCAAGCCTGTAAAGGAGGTCCCTTGCCAAGCTGCTAAGTACCCCGCTGGCTACATTACGGTGCCGTCAGGTACCGGCGTCAATATTCAGTTCTTTGCTCCCCATGACTTCGATCCTAAGCTACTCACATATGCCACTGAAAACGGACAAGCTGCTGCCCCCGGCGAGATACTTACCATCGGCGCTGGTACCGGCGTGGTCAACGCATTCAAAGGCCACCTGCTCATCGTCACAGGAAGTAGGTGTTTCCATCTCTCGGCATGTTTGAAATCATTACTAACATCTGTGACTACAGATGAGGACGTGCCTTTCTGCGGTGGCAACTGCTCGGACACGACCACTATTCAGGGAACTTTCCCCGACCTCATCTCCTTCTCCAAGCCTTTCTTTCCCCACGCTTCAAGCTTCAAGGCAAGCGTCATTCCTGGAGGTGGCCACGGCCTCAACTTGGGGTACTCGCACAAGCTTGCATACAACTCCATATTCGACTTTCTTAAATCTTCTTTGTAAAGGAAAGCATTAGGTAAGAATTGGGAGGTCAGAGAATGCAGCTGACTCTATTCGCACTACTCTATAATCATAATATGTTAGATACTAAAAGAAGCTTCACTAGACACATCATAATGTGGTTATTATCCATTCTTGCATAATATATGTTTCTTTCAACTGAGGATACTGAAGCGCTTGTATGTGAAAAGAGAGTTACATGGGGCTAAACCTGTAATATTTACGGTGGTAGTCGGTCTCCTGGCCAGTGGCTTTAGTTTACCCTTCACAGAAACCATATCCGGTAGCGGAGCAATATTCGTGAGACACAACAGCAGCTTAGCTTGGAATGTGAAACTTGGTTGTGAGTTACATGGTCTTAATGACTTGGCGCTTGGTCGCGCCTGTATGCCGCCGTCATGTCGTGGTTCCGCGGCTATATTTAAACCTGCCTGAATTAGTCTTTTTGAGTTAAATCTATTCAATTGCTGTACTTAGGCTCATGTTCACAAGCCTTCCCAGTCTATGTTGTTGGTTTGTCGTGTGGTGCCACAACCATCATCGCCTCGTTGCACAGGTTTCAGTCTATTAAGCAAGCACAAATTACGCCAGTAACAAGTAGCTTGGTGCCTGTCTCAATCTGGATAGTTGCATTAACTTTAATGTTATTGGACAGCTTAAACGCTGAAGCAAGAGGTTAAGCTGGATCATTCAGGATGGGTCAGACTACATGTGTTGTGCAACTTTATCTCATTGCTCTACGCCGCTCATGTCTATCAATAGAAACAGCCACCAATTTCTTCTCCAAAACGGGTGAAAGAAGGGTTTAGTGCAACTACAGACAATAGACGCAGCTAATCAGAATATTATATAGAGCTCAAAAGCTGCAGACAATCCATCTGCGTGAATCACAGAATTCTTATCACACTTTGCAGCCAATACAACTCAGCTATTGTAACGCAATGGGTGAGTTATGTCATGCCGCAACGGAATATTTCATATTAACCAATCGCAAGTTCAACACACCCTTAAAACGCTTGCTCTATGTCTTCTGGTCTATCCAATCCCCGTCGCGTCGTATACGTACTATCGAGACACTGAATCCTGCGATCTTGTCGGCGACGGCGACATTTACGGCATTGGCATCCGTATTAGCATCTATATTCAGTCTTTTACTGCGATAATTGGCCTTCTTGCTTCTGGGCCCGAGGTCTTACGCCCACTGCGGTTTGGTTTCAATGCCGTCGCCACAGCCATTGTGATCAATTTCTTCAAGGACATCAATCGCAACGGCTTTCTATATCTGGAATACTGGATCATTTTTGCGCAATTGCAGTTCATTTTATGGATCCTCAACTACATATCTATTCTTATGATCATAGCAACAACAATGAAAGAAAACGGTGAGTAAAACTCTCACTTATTCTAAATAACAATGGTTTCTTGGTTTCAAATATATCACTGATAGCGCTTTCTATTTATTTCAGAACCACCACAAGATTACCAAACATCATTCCTGGCTTTGATTTTTCTCTTGATGCATGGCGTCAGAAGAGATATCAAAGAAGAATTTTGGCTGAGATTGAACAAGTCAATAGGTAACCTAGGCTATTTCAGCATAGCTTGGACATTTTTACTCTCATCCATCCTTCTTGAGTAACTCAAATCTGGCTCTATTGGGGTGGTATAAACCTTGGCCACCATCCAGATTGCAAAGAAATGATTAACTTCTATGTTCCTGTTCATATGTACACAAAAAAATGGTATTACTTTCTTAGGGTCTCTTCAGTGCTGGCAGCCTCGACACTTCTACCTGCCACTATCTTCGGTGTCGTATTATACTTCACCCTTGGGTTCTGGGTTGAGTTTAAGAAACTCAATGCCAGTAAGCCACAAGCTGAGTCAGATGCATTGTCTTTTGTAGAAGCACAACGGCAGGCTCGAATTTTAGCCCTAGATGTTTTCAGTGGAATGCCGTGGAATATCTTACTCGATTTAATCCAACTATATGATGAGACAATTTCAATATTTCGACGATTTTGGAGACTCCCACCTGGTTGGAGACTGGAGCCTATTTGGAGAATCTTATCCTCTCGGAAATCTGATCTAGGCTACGCAATTCTTTTTCTCATTACTTTGTTGCCGACGACTTTCTCCCCCACTATATTATATACCATGGTCGGCCTCTTTGCTCTTATATCTGGTATCATTTGGACTGAAGGAACTATTCGGGTCAACAACATCGATCTATCCGGCGCCACCATCTCTTCATCAGGTCAACTTATTTCGCTTATTGTCACGATATTTACCTCAATACCAATACTGTGGACTATCTTTCTTGCATTTTTCACAGGAGGGAATCCGCAACCGGCCGAGAATCAACAGCACGTAAATACACTTGCCGAAGAAGCTACTAATGGAACTGATTTACGACACCAAGAAAGAGAGAATCAGACTGTTGGTCCGGTAATGGCTGGGCATCTTGGCATAGATGCTGATACTATTGTTTAGCTTGCTTGGCATGATCCGGCAACGAACCACAAAGACTGGTGTTGACGGCTGGTTTTGACAGACTGATATAGTAACTAAGATTTGCAAAGATGATACTTGAGAAATAATACGGGCCACAGCAATCTAGGAAGACTACAGAAATTCATGCAGTGAATTTTATTAAAGGAAGAGAGAATAGAGCAACATGTGGTGTCGAACAATCGGAATAAATTGTTTCATATATATAACTCTTATGTTTGCCAATATTCCAAATTAATACCAAGGTATAGTTAGCTGGTAGACTATCTTGAATATGGCAATTCAGTTTCATTCATCTACAGTATTGTCTCATATGTAACGCCGCAGAAGTCTCGCTGGCAGTGGAAGTTCCGCATATGCGTATCTTTGGACATAGACCGCGTAGCTCTAGCATGGGACGCACGCGTGAAATTTATGTGTCTGGTTTATTCTTTACTTGAACTGAAAACCATTATCATTAGCGGGAGTTATTTCTAGCCAAGTTCCTCGCCTACCCAGACTGTCCGACATTAAACATCAAAGCAACTCCTCTTATGAACTGCTACTACCCTTATTCTTCGCTCTCTTCTACATTCTTTTCCTGCTTCTTCTCCCTGAACAGCTGGATAACGTCACGCAACTTCCTCGCAACAGCAATGTCAATAGCCGTCCTCAACTCAGCATCCTCCCTCCGCGGATCAACACCAAGCTCCATCAACTTCTGAAATGCACCCTTCAGATCCTCCCGCTGATCCCAATCCGAGCTACTGCTCGGAAGCTCTCGCCTCGCCGTTACATGCAGCAACGTCTGCCCCCGTGCATCCACAGCCATCAAATCTGCACCCAAATCGACAAAGACGCCCAGAGCCGTCGCGTGCATCACGTCATTGGCAATGGCATATCTTGGATGCGAGACTTTTCCCTCGGGATCCCGTGTGCCTTCCCACCCAGAAGCTGTGAAACGCATGACCGGAGTCTCGCCCAAGGTGTTCCGGGCATTGATATCGAGACTGGCGGAAAACTTGCGGAAGAGTGAGGTGGCTTTGGCGGCTCTTCTGGCGTGACCTACGAGACGAGGTGCGAGCTGGTGAAGTGTCGAGTTACCCGTTACGGGATCTGGTTCACTTATATCGGCGCCTGCGGATATGAGGCGCTTGATTGCAAACAGGGATTCTTGGAGGCGATCCCCATACACCGCGAGTGCCAAATGAAGAGGCTTGCGGCCTTGCTTGTCGACCATGTTGATAGCGGCTGGACCGTGTTCAACCAGCGTGATAAAAGCCTGTCGTTGCTTCTTATCGTACTTCCCGGGAAGCGTGCAGAGCCAATGGAGTGGTGTACGCCCTTCGTCATCGACAGCGAGGGCGTCAGTCCCATGCTTTAACAAACCAAGGATGGAATCCGGCACGATACTCGCGCATGGTGGCTTATCTCCGCGGTATGTTGGTGGCCCTACCGGGACAGTCGGGGCACAAGCCGAAATTAAAAGTGTGCGCCCATGCTGGTTCTTACGGTTGACATCTGTTTGTGAGAGTTGAGGGAGGAAGCTGTCTAGTTGACCCTGTTCTTCAACGACAGTATGGAGCAGACATCTTCCGTCTGGGTACAGTGCGAATGGATCAGCGCCGTGCAAGAGCAGCAACTCTATCGTTTTCTGGTTTCGCGAATAGAGATCTGCCTCTAGATAGGAGGATCCAGTTGACGGTCGAGATACCTCGTGGAGCGCATATCGCACGCTTTCTGCCCCTTCTCTGTCGTTATTTCCCTCCTTACCAGATGCTGGTAGCTCGTTCGGATCCAAACCAGCTTCCAGCAACACCTTGATCGTATCTGGATCGTTCCGTCTCGCTACTATACGGGCTATGAGTCCCGTCACACAATTGACATCCGCTCCGTTCTCGAGCAAGAGCCTTGTGATCTCTGCTTGGTCCGACATCTCCAATGCTGAGAGGCCAATGTTGCGCCCACTGTTGCGCTCACGCGACACCAACACGTCTTGGGTCGGCTGAATGGTCGCATTTACATTGGCCCCATGCTTCACCAGTACACGTACCGTCTCTTCTCGCCAGTAACCATCCGGCCAACTATGATCCAGAGCCGCCAACAGCGGCGTCATGCCGTCTTTGTTCCGCGCTTCGATATTTGCCCCTTTTGAGAGGAGGTATTCAAGTGCCTCAATCTGCCAAAAGAAGTGACCGCTCGCCAGGATGTGCAATGGGGTGGCTCCTCGTAACTTGTCACAATATCCTCGTCGGTTATAGACAGCATTGACATCAACACCGATCTTGTCAACGAGGAACTGTATAATGTGAAAAGACGGGAGTTCACGTTCGCAGACTGTGCCAAGAAGCGTGCCGCAACTTTCCTCGTCTTCCTGGACCCGGTCTTGGGCTTCAAAAAGAGGGATTTGGTCGGCAAAATACTCGAGCAGGTCTGTATATCCTCCTGTGACGAGTAAATGGAGGAGAGTATTATCTTCATACTCGTCCAGTGCAAGCACATCTCCACCTAGCGATGCGTACTCCTTAATACTGTCGTAATCTCCGTCATCAAGAGCAGCCTTCAAGAGGTCTACTTTGTCAAGTCCAGTCACCCCGCTGGCCTGTGTATCCAATATAGTCTGTCCGTCAGCTATGTAAAACTTTTCTTTGTTTTGAGGACGATCCATTTCATAGACTGCCCATCGCCCCCGCCACATGGTAACGTGTTGCCGCTTAGGGAATGTAGCCGAGATGCCACGAACCTTGTGGGCGGCTTTGTATTTGTCTGTGGCCAAAATGAACTCTGGGGACTGTATGTAGCTATCCGGGATTTTGACGCCATGTGCAACCAGCGCCCGTACCATATCCCAGCACTTCTTCTCTACCGCCATATCCACGGGAGTTACAGTCTTGGTCCTCCCGTCGTCTTCTTCAACGACTGCCTCGACGGTTAAATCGACTCCAGCTTGGAGCAACATGGTAATAATATCTGCTGTGCGAGTTGGGGGCGAGTTCCATGCACGTTCCAAAGGTTCAAACTCAGCCAAGGCATGCAGCGACGTAAGGCCTTCAACATCTAACAGCCAAGGATCTGCACCGTTGCGGAGTAGCTCCCAGACACTCTCTGGCCGTCCAAAAGAACAGGCGTAATGCAGTGGTGCCATACCCTCGCCTAGAAGATTCACGTATTTCTCAAGCACACCTCGACATCGGTACTCTGATAGGAGAAGGTTGACGATGGAAGCTGCCCCTGTACGAGAGGCAAGATGTAGCAGGGATAGATCATCCGCCGCGAGGATAGTTGGATCAGCTCCGGCACGAAGAAGAAACCCAACGTCTATTTCTCCAAGAGCTACAGCGTTGTGTAAGGGGGTTAAGCCGTTCACATCCTGCTCATCGATATTTAACCCCTTGAAAAGCGGGCTTTTGAGGACATATTCCAGGGGCCCAAAGCACTTCACCACGTGAAGCGCCGTCTGGCCATTTTTATTCTTGGCAAGTGGCGCAACACCAGCCTCGACCAGAACTTGCATTATCTCAGCAAGTTTACGATCCTCGAATGTCGAGCGAAGCACCGAGTGAATCATCGTGTCTCCCCCAGCGTCGAGCACCTCGGGATCTGCGCCTACCGATATCAAATAGCGAAACCAGCTGGCGTCCTTTTTTTCTTTCGCCGCATCGTGCAAAAGAGTTCTTCCATCTCTGTCGAATACCTTGGGGTCAGCGCCCAAACGGATAAACATTTGCATGGTGTTGAGGCTCTTTTGGAATCTCCTGCCGACGACCCATAGAATAGTCTCGCCTTTCTCCTCATCACATGCGTTCATATCCATGCCCGCTTCCACAAGCACTCGGAGAAGTTCCTCGTCACTGTCCGTAGGAGCAGGAAGATTATATTTCCACAGAGGCGGATGACCCTTCCGATTACGCTGATTCAGGTCCACGCCCGAGTTTACCAGTCGCCGGACTAAGGGCAAAAACTCCTTGTCGGAAAAGAACCCGATGCTACTCATAATGTGGTGAAATAAATTATCCCCGTTTTGGTCTGTAGCGTTTACATCAGCCCCGAGATCCACGAGCTTGCTGAATGTATGGACATCCGGTTTCAGCTGGTCAAAAGCGGACGAAGAAGGGCCCATGTTGGTTATAATCTCGAGCAAAGGCGTTCTTCCCCACGCATTCACGGCGTTGAGATCTGCTCCATGTTCAACGAGCATATCAAGTAGCTGCGGCTTCTCTGGGTTAGCGATGTGCATAGGTGTGTTTCCTTTGTCTGTCCGGACGTTAGGATCCGCGCCTGCTGCGAGGAGCACTTTGGCGAGAATCTCTTCTGACTTATCCAATGATCCCCAGTATCCAAATGTTGTGCTAGTCTTCTGCACAGCGAGATGGAGAGGTGTCAGATTCTTACCACCGCGAGAATAGTCCCTTTCCATTGTGGCGTTCACATCTGCACCGGCTTCTATGAGCACTCGGACACATTCTTCCGCCTCCTTCACGTCATCTTTCATAAAGATGACCCTATCATCTGGAGAAGAAAACGCATGAAGAGGTGTTGGTCCTCGTTCGTTATCAACTTGCAGAGTGATTTCGCCATTGTAGTCCCAAGACCGCTTCCTGGAGCATCTCCTGTTCGGGTCTGCACCATGCTTGAGGAGTAGCTTGACCAAGTCCAGCTTGTGTGACTTGGTTGCCCTATACAGCCTTGTTTGCCCGTTCTGAAAGCAGTCAATATCGACCTTGCCCGTGTTTAGAATGGCCTCCACATTCTCCACATCATTGACTTGGTGAAAGTATTTATTCACAGAGTCTGGTGGAATGAAGGGCAAAAGTGCCTGGACAACCTCGGGGTTATCACCTCGGAAGGCAAAGGACAACGCAGTCTTTCTCCGACTCTCCGCTTGCTCCTCCGAATAATCTATGAAGTACCCTTCATAGCTATCGTATTCCCTGAGAACTGGGTGGGTTTTAATCAGTGGATCGACACCAGCGGCTAACAAAAGTCGAACAACTCCAGAACTACCACTTAATGCAGCCCTGTGCAGGGGCGTTTGGCCATCATTACCGCCCGACTCTGCGTCTACACCTTTAGCAAGCAGAAACTGGGCAATTTCGTCATGACCATTCTCGGCAGCGTAGGATAATGGAGTACGGCCATCTGAGTCACGCGCATCAAGAAGTGTTGGCTCGTTCTCCTCAAACAGCTTGACTACTGCCAGTGGCATGGCAAGTTCGGGGTGAACAGCAGTAGCGAGGTGGAAGACGGTAAAAGAGGCAGATAGTCGGTCGTGCCAATTCATCAGCATCCACGTCTCAAATGCTGGCTTCCCAGGGCGCAAATAGCGAGTCAGAGCTTCTCGAGCAAAATCCAGCGGCTGTACTGATGCATTTTTAAGATGAAATGCCAGATTTTCAGCAGCGTAGGAGACTAGGGGATGTGTCTCTCGCAATTTGGTTGCGATATCTTCCCTTCTTTCTCTCTCTTTGCCTCGCCAATCATAGTCGTCGTAGTTTGCCTCCTCCTCCTCCTCCTCCTCTCTGTCGTCATCGATAGTGGCGTCGAAATGCGGACAGCCGTCGAGATATTCCAGCATTAGCACCGCAAGCATCTCATGTGAAGCTACATCATCCAAGACTGGGAAAGCAGCAGCATCTTTTTTTCTCGTGGCATCGTGCAGAAACTCGGTGAACGAATGGTGAATAACGCTCACGCTCTCATCTTCCAGGAGCTCCAATAACCTCCCGCAGCTCCGCCGCACCAAGTCCTTTCCTTGTCCGAGGCTTATGTGCAGCATGTTAGAGAGCAGAGATCCAAGCTCAATCAATCGTAACGGTCGGCTCGCATGTGTTACACACATGAGAACCTTGGCTTGTTGCTCCGCTGTGACTCCGCTCCGATAAGCATGTTCTTTTAACATGTCTTCATACACATCTTGGAGTGTTCGTGGAAGGCGATCCAGACTGCCAGGCAGAGTCTCTTCAGTGATATGCCCATCCCGTAAGGCTTCGGCTAAATTATCCGCAATAAGTCTGGCGTGAAGAAAGAGTCCGTTGGCTCGTTCACAGATGGTCTGCTTGATCAGCTCGTTCTTGTCGTCGCTTAACGGAGGCTCCAGCTTGGCCAACCTAGCATCAACATAACGTGCCACATCTGGGAAAAGCAGGGCTGGGTCGAGCTTCAACCGGACGATTCCCCTGTTGTTAAAAGCCTGTTCAATCTTGGGCAGTGGCCTACTCGTCATCAAAACCTTGATTTTCTCAGGTGCAGCGGTGCCTAGCTCAATAAGCCGACTCGTCATGCCCTCAAAGTCACCATCATCCATCTCATCTAAAGCGTCTACAACGCAGTACACATTCTTTGAGATGCTCTTGGTAATAGCTTCAACGAGAGCAGGCCATACCAAGCTGTTTTCATTGCGGCTGATGGCATGATCTTGCGATATAGCCGTCAAAGTGGTTGCCAAAGCAGGGCAATGAGGAAGCAGTTGCGCAGAAAAGTCGCGCACGAGATAGTTGGCGCTGTGATTCTTGTCGACAATCTGGCGAAAGAAGAAGAAGAGAACAATGTTGCCGGATTCTTGCAATTGGCGCACTGTGCTAGCTGAAAAGACGGACTTTCCGCTGCCAGCAACTCCCCGGACATGGAGACATGAGCCACCAACATGATCTTGGTCAGAGTTGGCGTCGACATTGGTCCAAGTGCGAAAGACGGGCGACTTGTGGATCCATCCCCCAGTTCCAGGTACATATGATTGTAAATGTTTCATGAACTCGCTCCCGGGGGAGAGAAAGTCGGTTGGTTGGAGCCATTTCTCTAGGCTCCGGATTCGTTGTTCGTGTGAGTCGTTTGGCTGTGGTGCAGGCGCGGGCACTGCATCTCGCTCTACAATTTCGAATGTCTGATCTAGGTCAGTATCAACACCAGCCATGGTGACAATGACGCAGCGTAGAGCAGCTGATTCAAACGAAAAACACGGCGGCAGCAGCGACCATTTTATCTTCGTGGTTTTGGGGCGTTGGGTGACACGCGCAAGTTGCAGCAGCGTCTCAGTCTTTTCCTAATTCGGTCTCGACTCTCCAGGCTGGTGGCCGTTGAGTCATACCGTGATGTGATGCCGTTGTTGGTTGGTATTGAAATTGGTTATCATAGGCTAAATTGTACTTAAATAAGAAGGAAGATGGCGTTTCTTGTCGCGGGTTTGATGCCTGTAGAGCCTTGAGGCATCAGTCGAGATATCTCCCTATGTGATGTGGATACGGAGTCGGGGAGACTACATTGGGTCTCCTCTCTCCTCTTTACACAACGAAAAATAGCTTTCAAGACTATATGCGGTGTTATATAGTGAAATGGTATATAGACACGATATCAGGCTCAATTATGTCATGTTGACCATTTGAATGACTCAGTTTTGAACTACAATATCACAATATTGCATTTGAGTGAAGATATCAAGATGGACAGGCTGTTGAATCCCCCTCGCCCATCTATCAAGTTCAACCTCTTTTTCTACCCATTCATGGGATTGATCTACTTCTGCAGAGTGCAGTAAACAGTGGGATTCATTTTTGGCCAAGGACTTTTGAGGACATGGCATTCATTTCTTGCCTGCCGCACATTCCTTCGTCCAGTATCGCCTGAGCCTCATCTCAACACAAGGCTCGCCGCTAGTCTTCACATCAAAGGATATCGGTTTTGCAGCCATTCTCACTGCTTCAACAGGAAGTCCTGCGCACAAGTCGCTGCGGTAACCATAAGCACAGACCTGTGGTGCTTTACTGTGATTGGGGTGTACCCTTGAGGTGCTTTGCTCGAGAGATCCTGGTCGTTGTCACACATAGCAGCCTCAGATTCCGACTATTCTTTGTTTCGCAATGGTAGACCGCTGAAATGTAACTTCTCCTCTTCTGCCCTTTATCCACAACCGGTTGGAATAAAAGTGTGACAGTCCCTGAAGTACATGAGTCATTTTGTTGAAGTTATTAAGATTAGCAGACACCCGTTCCTCACCCCGGGGGCATTGGATCAGGCAGGTTCATCCAATGGGGGATTTCAGTCATTCCCCATGTCAGATATGTTGACATTTCATCTGCTGTTTTAACATAGTCGTCGACTGAAGGCTGCAAAATGGCTCCATTTTGCACCATGACGCCTGCAGATGGCATAATTTGAAGGGGATTTCTTTGAGCCAAGCTTTGGCTCAAAAGTTCAGGTGCTACCTCGATCGGGGGGTACGTTGGCCTTAGGATTGGCAGCGAACTTGTAAAATCACCGCCGCTGCCCCTGTCCACAGCCTCTTCATAGATGACGCTTTGACTTGCGTGGATTAACGGTGATTTGTTGTCGTTTCCTGAAGACATCGTCTTGGCACTTCCCGTCGCTTGAGATTCTTGAAGCTGCACTCTCCCTCGTCGGAAGGAGGCTAATGCTACAAGGTGGTGATCATCGGCTGATCCTGTGACTTCAGCAGGATCGATCGGTATGCTAAGGTGGATATCAGTCAACAGCACGTACTGGAAAATATCAGAGGTTAATAACGAACCCAAGTGTTTCCTGATATCGCTCTGCAATGTCTCGAAAGCCAAAGAGATGGCATAGTGGAATAATGCCACGAATCTGGTTTGCTGTTAGCAACTCGTATAGCGAATACATCAATTGGCCGATCAAAGCTCACAAACTGTGTCGGTGCCTCTTTTCCACGATTATGGATGGTCAAAAGAAAGTTCAAGTTGCTAATGATATTATCTCTAGTGACCTGCAAGGTCTGGGGGGATTGGTCCACAGTGGCAGCGAAGATGATCTGTACTTTGGTCGATTCAATGGTCGCATCGGGACAAAAGAGGTCGTCGAAAGCACCCCGATTGAAGCTCAATCCAGTGCGGATGATATCGGAAACTTGGCTAGCATGGAAGCGGCATAAACTTTGGCAGTGTGCGCGGAATTCAACTGGTGAGTTCTTGAAGGCTGGTGCCAGCGGGAAGCTGAAGCCGGCTAGTGAAATGCGGGTGAGATCGAAGATGACGGCGTGGATAAAGAGATGTAGAGCAAAGACACCCCCAAGCATTCCTTTATCTTTGAGCACGTATAGATTATCATCCGTTAAATAATATCGTTCTGGCATATTATTGTACAGAGCGATGAGTTGATCAATGATTGTGACGAATTGCGACGACGGCTCCCAGATGCGCATGCCAGGGTCGGCAACGCGAATGAGTCTAAATGAGGGGGGTGAGTCGTTAGCGATGGACGGAACAGAAGCGGAAAAGCTTGTGAGAAGCGAAATAACAACTTACTGCATTACTTTTGTTCTCAATCGCACAACCACAACCAATAGTGCCGACAAGTCTAGCTCCGAAATGGCGGTCTGCATTCCCGAGTCTTCAATCTGCAAAAGATAGTGCCTCGGTGCGGAAAGCTGAGATGTATTAAAACAATCGTCGGAACAAGGCAGGGGAATGCTTGGTATGTGATCTTTCCAACACATGTTTTTTTCAACGCCATTAGCAGCAAGGCTATCAATGACGAAGCTGGCCCAGACGATGCGGTTTTCTATTTCTCGTTGCATCATCTGAGCTGTTGTGGGATGGTTGGGAAGGGGACGTGGCGAATCCAAGCTCAGTAACCGTATGGCGCGATGCAGAAAAGCCAGCAAAATGAAGACCAAAGCATGCTGGTCCTCACGAAGCCCATATTCGCAGAGAAGGGCTACTGTCTATCAGACAAGTTAGTTTTAGCGGAATAGGCGACTAATAAATGCTCGAGTAAGCCTTACCATGAGATTTTGGACTGTGGGAGCATGCATCTCCCCTAATATCTCCTTTCTGGCCCTCTCAGCCCATGCTTGCCCAGGGATTACGCTTGGGAGCAAGTCGCGATCGGGGCTATCTAGGGTGAACGTCGCATCAAAGTAGATGTGTCTGGGGCCGGATAGTTGATTAGGTTGCCTCTCATATGCAGCACGAAAGATAATTGCTTACCTGGCGCCAAGGGCGCACATAGCATAGAGCAGTGGCTCTCCATAATCCTGAGCTACACTAGCCGACTCGAGCGACTGCATGAAGGAAGGTTGATGAACAAAAGTCAGACAACGAAGGTGGTGAGATCGATCGAAGAAGGCATTAATTAGGCGAAGTCGCAGACCATGATCCTTTGGTAGAGTATCTGTGCACAAACTTGAAAGGACATTAGTTGATGAGTTGATGAGGTTGTGGCGACGACCAGTTGAGCTCTGACAAAGAGCTCTCATCGGATATCCTCATTTACCTCTCAATATTCACACCAAAGGCGTGTAAAAGTGCGGGATTTGCCCATTGGCCAGGTTCTAAGGGTTGAACTGATACAGTTGAGGTGAGCCCCGCAGCAGCAGCCGTAGAGCTTGCGACGGAGCTGGCGGGTTGAGTAGAGGATTCGCGCTCTTGCTGCTTATCCGGCTTTGAAGGATAGACACAAGGCAGATGGCGCAGGATGCATCGGCGACACGACGGCCGAGTCTTGGTGCAGCGATGCTTGGATGACCGGCATTCTTCGCAGGACCCCACCCTTCTCTTTTCAACGCCAGCAGCCTTGAAGATGTCATCTGCCGACTTTTGCATCTCTTTGCGGGAGATGAACTCACTCTGCGGGCTAAACCCAGGACATCCGACTCCCAGGCGAAGACAATTCCGACACTCTGGCATGGTTTTGTCGC
Source organism: Trichoderma harzianum CBS 226.95 (assembly GCF_003025095.1). Classification (NCBI taxonomy): domain Eukaryota; kingdom Fungi; phylum Ascomycota; class Sordariomycetes; order Hypocreales; family Hypocreaceae; genus Trichoderma; species Trichoderma harzianum. The sequence continues at coordinate 1,908,784 of NW_020209250.1, read as the reverse complement.
ATTTGACCTAATCCGGAAAACCCTGGTGAGAAATGCGCTGAATGGCAAAACATGAGGCCCAAAGCAACTCGAAGTCTCCGAGATTGCTCCTCCCTGCTAATAATAGCCAAGGCCTCAGTGGGCTCTGCGTACCTTTCTTGATCTGCAGACCAGGCAGGCTGTGGCGGGGTTTTCCGTCAGTGACCATAATTCCAGCAAGTCATTGCATATTTGAAAACTGTCATCTTGGAAAGAGAAAGAGAGAGGGAGAGAGGGTCATGAATTGAACTGTAATAGACAGACCTACTCACCTATGGAAGCCATTGGCGCGATCTCATTTTGAGCCGCAGTCGCGCCACTGCTGCGCTGCTGTTGCGACGAGCCCATTTGCTGGCACGCTGTAGCTCGGAGTGACTGCTGAGGCTGCTAGTATGTCATCCTTCTCTCCGTATCCCACAAGAGAGGCCGTGGGAAAATGGCATGGTGGAGGGGGCGATTCCCTCGAGAATAAACAGAGTTGAGTTGGTTTCTCAAGAAGACGAATCTAGAGCATCGCTACCCAGCAACTAATATCGGTCCCCTTTCAAACGGCTGACTTTGCACCCGATCCAATCCCAGGGCTGCGGCGGAGCCCCCGCTAGTGTGTCGCGCTGCTCAAGAAAGGCTCGGATTGATGCCGCTGGCCCTGGCTAATATAAACCTGGTTGCATCTGACGGCACAGGGAGGACCGGCCGAGTTGGTGGTGGAACCCTTGCGTGTTTCGGTCGGGACTTTGGGCGAGTCGTCATGGCATCGGGCTGCCGTCCAATGTTGATCCCAGCACAGCACACGACACAGACACAGACGAAGCTGGCACTGATGTGATGTTTGGGGCTTGGCTTTGACGCTGCGGTGATGGTGGCTGGTGACTTGAGTCATGGGTTGAATGGAGAGACAATCTTGACACGCCCAATGCGTGGGGACAGGAGTTTTCACTTGATTGTGGTTCATGTTTTTTTTTTCTGGAAGTCGAAAAGTTCCATTCCATACCTTCCCCCTGCATCACACTACGAGTGCTCGTACAATTGGGGTTCAGGCGATGATTGCTATCGATAAGTAGTGGACATGTAACATCGAATGTATGTATCATGAGTGATGTCGTGTGTCTCATCTAGTTGGCAAGATACATACAAGGAACTGCTTTTCCATCATCTTGAAACCTCTCATCACATCTGATGTGAATCAACAGGTAAATACAGGTCCATGGAAGCAACACAGCTGGTGTAATGGACGTCCATTCACCGCTCCAAGGGAAGGTTAACGTCGTAGCGCATCGCGGCCACTAGGTTTGACACCAGACCTCAATCACACATCATGCAAGCCGTCAAACGACCTGCTTGAAGCCACCGCTTACTTTCCAACAGATAACAGGTTGGTGGCTGAGCGTCATAGGCAAGTTGAGCCTTCTTGGCCTGTACCGGCTACTCTTTAGGTGCATGCGCCTTGCATCTTTGCATTGAATCTTTAGTCATTGATCCATCCCCAGTCAGTCTAATGACACTCGTGCACTCAGATTTGCGCTGTGGTGGCATCGATTCTTCACAGGCGGCGGCATCCTAGCGGCATTCGATTCTACAGCGGACAAGCTAACCACAAACCACACCTGTCATCACATCGTGCCATCTGCTAGCAGAGGGACCAGACCCGGAGTTTTTAACCCTTACAGTAGGGTGAAAGATAGCCATCGTTCTAGCCCAGCTCCAGGCGTCGATCGAAGTCCCCTGCCGCTATCTTGGGGAAACGAGGCATTATATTCTACGTATGCTTGCAAGTGGCACCAAGGTCACTATGTTCTGTGGGAGAAGTCACTCACATGGTGTAATCCCTAATAAGAAATATATGAGTCTGTATTATATAAAATAGTTCCATCCATCATCCACCCTTCATCACGAGTCAAGGAATTTATGCCATCGGCAGTTGGCTGCTGTTATGCCGTGTCAACTGGGTATCTTACGAGTATCTGTGGCTGCATATCCGGAAGGATTCGATCCATGTATGCTGTCCAACCGAAGTAATATCGGGCATCCATACGTTATATTGATATCTTCATTACTCATGATTGTGTTGCTCACCGAGCATCTCTTTTTTGAGCAAGTGTTAGAGCCCAACAACCACCAACAAGTGATGTTGCAGGATCTTCAATGCTCCACTACCCGGGCTGCTCTCAATGTCTGGCCGGATCCATGTGTTCCGTCCCATGCGCCCAGATCTACCGCTAATGTGTTGTTGCCAGGCCATTTCGCAAACAACTAGTTACTCGTACTAAGCACATGCAACGGATATAGTCTGCTCGGAAAATGGGAAACCCGAGTTGATGGCGGTGTGGAACCTGTAGTTGTAAACAGCCAAAGAAGGGCGTGATGATTTCACGTTCTCGTATAGTGACAAATGAAGTCTGACGGGGTCGAAGTAATCAAGAATCAGTGAACAAGTATAATTGGCTCCTCCTGATGAGCTGCATAAAAGCACCTATTCTTGGAATCCTGGCACGAAGAATAAGAAAACAGCGTCTGCAGCAAATGCAGAACTAGGTTGCGACGGAAAATGACAGTATCCGAATAGACGGCTCGAGTCAGCGCTACAATCCCACGTCAAAAGTAACGAGCAAAATTCAACTACCCTGCATGAATCCCACTAATCTGGGCTTTAAAATATATAAAAAAAAAAAAAAAAAAGAAGAAATTATCTTTATAAAATATAATACTAAAAGATATATATAATCTATGTCTGCTTTAGAGGCTTATCTCGTTCAAAAACTCAATAATAGCGTCCGCCATTTGTTGCAGTCCAGGTTCCTCAAGGGGATAGTGGCCCGCATTTTCAAGCTGCACTGTTTTTACGGGTACCTTGGTAATTCGAGGCAGGAATAGTTCGCTCAATTCCAAGGGCGTCCATCTGTCCTGTGCAGGCTGGGTTAACAGGACCGGGCACACATCGAAGGCTTCTGGTTCTATCGCCGGTTTGTATTGAGAGTATGTTGCTAAGAAATGCATCGAGGCAGATGAGCCTGCTGAAGTGCTGTCATTTAAGAAAATCCGTAAGGCATCGTTGTTGTTTACCAGCGTCGACATTTTGCTTGCAAGCGACATGGGTATTTTAAATCGAGCGAAAGGTGTTGCGTTAGCAGCGCGAGTGAAGGGCAGTCCCACTCGGCTCATAAGAATGTTTCTCGCGGTTGCGTCGGCGACTTGCTGAATGCGCTGGTCAAGGAAAGTCATGCCAATAATGCCCTTGACCTTCCGATTGAGAGCGGCAGAATGATAGGTCAGCATTCCACCAGCACTCAGACCGTAGAGAGCAATAGGCCGCGGATCCGCCTTCATTTCGTGGTCGACGAAATCGCTTGATAATTGAACCCAATCATCATATGACCAAACCTGGCCATCGGACACTTCTGTGCAGCCGTAGCCAGGCATGTCGAGAGCGACAAGCTCGAAGCCGGCCTTGTGCAAAGGAACTCCAAGAATCATGGACATTTGGCGGCCATTGGTTCCAACACCATGATGTAGTATCAATCGAATCTTGGCTTCTGAATTACGCCATCGATCCAAGTGTAGTTTGTATCCCTTATGCTCCCACCATTCTTCTGTTGGACAATGTTCAGGCGTGAAGTGAAGACGATCGGGTAGGAATTTCTGAATATCACGCCAGGCTGTCTGTGAATCATAGCCATCGGAAGGGAGACTGTGAGGCTTGGTGAATGGCATTCTTGTTTGTAGGAAAAAAGATTGAAAGTTTAGGGCACGTCAACTGCAAGTTTCGAATCGTAGGCAAATTATGGGTTGAAGTTCAAGTTATTGTTTTTAAGCTGTAAGGGAGTTCTGAGCAAAAGAAAGGGATAACTTAGCATATATATACGGAAATTCGATTACTGTGTTAATGCCGCTCTACTCTGCCATAACTGTAGTCATAAAGTAACTTTCGAAATTTCTCACAGTATTCATTCTGTGTTTTCAATCTGTGTACACACAATCCCAAGCACGCTGAATCCCGCGGGGTTGGAAGTGGCACGGGGTTTAACCAAATCCGCGGGTTTTAAGTCATCGAACCCCCCCTCCCCTCGCGGCTCACTCGTCAGATTCGTTTCCTATTGCTTTGTGCTTTGCTAGTGTGGAATCGAGCATCCTGCTCTGACTGATCCAAATGCAACGGAATTGGTTTCGGCCAGGATGAAGTGATGGAGTCCGATACCTCCCACGAACCAACTTTGGCGGGGTCGCTGGCTCCAGCACCATACGGAAGGGCATGCGTGGCGTGCTCCCGAGCCAAATGCAAATGTTTCTATCGGTCTGATGGTTCGGGATGTGAGAGGTGAGGGCGTATTAGCATTTCCGATCCACTTCACCCCAAGTCATATTTGGAAGCCCTTGGCGCTAATTCATGAGTACATGTATCCAGATGCCATCGTCTTGGTAAAGCTTGCGAACAGACGTCGTCTATACGCAAACGCAGGACTCAAAAGGCTTCCTCTCGATCAGTGCAGCCGCCACCACCCAGGAATCTACTAGAAGAGAAGCTGGACAATGTTTTATCCATTTTGCGCTCCCAGGCATCCACCAAACAGCTTGTCGAACAAACCCTCGAAGGTGAACCAAGTAATAACACCACTCTATCGAACATAAACTCGCTGCGTAATCCTATCACTCCATCGATTGCACGTGGTCCAGAAGTCGTTATTGACACGACTGAAAGCGCTGTCCACCTGCTCCGGCCAGCCGAGAGCGCAGATGATTCACCGTCGGGCGCTACTAGCCCTCAATTACTAATTGCTGGCGATGTGCCTATTCATGGCATCACGGCTTTGAATGCCGAGGAGCAACTGGCAACATTTCGTCGTGCTTTTATCCCCGCATTTCCATTTATTCATATTCCAACCACAACATCTGCTTCAGATTTATATAGGGAGAAGCCTTTCGTTTGGCTTGTCATAATCGCCTTAACCACGAAGGTCGTCTCAAAGCAGTTCGATCTCGCAGATCATATTTGGAAAATTATCTCTCAACGAGTCTTATGTGAACATCACGCAAATGTAGATCTCCTTCTCGGTATAATTTGCTTTGCCTCTTGGTATGCATTTGTTTATTACACTGAAACCTTTTAAATACGTACCAGAGACTAATTGACTCAGGTCCCATTACTTTAAGAAAGACAAACCCTTCATGACCATGCTTACCCAGATGGCCGTGTCCATGGCGTTTGAACTTGATTTACACAAAGATACAACCCCTGGGATATCACCACGTGACAAACCTAGCCGTCTATTAACCCGCCAGACATATGTAAGGCCCGTTCGAACCATAGAGGAACGTCGCACATTTGCTGCATTGTACTATCTTACCTCTGCGTGAGTTTCAGTGGCACAAAGAGAGATTGAAATGGAAAGTCATCTAGCTAATGAGAAATAGTACGTGGGCAGCGTACAGAAAAACATATCCGCTCGATTGGACACTATACTTAGAGGATTGTGCTCGAGTTTTGAGTCAAGGTACTGAGACGAGCCTTGATATCCTCTTAACGACTCAAATACGATGCCAATTGATTACAAATGGGATTACTTGTCCTAAAAACGAGAATATAGAAATTGGAGGCTTCAGCCCGCCATCTAGGCTTCTATATACATCACTGCTTAGACAGCTTGACGATATCAGGCAAAGTTTACCTGACGAGTTTCAATCAGAGAGTATGGAGCTATTTCAGCCTCATTAGATCATACTTGCATAAGTGTATACTGAAACTGTTTAGGGGTTACGAAATTTTATCTGCTCAGCACCGAACTGAAAATAAAAGAATTCTTTCTGAGGCATAAGGAAAGTAATAATCAACATAATGGAATTCAACTTCGAAGAGTTCAAGACCTCGAATCGGCTCTGGCCGTAATTGAGCACTTGTTAGCTGTGTTTGACGATCTACCGCTTCTCGATTGGGTTGGTATTAGTGTTGATTACGTTACTCAGCTTACCCACTGCCTCGTGGTTCTCTTCAAGCTTAACACGCTCAAAGAACCCGGCTGGGATCTATTCGAAACCAGGAAACGTGCTGATGTGATTCAAATTCTTGATCAATATTCCGAGAAGGCTGAACGTGCATTGGAGATGATTGGGATAGTGGGTAATGAGGGACCAAATTGGGGATTGTTCAACAAAGGGCCTCATTTTTTTAAGACAATCAGGATGCTAATGTGGACAGAGATGGCTACGAACATGACCCATCTAAATGTAGAAGAGGATATCGCAGAAGAGCTTCCTGGTTTGACTGCAGATAATATTGTTCCGGATGATCTTGTTATGAGCTTAGCCCAAGAGTCATGGCTTTCTAACTTAATTGAGGATCCCTGGGATTATATTAGTCAACTAAATGAGACTGAATATTCTTTTTAAGGTTTGAAGCTCAGCGGACAAGCAAAGTATCTGGGATTAGTCAACCCTGGGATGCAAGCAACTACAGTATTACAAGATGGTTTGGCGGGGCCGCTGATGTTCAATGTCAGATTCTGACCGCCCACACTCTTCACCATGGCGAGGGCTGGGATTGGCCGCCTCGAGCTGCAGGCAAGGGACGATGCAGCAACATAAATAGCCATGACGGAAGGAAGGCGTAAGGCTAATGTAGCTTTGCGCAGGAGCTGGTCTTTTGATGACCAGTATCCATTGTTTTCTCAAATGTCCATTATAAAGGACCTCCTCCCCGTGCGTGTTAATGACAAAGACAACGAGACGCTGCTTGCGAATGTGTGTGTTGACGGTTGTCAGTAATAAGATGTCCAAAGGTCATTGAATCAGACGGTGCATACGGAGAATCGCCTTCGGTGATCCGAAATCCAACCGAACGGCAACATGTGCGAAGAGACGACTTCAGTCCGACATCGCACTTTACAGAAGGCTATCAGCCGATATCAGCTTATTACATTCAACGTGTGCTAATAACTCTATTTCCTATGTTGTAAGCAGGAAGACCGAGTACTTTGCGCAGGCCACGAATATCATCTCTCGGAGATCCTTCATTGGCGCTATCAATGAAGGTTCGTCCATGTCTTATCAGTTGGTGGATCCCTCCGACGAATCTATTGCAATTCGCTCGACGCAAAGGGCGCGCAGTCCGGCGACATCCGCCAGTACTCTTTGGAATGGAATGCGCCTATTAAAGAGAGATGTCAATTAAGCATGGATAATACGGGAGTATGAGCATCTACTCGTACCTATACGAAAGTGACAGAGATAGGAAGCTCTCGGCAAGAGCTTATTTACGCGACCCACCTCGCTGACAATCGAGCTTCGGCCGTCTCTCAGCTAACCAACGACCAAGCATAAGAAGAATCCGATACCCCCCCCCACCCATACTATTCCGTCATCTTAAGACTTGCATCTTTGGTGAGACACGATAGCGAGAATTAGCAACACAATGTCTCTGCGAAAGATTGGCACAGCCGGCCGTCAGTTGGCATCATACGCCACAGTTGCGTCCAGAGCTTCGATACAGCCAATTGCGCATCCGCCCGGATCGGGGGTTCGGTTCGGAGCGGTTGTGCAGGGCGTCAACGTTAACAAGATATCAGGTAAGGAGCCTTGGCTGTTGTGCGCCCCCTCCCCTCCTGTTTCACATTGGCACGACAGCTAATAGTTTCAAACATCAGACGCCGACTTCGACATCATCAAGGAAGCTCTGTACAGATACCAAGTCCTTGTTTTCAAGGCACAGCATGACGCCTCTTCCAAGGCGCAATACGAAATCACCCAACGATTCGACCCCAAGGCGACAGCTTCCTACGGCCACGGAAAGACGCTCGACGCCAAACGATCCATCTTGCATCCAGACCTCAAGACAATCCCGCACCAGCCACAGGTCCAAGTGATTGGAAACGGCTTCGTGGAGGAGTACGAGGGGCTGAAGAATATTCAGCTGCGGCACCCCCACCACAAGACCTTCCACGCCACCGTTATACCAGACGAGGAAGACTTGGACTTTACCCGGTTCTACAGATGGCACATTGATGCCGCGCTGTATGGGCTTGCCCCTCCGGTGGCCACAACCCTCTTCGCGGCCCAGGTCCCCGGCGGCCGCAAGCAGACGATCCGATATGAAGACACGGGCGAGGAGCTGACCGTCCCTCTGGGGACGACGGCGTTCGTCTCTAGCTACACCATGTATGACCTCTTATCGCCGCAGGACCAACAGTTCGCCATGACCACAAAGGTCGAATACGCCCCGCATCCCTATGTGTGGATGAGCAGTGCCAAGTCTCGCTCAGATGGTCTGGGCCTTATCTCGGAGGGCAAAGAGGTGCCGCTTGACAGCCTGCCAGAGATTGAGCAAGACAAAATCCAAATCCTGCCCATGTGCTGGCGCAACCCTCAGGACGACCGGCTGGCGCTGCAGATTCACCCGTCCGCGGTTCGGAAGCTACATCTGGGCAACGGCGAGGTTATCGACGACCTGAAGGAGGTGCGGGAGATTGTTCACCGACTACAGCGGCCCGGTATCGCGCCTGGCTATGTGTATGCGCACGACTGGGAGGAGGGCGATTTCGTCATCTTCCACAACAGAAGCCTGATTCACTCAGTTGTCGGGGCGTTTGCGGAGGACGAGGTGCGCCTCTTTCGTCAGTGCAACATTGCCGGCAGCAGCTTGCCCGAGGGGCCAAGATACCTGTAGGCAGCGATGGCTGTCGATTTGTGTCAACGTGATGGCTTCAAAACAAAACAGTCCGCCATCGGCCGGCTACGCGGCTGGAAGTTGACCAGAGCATGAACTTTGCCGATCTCATGACACAGCTGGGCACAGCATCAACTAGGCGAAGCTGTCAAGTCTCAAATTAACAGGCTTGACAGGGCTCGCCAATTTACCCCAACCCGTCCTACCATACCACCTCTTGCCATACCGCTTGTTGCAAGCACACTCGCTCCCTTGCATAACATAGGCACACACACAATCGATCCTCCCGAAAAGCGGAAGCCGGGACGCAACGCTGCCTGTCATATTGGCCAGGAAATGTGACGGTAGGGGGAGCAGTTGAGGGGCATCGTGTCTCGTCCCCCCGCATAATACGGAAGAAATAGCAGCGCTATTATGGAGCTCTGTTCGATACGGGCTACACCGTCCCTGGTGCGGGAATAACAATCACCATCACGCAGATAAGCGGTCCTGGTATCGGAGTCGAAATTGCTGTTCTCATGACCCTCGATGTGCCTCAGCAAAGATGCAGCGCATCACGGGGCGTAGGTGAGCGGCTGAGGCAGCGCCCTGTCGGCTTCGCTACCGACCAGCACAAGCACACAATCATGTCCTAGCGCCTGCACAACCGCCGAAAGGGGGCACTTCGGGGGTGATTCGCCGCACCATTTGCCCCGCTGGCCCGCTGCAGTGCGCTGTAATATCGCGGTTAGTGGGGGATTTCCGGGGGTCTTTTGGGGTAGCAAGCGCCTCTAGCGTTGACTAATAGCGATCCAGCGGTGTCGGGACAGTGGTGGACGAGACGGAATCTTACCAGACCTTAGCCATAGATCGATAATACACCTTGCGTCATTAGACGGCGAAAAAAAAAAAAAAAAAGGTTATATGATAAGTCCGATGCTTATCTCAACTGACTCGCCTTCCTATTTCTTCTTGTGACTCGTCCATATTTTCGGGAGGATTTGCTTATTTGCCTCCCATTTCGTTTCCATTCCTCTTTTTCTTTCTTTTACATTTTGTTTGCATTTTGTTTTTGGAAACTGGCAGCTCTTGATGGCCAGCAGTTGACCAAGCAGATCAAATCTCTTGCACTGCTTTGTCGACGCGGCTGATCTCACTCGACCTCTTTGGTCTCCTATATCCATTCGTGTCTTCAACTCCAACTTTTTATTTCCACAGAGACCTCACACAACCGCCACAATGGCGCCTCCTCCGCCCGAGCCGATATCATCGTCATCCTCAGATCTCACCCTCATGGACCCCGAGCCCATGCCCTCAGAAAACACTCCTCTCATCACCGGCAAATCCACAGACGAAGCCGAGGATGGCGCCCACCACAAGCCAAGCAAGCCCTTGCCCAAGATGCAGGTCTTCCTGCTCTGCTTTGCAAAGGTCATGGAGCCAATCGCCTTCTTCGCCATCTTCCCCTTCATCGCGGAGATGGTCGCTAAAAACGGCAACCTCCCCAAGTCAGATGTGGGCTTCTACAGCGGCCTGATTGAGTCGCTCTTCTCGGCCACCCAGATGGTTGTGCTCTACTTTTGGGGTCATCTAGCAGACACCATTGGCAGGAAACCCGTCCTATTGTGGACATTGGCTGGAATGACGGTGGCTACCTTCTTTTTTACTGTTTCGACGACGATCTGGCAGATGATCCTGTTCCGATGCATCGCCGGTGTCTTTAGCGGTTCAGGCTTGGTGATTCGAACGATGCTTTCAGACCACACGACCTCAGAGACGCAGGCCGTGGCGTTTAGCTGGTTTGCGTTTGCCAACAACATGGGCATCTTCCTGGGACCGATCATTGGCGGTGTGCTGGCAGACCCGGTAGAGCAGTTCCCGAGCGTCTTTAAGGGAATTCAGCTTCTTGAAGACTATCCTTATCTCCTAGCCGGCGTGGCACTTACCGTGATCAACATCGTCAGCATCGTTCTATGTATATTCTATCTCGAAGAAACTCTGGAGCCTGAACCTACTGAAACTACCTCGTCGACTGCAGGCCCAGTAATTCGACCACATCGATTATCCACCAGGGAGCTCCTCAAGGCCCCTGGCGTCGCCGTCGTCATCTGGGTCTACACCCACGTCATGTTCCTCGCCTTTGCCTTCACCGCCATCCTCCCCGTGCTGCTCTACACGCCCGTCAAGCTCGGCGGCGTCGGATTCTCCGCCTTCCACATCTCCCTCTGGATGGCCACCCAGGGCGCCGCCCAGGCCGCCTGGCTCGTCATCGCGTTCCCCTTCCTGCAGCGCCGCATCGGCACAAAGGGCTCCATGGCCGCCTGCGTGGTGGCATACCCCTTCTTCTTCGCCGGCTACGTCGTCATGAACTTCCTCCTCAGGGCGGACACCGAGTCCGCCATGGCAGCATTCTGGGTCGTCGCCCCCATCGTCGCTGTCGTCGGACCCGGCGTGTCCATGGCCTTTACGGCAGTCCAGCTCGCCCTCAACGACGTATCGCCCAATCCTCACGTCATGGGCACCCTCAACGCCCTGGCCATGACCGCCGCTAGTGCCGTCCGATCCTTTGTACCAGGAGTGTCGACGGTGCTATTCGCCATTGGCGTGCACAACCAGATCCTCTGGGGACATCTTGTGTGGGCCATACTTATTCCTATTGCCATGTCGCTCATGATCTTTGTTAAATGGCTTCCAGAGGACAAGCAGTCACACAAGCTTGCCCGGGAGCGGGAGGAAGACGAAGACTAAATAAAAACGATGGAAAACATGTTTTTCTTATATATTAAAAATGGCTTGAGAGTAAAAGTGGAGGGAAGAACATATACGCTGATGGAGCATCAGTGCTCTAAAAGACGCACATTGCATTTGCATAGAAAGATTCAAGAGTCTTTCTCCTTTTTTTTCGTCCATTTCATTACACTTGTATATAGAAACCGAATTTTGAAATCAATGAATGAGACTAAAAGCACCTGCTCACCATCGTAGTGAATCCAAAGTCAAATTTATTGTAGCAGTGAATCCAGAGTCCAGCTTATAGTCGTAGTAAATCCAGAGTGTATTCATATCTCAATTACAATGCAAATTAGTTCTCAATGACGTAAAACATCAGGCAAAAAAAAAAACCAAGAAAGCAAACAAACAAGCAAATTGACATATTCCTCTCACGACATCACAGGCATAAACAACTCAGTAGCACATGATTATAAATAATTGACAAGAAGAAGAATTGTATATGTATATCTCTGTGTATATGATAAAACCGATTATGACCTCCGTAGCGGTGGGGAGAGTGTAGAAAATCCTGTTCTCCCCTCCCTGAATACCACCGTTCCGTCGGGCCTGAACGTAAAAAATTGCGTAAGACGCCGTGCTACCGTGATATTTTCCTTTTAAAAGACCTGTAATGCAAATGCCTGGACATCAAAATGAAATAGAAAAATAGAAAAAAATAGTAATCCCAAAGCCAGTCTCTTTTTTTTTGTTCTTTTGCCGTTGTGTCTTGTGAGGTGAGTGTTGTAGCGCGACAGAGCGAGTATCAACATCTTTTTTCAAGATAAGAAAAAATTCGAGCCACCCCTATTCCTGTCCACGTCTGCATCTTCATCTTCATATGTCGTTTTCACCACATCTCTCAACATCGTCGTACATGTGCTCTGCTTAATCGTTCTTGGCAGACTCCTCGTCACCAAGCTTATCGCCCCTCCAGCGTCGCCACTCAAACGTCTTGTTGGGCTTGGTCCTGATGGTCTCTGCCAGCTTAGACTCGCTTCGCTGAAGCCAGGTGTCAGCGGCGGCACCGCTGACGGGCCACAAGGGAACGTTCTCGGAGCTAAAGAAGAAGTCCTCGGGCTTGTAGTTGGAGTGCGAGGCGATGATGTCCATGTCAAGAGCAATCTGCTCGCAGTAGCTGTCGAGGGGAAGATCGTTGACGTCGTGGCCAAAGGGATTCTCAATCTCCTGGCCAATGAAGAGGAGGCCGAGAATGATGTAAGACGCGACGGTGGTGGCGGGAATGGTGATCCAGTGGAGCACAGCGACCATCTGGAAGGGGAGTAAGACGACGTAGAGCCATGTGATCTGCTGGAACAGAATGCCGTAAGCGATGGGGAGAGGTGTGTTCAAGACACGCTGGCAGCCGGTGTAGGCGTCGTTGAGGGCGGCAAGGTTGTTGTAAGCCAAGGTCTGCTGCATGGGGACAGGGAGCTGGCCTCTGCTAACCAGGTCGTCAATGGTGACAGCAAGGTGGTTGAGGATTTCGAGGGGCAGGTTTCCAAGGGGCTTCTCTGCCTTCTTGAGCTGCTTTCGAGGGTTGCTAGCGGCAAAGGAGAGGCCGAGGTAGTCTCCAATGGACTTGAAGAAGTTCTTCTTTCCAACGCCGCCATTGAGGGGCATGGTGGAGGTGGCAGACTTGGCAAACGTGTCGAGATGGCCGACCAGATGCTCTATATCCTGGTACGCGGTGTAAGGCTCAAAACGCAAGCTGTGCTTGAGGGAAATAGCATAAGCGACAACCAGGTTCATGGCGCTGATCTTGTAGAGCATCTGCTTGCGGACGTCCACGTTAGGGAGGACCTTGGCGTGGATCCAGAAGATTCGTCCAAGAGCCTGTGATGAGGTAACCAGGGTCGCGAAGAAACGACGACCTTCAGCATAACGCTCGTATGCTGTGGAACCGCGGAAGCTGAGACCGGTGGAGACGACGAAACCCAAAACCGTCAGGAGGATGGAGTTGACGGCGATGTTCTTCTTTGCTACCTCATAGATGCAGGTGACGCAAGCACTCCAGGCGGACATCCAGATGAGAGGCACAATCATCTTGGGCAAGATGCTGCCGTGCATCTGCATGAACAGGGGCCACTTGGAGTGCTTGTCCATGTTTCGCGGGCCAGCGAAGTAGTCTTCGAGATTCAGCGTGTGACGCCTGTTGAGGGGAATTGACGGCGCCATCCTGGAGCCCGGAACATTGGTCTGCTGTTCCTCGAGGGGAATCTCCGTGCTGGTGGCCCGGTGCTTCTCATTGCCCTGGGCTGGTTGTTGATCCACGACAGTCACCTCCGTGGGGACAAAGGCGTCGCCGTCCGACATGGTTTCGGTCGATCTGGATGACGCTGGGATAACTTCAAGGTTGTTTCTTTCTTTTTTTTTTCTTATTCGATGGGGGCAGGCAAATGTCAGTGATGCTAAGCTTCAGGTGTTTTTGGAGTTTGGTCTATTGAATCGGTGGAATTGATGTGGACTTGCTGTCTAGACGGAAAGTGAGAAAAGAGTGAAAGGAGCCGAAAAACCCGCAACAAGCAAGCCAGCAGTGACTGAGGGAAGCAGCAAGCAGAAATACAATGCAAGTCACACCGCTGCAACACTCAGGCAAGAGGCAAGTAATTAAAGAATTGAATGGAAAACAAACGAGAGGGGGGAAGGGGAAGGGGAAAACAAGGCAAGGAAAAGCAAGATATATGAAAGAAAAGGAAAGGAGGCAAAGAGATCCTGAAAAGTGACTGCTGAAAATATCAACACATCAAGCATGGGTCCATGCGCTCCAGTTTGTTCTAGCTCCGCTCTAGGTGCAGCTCCAGGAACTCCACGAGGCGCGGGGATCGATTCAGGATTCAGGCACTCGCTGGCAAGGCCGTAGGGCGCAGGCAGCGCCGTTGGTCCCCTGAAGTTAGCGAGGTCCGGCCTTTAGCGCTGCTGGTGCTGTCAATTCAAGCTCCGGATGGACGCCTCCCAGTGACTTTAGACGCCGGTTGGCTTTGAGCTTTTTTCATCAATCTCATTAGGTTGTTTTATTTTTAGTTAGGTAAGCCACTTCATGGTTGACAAGTGCATTGCCTTTTTTTTTTTTTCTTTCCTCAGGCTTCAATTTCTTCCAACTTGCTCTTTATTCTAACCAACATCGTCCCATGTTTCTTTCTTCACCTCTTCCACCTCTTCCACCTCTCTTTCTCTCTCTCTTCTTCATCCTTCTCTCCCGTGCTTTCTTCCCTCTTTGAGCCTCATTCTTGCTCCTTGTTGCGCCACCCCTGCACCCCTGTTTCTTCTTCTGCAAACGCATGCAAGTCGGCGTCTCCATAGCGCTGCTTACTGACCGTGTAATTCGCTGGCCAAGGCAGTGGGTTCCATGCAGACCCGCCGTCTGAAACAGGTGGCTTCAAGGACGTTGCTTACATGTGCATCTTTGTCCATCAGGTACTCCGTATGCACGAGCCGAGAGGTACTGTCGCCGTGCAATTCATGGGGCCAGATACGCGGCAGGGGAAGCATGTGAAGTCGCTGACATGCAGCCAATGCATGACTGGGTAGCCTCAGTCTCATCATATCGACGACCCCTCCCATGCCATGCAAGCCATGCAGCGCCACCCACAACGGACCAGGGGTCCCGAAACAGACATGAGTTTCGACAAAACAAGCGGTGGTGCCTTGGACGCCGTTGTTGGGACGCAAACGAACGCATCTGCAGGGCCACTTTCAACCTCGATCAACACCACCAAAGTCTGAGATTGCGCAGTCAACTGAGACGGCCGCAGCAACCAACATCTGTCAATCACTTGGCAGAGCCTACTGTACCAAGCCGCAGTGGAGGTTCTTTTGTTTTGAGGCAGTCCGTTGTTGCAATTTCTCTAGCCGTCCCGGACACGGCCAATACGAGGTCACCGTCAGACCCAACCAACGGAGCCGTTCCATCAGCCGCAATGCCTCCCGAACGGGGCCCCTTTCCTCCATCTTAGCTTCTGTTTAGGGCGTGCCATGATCAGGCTTTTCGCCTGTGTCGACCGGCACTTGCAGCCGCTTCTCCCAGCTTCCTTGTCTCTGTTGGCCTCTCCCGTGCTTGCACGTCGACAAGTTAAGTGCTTAGCGTCAGCGTCTACTACGCTTAACCGCTATTCTCGGCACACAAGAAAGAAGACGGTGTACTCGATCAAACAAATGAATTCTAATCCTACAGTGCTAAAATCCTACTATTGGTTCTCCGTACAAGGGACTGGTGGGCCAGGAGAGGCCGCGTCAGAGCGAGCAGCAACCTGGGAGACGTGTCCCAGTCGTCAATTTCCTGGCCCCGGAAAAAGAAAGAAATTTATGACAGCCGTGCTCCGTATTGAGGGTAGCTCCTCACGAGAACAAGCTTTGAAGGCCAATGCCAAGTGCAATTAAGCAAGCACCAACCGCGGCTCAGCCCTCACCCCCGTCCCGCTCGTGAGCGCCATCCTACTTGTTACCTAATGAAACGGCGGAAATGCAACACGGCAGGCGGCGAACCCTTTCGCAACCAGCTACAATTACACACAAGTGATCATCAAATGGCGTCTTTGCAGCAGTCCAGGTGCGCATAGGGCACGCATGCACGCACCAAGTCCCATCAGGATTTGCGTGCATGGGATGGTATCAAGTAAGGGGGCCAAAAATCTTGTTGCTCCGCCGTATTCGACTGGTGCTTATTATTTGATCGCGATTTGCTCCGCATCGAATCGTAAGACTCGATCCTCAGAGCCTCATTGAGCCACCATGTCGTCCATCCTTTTCGGGTGGCAAGTGGCTGGCTGGGCTGTTCTGGCACATCAGCACACCACCATCTTTGTTGTCTGATCATGGTTATCCTTCTACGGAAAAGGAAAAAGGGAACCAGTGCCGAGGCTTGCCCACTCAACCACTGTAACCACCCGCTTTCGCCACGGCCCGTTTTCTTAGAGTGTGAGTTTCACTCTGTGACAGTGCTGATCCCAAGTTAGCATCGTGGCGAAGCGCGGTTTTCCTGTTTTTTAGCTGCAGCAGATGGACCTGGCCCAAAATTGGGGGACATTTGGTAGGAATCGCCGTCCCACTACAGAACAAAGTTGTTCTAAAAATACATAAGCTATGGCTGGGAGGTGGACTCAGACATGCATGAGTCAGCGCAGTCTCAACCGGAGAACTAGGGGGTGGATGCTCTCGCCGCCAAAATTGCCTGCGGTTGTGAAGTCGACTCAAGGAGTTGCATGTCAGCTGTTACGATAAGGGCACTTGTGAACTCAAGTACAGACCCAGTTTATCAATGTGATAAAGTGTGGCAAAGTTCAAGTGATGCAACCTCCGTTGAGAAGAGTATTGAATGCAATCCGACGATCTGACGATCTTTCACCAGGGTTCAATTTCACCATCACAGAATCAATCGACTCATGTGCGCTGACCACCAACAACTACAAGCCAGCTTTCTGTGGTGATAGACAAAAGAAAAAGATGCAATGCTCGCGTAGTATCGCAGCTGCGTCTTAGCAACTATTTTGAGAAGACTCGCTTCTCGTCGTGTCAGTTTTAGAGCTTGTGCGCTATCTCTGCATGTAAGACGAACAGGCCATGTTGCCTACCAATAATGGACTTTCCTTTCATTTTGGGACTTGGCATAAGGCTAGCAACGCAACTAAGGGAATCGGCCAGGCAGATTGAGTTGAAAATAGGCCACAACGGCTGTACTAACTATCCTTGTTTGCCAACAGACAAATTAGCTTTTTCTGTCACAGTCAACCAGGATGGCCACGACATCGTCAGACTTGACAAGGTGTTTACCTGTTGTGTTTGTTGTACAACACAACTAATCGCAGCTGTAGTCAATTTTCTGGATGATGAAATATTAGCACATCGATTACCTACTATGAGCACATCAACTACTAAGGTTAATTTCGGGCACTGCCTTGGTTCCCGACTTGGTTGGGGTCATGTGCTAACGCAGCCCTCTAATAATACTAGTTGCCGTGTCTCAAATATGACTGCGCCATGTGTTATCTCGCAACTAATTACCTATTTCTCTTTCCCCTCTTTTCCTTGTTTCTCACTATGACTCTTGTGCTCACCTCACAGTACATGGCTCGGATACGAGACGTGAGCGCATGGCCCAACTAAGCGGTATGATGTCGTTTACTGATTTCACTTCACGATTCCTTAGTAAGAAGGGTTGAATAGTCACACAATTGGCCGTTATCGAATGAAGGTATATGTTCATTTGTCTCGACGAATCTATGGGATGTGTGCAGATCGGGCCTGGTTGGTATTCTTATGAGTTCGAGCGGTAGTCGTCGTCCATCCTGATGACGACTGCATCAATGCCTTTGCTTGGAAGGGTCAGCAGCACTGAATTGCGGAGGTTTTGTTAAATTCAGCAGTGAAGACAATGTGAAGAATAATGTAGACCAAAAGACGCAATTGCCGTTATCCAGCATGTATTATCATCTCTGAATATCCACTCGACTGTATTTATTAATTCACATTGTTAAAGAGGATAAAGACTTTTATAAAGTCTTCTTCAATTCGTTATTAGCATGGCTGCTAGCCTCCCTTTTTTGGCTGACTACTTTTCGGGCTCTTGTCCTTAATGTTTTACGTGGGATTGGAATCGAGATGGTGAGTAAGAACAAAGACTTTCTTCAGCAGTTTTATTCAATTTGTAGCGAGTAAAATAGCCTGACTGGCTCCTTTCTGGCTCCTTTCCGATGGGCTCCTTTTTGGCTGGCTCCTTTCTGACTGGCTCCTCTCTGACGGGCTCCTCTCTGATGGGCTCCTCTCTTATGTGTTCCTCTCTTACGTCTTCTTCTCTTATGTGTTCCTTTCTGATGGGCTCCTTTCTGATGGGCTCCTCCTTGCCTGGCTGCTTTTCTGGCTCTTTCCAATGACGTTTACCGTAGAATTGCAATAAGAGGGTTAAATCGAAGTGATCGTGGCCACATATAGGATGAAAAGTCTCAAAAGTTAAATATCAAACCTTTGTGAAATATCAGCATCTTATTTCACAGATGAATATTCTAACTGAGCGAAAACTACAGCCTGTGAAGCCGCATTTGAAATCACTACCTTCTCTCAATTCCAAATCATTTTAAAGTAGTCGATGCAACGGAAATCTCCGCTGAAAATGGCAATAGTTATATAAGAAGCTCACACGGAATGTCCGCGGGCTAAAGGGCTTTATCGAAATAGAAATAAATTTGCAAGTCGTATCTCGGAACTTCCCGTGATGCCTCTCCACATTCCTCCGCCAATGGCATGTTCTTTGAAGATTCAAAGAGCGGAAATACGGGAATTTAGCACTTGAAATGAGGTTGAATAAGCAAAAGAGTAAGGTTTGCCGTGATATCTGCCGTTTTACATGATCGCTGATGCTTTTGTTCCAAGTCGATGCCTTCAGCAAAGATACGTGTGTGTAATCATTGTATTTTGATGGGTCGTCTCACGTTTCGATGGAATTAGTATTGTTGAATCCGATTATCTTGCGTTCTTGAAAGATGAATGGAGGGCGTTCCGTACACAAGTATGCATAGAAATGCTTGATAGAGAAGACCTAGGAGGTTCGTCTAAGCAGGTGTATGAGACAAGACGAGGGGTATTGAAGCTTTTTCGCAGTTGGCGTTTAGTCTTCAAAACAGGCATTATGGTAGAATAAAACAACGGTTCTTATATACATGTACAATAATAGCAATAATCCCTCAAGTTTAATAAACAAGACAATAGAGTGGAGATTTGAGCTCTGGGTTTTGTTTTACCGCTCGTATCGCCTTAATGACAAAGAATGCTCTTCCCATCAGGTCAGAAACAGGTTATTAATCCCGCTTACTCATTCAGAGAAAAAAAAAACGATGCTCCGATCGGCGTTAAAAAGCACACCACATCTCAATTAGGCGCAAGGGGCCAATCCAATTAAGATCCTAATCTGTACTTGTTCACATAAGCCGAGGCAAATTCTATCAGTAGTAACTCGGCGGCGCTTCGTCGACGCCAAAGAGGCAGGAAACTCTCTTTTGGCCCCAGAAAATGCCAGACTAGGTCCGAAGAACTATCGATTCTAACGCCGATGATGTCGCTTGCCGGCAGTCTAGGGCTCGGAATCGGCAACGCGGTTCCTTGGTAATTGGCCACAAGCCGGGGCACTATCTGGAAACTATCCGCCCGAGCTGTCCGTTTGGCCTTTCCTAAATTGCCCTTTCGAGTTAATGATGTAATGAGGGGAGGGTCTCTTGGAAATGGATATAAGGGCTCAGCCGCGCAAGCTGTTCAGAGCTGAAAAGAAAATAGAGAGAAGGTGTCAGTAAAGGTAGAAGAACATATCTTCTCTCAATTGCAATTTGAAATTCCATCGCAAATATGGCTTCCAACGAGAACAAGTTTGAGGGATGGGTTGCTCTAGACAAGGACTCTGTCGAGGGCAAGATGGTCTGGCAGGAGTACGAAGTTAAGCCCTGGGAAGAAACAGACATCGACATTAAAATCTCACACTGCGGTATCTGCGGCACAGATCTGCATAAGCTCCGATCTGGCTGGGTAAGCAAGACTCTCATATAATCGAACCCCCGGAACGAACTGAGGCTAAAACGTGTATTGTTCAGGGTCCGACTGCGTATCCCGTCGTCGTCGGCCATGAGATTGTCGGCACGGCCGTGCGAGTCGGCAAGGAGGCCGCCGCCCAGACCGGCATCAAGGTCGGCGATCGGGTCGGCGTGGGCGCGCAAAACGACTCGTGCCAGTGCCGTAAGCCGCCGCAGACCGTCGAGGACCACTCCGACTGCGAGGCTTGTGCATCCGGCAACGAGGTTTACTGCCCGCGGTCGACAACGACGTACGGCGCCAAGTATCTCACCGCTGCTGGCGGGAAGAGCATGGGCGGCTATGCTCGGTTCCATCGATGCCCGGCCAAGTTCGCCTTCAAGATCCCCGACAACCTCCCGAGCGAGCATGCCGCGCCCATGATGTGTGCGGGCGTGACGGTCTTCTCACCGCTTGCGCACTTTGGAAACCGTGGTGAGGGTCCTCTCGACCAGCGACTTAAGGGCATGTCTGTTGGCGTCCTCGGAGTCGGCGGCTTGGGCCACTTTGGCATCTTATTCGCCAAGGCCATGGGCGCCGATCGAATCGTAGCCGTGTCTCGTCGCTCGGACAAGCGAGCAGACGCTCTGGCTCTGGGAGCAGACGAATACATTGCCACGGCCGAAGAAGAAGGATGGGCAAAGAAGCACGCCCGAACTCTCAACCTCATCATCTGCTCCATCTCCAGCTCCAACATGCCCCTGACCGAGTACATTGGCCTGCTCAAGCGGGAAGGTATTTTCTGCCAACTCGGTCTTCCGGATGATGGACAATTCAAGGTTGGTGCTGGAACGATTTGCGCGGGCCGCCGATCGTTGACTGGAAGCTTCATGGGTTCACCTCACGAGATCCGCGAGATGCTGCAGCTTGCTGCCGACAAGGGGATCAAGCCGTGGGTTGAGCAGTGGCCGATGAGCGAAGCTAACCGTGCCATTGTCGATATGGATCTCGGAAAGGCAAAGTACCGATACGTCTTGGTGAACAATGACCAGTAAAATGCGAACTACCCATTACGACCCTGGTGGTCGGTAATACGAGATGCGGAATGAAGGAATGAAAAAGGAGTTTCGAGTGTGTATATATCAATACCGTAGTATCTCTAAAAGAAAATGATTGAAAAGTAGTCTATATAAGAATAGCTCTCGGACAAGAGAATTGTGAAGACAGATAAGACAGATACATGTAGACTGATGCTCTCCCAGGTATCCTGCAAGTCAACCACTCATCCAAGTTATTCCGCAATAGCCCTCTCAACGCCATCATCTCTTGTCCCTTAGTTAAAGCCTACATGTACTATTAACTTGTCTCATATACTATTAACAGCTCTGAATCAAAATCCACATGGCCTAGGTTTATGCACTGCTTCTCCTATAAATCATCATCGTTAGCCGAAGCCACACATTGTCTAATCCTTTAGAATTACTTACACCAGTACATCCATAACACGGCCAAGCTTCAGCCTCAGCACACTGGCAGCAGCAATCCGGTTTATGGTCAGTGCAGAAGCCGCGTTTAAGCATGCCGCCTCCTTCGTTGTGGGTGACTGCTAAATCGTTGCCCGCTGCATCTTGAACGGCCGGGAAATTGATGGTTCCTGACCCCCAGGGGTCATGCTTCAAATACTTCGCCTCATTCGCAAAAGTCACTCCGCCGTGTGGGCAAGACTTGACCTATAATCCATCATCGTTAGTCAAAGCCACACATTGTCTAAACCTTCAAAATAACTCACACCAAAACATCCAATACACGGCCAGTTTTCAGCTTTAGCACACTGGCAGCAGCAATCCAGGGCATCGTTACTGCAAATGCCACGTTTCGGCATGTCACCTCCTTCTTTGTGTGTGTCTGCTAAGCCGAGGCCCGCTGTATCTTGAATGTCTGGTAAATTGTAGGCTTTGGTGTTGCTAGGCAAAGCAGTTGCGAGGGCACCATAGAGGACAACGAGGCTGATCAAACACTTCATGATGAGTAATTTTGTGGTTTGGGGAGCTTATATTTGTGAAGCTTGTGACTTGGTATGCTATTTAGAGTTGGGAGACGACGACGAAGAAGGATTGTTTGAGAGATAGCTCTTGATCTAGTACTCTTTATTTGTATCTAATGAGGGAGTGCAGCTGTCATTAACACGTGAGCGATGAACAGGCCAAGCCAAAATAACAACGATTCTGTTGTGTTCATAAAGTTTCGTTCAGTCAAGTCGTATCTTTGTGTTTTGAAACCGCACGTTCGCGAGAAATCACCCTCCTTTGTATTCTGAATACAGCTGACTTCGTCTTGAAACACATAGAAACAACAGAAATACACCATTTGGAGATCAATGCGCAGAACCCATTACTTAAAACTAGGAATGAAAGACACTTGATCAAGACTGCAAACAAAAAGGAAATAAATTAAGAGTTTTGGCATAAAAGGAGGTTAACGGGGACCGTTACAGACCCAACCACCCCAAACAGCGCCCAACATTTCCAACCGTATGTATTCCGCATATATCTTCTCATTTACTCAACTTCTTTCACCTCTGAACGTAGATGCAGATCCCCTAGAGGCCGCTCGTGGTGTTGGGTGACCTATTCTGGAAACATTTGCCCCTGTTTGGTTGGCTCATGGGATGGTTCACATCGGGGCCGAACAAGAGGCGATTTCTGCAATATCTACAAGACTGGGTGCCTTTGAAGGAATATTGGTAGCCGATGATAACTGGAAGTTATTGAAACGGAAGTTGTCCGAGTTGGTATACTCCGTAACAGATCTTGGCGGCGGCGATCGTTGTCAATGGGAAACACTGCATATGCTCTGGAGGATTCCACAAACAACCCATAGGATGCGAGTCAAATGACGTATTCCATGCTATATTAAGCTCTCGATGGACGAAATGCTTTATAGCAAGCTAGAATCCACGTGTGTACATCATTCGTTCGGAACCGCCTTATAATACTTTTCCTCTATGTTCTATTCATCATATTGCCAAGCATTTATCAACAGCTACACTCAGCATGTCATCATATCACTCCATGAGTCATGGGTGCTAGGCACGCATCACATCTTCAATCTCTCCATAACAGAGCTCTCTGAACGATAAATCAAGGGATATCTATAAGCACGTCCTATGGATCAAATACAATCATTGCGTATGGCCACAGCGCTCACGCCAAACATTAGTTTTCGCTTCTCCACAAGCATCATGCCGAATCGAAAATGCAACAAACAGCCTCTCACAAATGTCGCCCTTCCTTTCACTCCTATCAGGTTTCCAAAGCTCTCATCAAAGAAAGAAAGAAAAAACTCCAATCCATTATCTCGTAGGTCCTCGTTTCGAAACGCCTCCGAATCATACAGTGTCTCCAGAAGATCCATCGTTACCGCAATGGCGCCGGCAGTTCAGTCGCGGGAGGTTCTTGCGCAGGCACCTCGGCGGCGTACAGAGGCTTGTTTATCATTCCACTTGCCAACTCGCTAGGCGTCGACTGGCTGTGAAGCTCTGTAGGCGGTGTTGTGTGTTGGTTCATCTGCACTTTGTTGTACTGCTTCCGTCTCCTCCACCACCAGAAAAACAAGCCGAGGGCCAACCCGACGACGACGATCGGCACGGCAACTCCAGCTCCTATCGCAGCCTTTGCTCCCGAAGAGAGGCCACCTGATGAGCCGCCAGAATCAGAGCCCGTTGGATATGCCGGCCACCCAGTTCTTGTCCACGATGTTGGTGGTGTGTACTTTGTTGATTTTGCCATTGTTGTCGTCTGAGTGTCAGTCTTTTGGTAGACCATTCGAACGCCAAAAGCATTGAGGCCTTCACGTCCTGAGAAAGATCTCGTCACCGTGCTCGTGATGCCGTTGTCGCTCACTGTCATAGGGAGGGAAGTAACATCGCCTGCAATCCATGTACAAAACAGCGTTGACCAGACACTCTCCAGGGTGCTGGCTGTGACGCATGAAAGCGAGAGGTCGGTCCCAAACGTCGGACAACATGTTACCGTCGTGATGCTCTTCGCGCCGATGTTATCGTGGCAGGCAGAGTAGTAGCCCGTGGGGCACACTAGACCGGGCGAAAAGTATGATGTCTCGTCGGTGTGGAAGCCTTTTGGGAGACAGGACGTTGAGAAGTCAATGCCAGAGAGGAAGCTGGATGCAAATATGCCATCGCAGTCCGCGGGACGAGTAAAAGTGGTCGTCAAGGGGTTAAGTGGGAACGAGGTAACGACGGGATGGGCCGGTTTGGTCGGGGCCTGAGTGGCTGTTGAGTCTATCTGAGCCATTGGGAAAGAATGAAGCTTTTTTGATGAGAGGTGTAGCAATAAAGAAGGAAGCAGAAGCAAAAGCAGAAGCAATGCAACGCTCCGAGACGCGTTCTATAGCTAATGCCGGTATTAACGTAGCGAGGAGGGGATCTTGCTGGATATAACCGCCAAACGCAAACCCAATCAACTACACGCATACATGACACACGACAAAAAAGAGAGAAAATCAGCTAAAGAGTAGGAAGAGAAGAAGGAAAAGAAGAAAGGGGGAAAAAAAAAAACTGAGCTCTCGCAGATGAAACGCCAGACATACATGGTCCCAAATCCTAGGCCCCTCCCATCCCATCCCATCACGCTATATTCAACCTTACATGTACACACAACGGCATAGCACGACACCCCCCGTACAATTTGTCACTTGGCAAAAAAAACACAAATTTCCCTGTTCTCCTCTCCTGGGAACGACATCAGCGTGCATACAGAGAAGCAGCCGGGCCAGCCACTCACAAAAGCCTGGCTGGGGCGGCTTTTCGATTCCTAGGCGAAGGATCGACCTCCATGCCGCGAGAAAAAGCCCACACAAGCGATGGCTCGGGCTTTCAGCTTTGCGGACGGGCCAATGGGGGTGAGGAGAGCCTGTGGGGCTTCGGCGAATCGACACATGTTTGTACTATCTTGTGGCCGGGGGTTGGAAAGGTTGAATGATGGACAAGCGAAAGTTGTTGCAGGGAGTGAGATGCGGAGGATTTTGGGGCTCTGGGTTGTGGTTTTGGGCAGTCTGTTGGAGGGTCAGATTTCAAGTTTTCTCTCCTCGGGTCGTTTGAGTTGTGTTTTGGATTTTTTGTTGTTGGAATCCTAGCTGTGACTTTCTTCTCTAGAGTGGCCCTTTCTTCGACTGTTTTTATTTTTGTTCAATGTCTTATTCTCAAGAGTTGACTATTGTCTTTAGATGGTTCCACTTCCTCAGTAGGCGGCTAAATAGTGACAGTTGGTATTTGATAGCATCGAATAGAGCAACCATAGAAGATAACAGCCGAATTTGCTTGGAGCCTTGGCCTCGCAGATGCAGCAACACTGCCACATATTCTTCTTTTTTTGGCAGCATCAGCCATATTCAAGAGGGGAACCAAGAGAGCAAGAGGGGGCGAGAGTACATACAGTAGCTGCTGCAGGGGGTGCGACATTTGCTGGATGGATCAACCTCCAGAAGGATCCGCATCCATGAACGAGGCACAGGGCAGAGGCGGCACAGGGCACTGCTTTCAACTAGGGCATTGATCCGCCAACTTGGGGCCATACATTTGACTGTTCATGTTGGCACATGCAGCTACCGGACTCGCGGTAAGGCTCGGTTCATTGACGAGTTGCGTGACTGGGCTGTTAAGCGCTCTTGGTTGTGTCGGATGCAACTGATGTAACAGAGTGTGTGCGTTGAGCTTCTATGAAGGGTCCGATTCCTAGTGTCTTCAAGGTATAATATGGATATTGTATGTGTTTTCCTTTACATGTAGTCTACATATTAGGTGCTTATTGTAGCATTCAAAACACCTGATGACCTGGATCCTTGAGTGCGCTCTACAGTAGTGCTGAGAATTTGATTGATCCCCGCCATGACCCTGCACTGAACCTAAACGACGGATCCCCCCCAAAGCCGCTATAACTCAGTGCTTAGCCGCCAGACCGCCAGCCCCACCACCTTCTGCTAGCCTCGGCCTTCGCTAGACTCGCTTCGTCGCGACAAACCATTTGAGCTCCAGTCCAAGCAACTTCGACAAGACGACAGGCATCGAGCCTAGCACGGAACCGGAACCCGACGTTGAATCTGTCATAGATCTCTGATACGACGCATTACTCATCATCAGCCTTCTCTCACATGCTCTCAAACTAAGCAGCCTCGACCAACATGGAGCGCTCACAGCCAGCCTCGTCCAATCTGATGGGTAAGCCGTCCATATGACCTCTCACGATGCTTCACAGTGCTTCGCCTATCCTTATCCATGATCTTATAGCATCATCTACATCTTCTATATTTACATTGCCTATCTTGAACATACCCTGCTGGCTGTATTCTCCCACCCAGCTCTCCCCCTACTACTCAAATTCCGTCCATTTTGATGTGACACATTCATCGTCTCTCATCCTCGTATAAATCTTCACATATACATCCATGTCTATACCCTCACATTCTCACACCCCCCTCACAGACAACCACAACCGACTCGTCGCCGACATCCTCACCCGTTACCGCACCCTCATGATGCTCGCCACCGTCCAAGCAGAACAAGACCGCAACAACGCCAACCCCGAAGCCATGGCCGTCACCGGCATCTCCATCAAAATGGAATTCGACGGACTAGTACGTTCACCCCTTCTCTCCCCCTCCTTCGTTTCGTACAAAACTCACCTTGTCAAACAGTACACCTCCATCAAGGAATTCCTCACCCTCTCCCGCAAAATCAAGGAGCTCTGGATCTTTGGCCCGCTCGGCACCGAGGACAGCGATCGCAAGGAGAAAGAGGAGCAGCTCGATCAGGACGTCAACCGTGTGTCGGAGCTGCTTAACCAGATGGAGGCTTCCAAGATGAAGAGCCTGGCGGAGAGCAATGGCGGGACGTGGCAGCCGCTGGTCAGGGAGGAGATGGAGAGCACCATTGCGGCGGCGGCGGCTGCTGCTGCTGCTGCGGCTGCCGCCTCGACTGGTGCTGGACGATGATGAATGACGTTTGGTTATTGAAAGGGGGAACTTGTGTGCTATGGTTACTAGGCGTTGGGAATGCATTTAGGAGTTGGGTTTCACGTTCATAGAGGTGTAGACAGATACCACCCGACCTTCATCGAGTACTAATTTAACTCTGAAACACGAGAATAAAGAAAAAAAGGGATATCCCATTGATAAACGCCAAAGAGCCCTTAATGGACATGAGAATCATAGACACAAAGTCTAAAAATCTATAGCTACATTGTTTTTAACCCTCTCCACCTTCAGGATCCTCCTCGTCCTCGTCACCCAGCTGCTTGTCAACGTCCTTTCCACCCGACTTGTCAATTGTCGCCACGTTCATGCCTCCGGCAGTCAGCCACAGGAAGTGGTTCGATCTGAACTGATCAATCTGCGTGAAGAAGCTGTGGAATCTATTCAGATAATGTCAGATATGCCTTCTTTCATGATATGAGCAAGAAAAGAAGTAGACTTACGAATTCTCCTTTTCCTCGACGCCAAAGATGCGCGAGTAAATCTGCTCCTGCTTAAACGCCTCGAGCTTCTCATTGTACTTGTCAAAGTCAATGTCCTCCCGTCCGAGCGTCTCCTTTGCTCTCTTGTTGTAGTTTTCAAACACGGGCCGCTCCAGAAGCAATCCCAGACCGGGCATCTTAGGAATGGCCATCTTCTTGGGGCCGTAGCTCTCCGTGATGCGGTCCAGCGAGGTTCCGCACCGCACCATCAGAGTCACCAGACCAACCATCTTGCGGATCTGGTGCATCATGAAGCTCTGTCCGTGGACCTTGAGCGAGAGCCACTCGGTGTCGCCGATGATGATGGGCTTGGGGTTCACAACAAACGACCGGATGTGTCGCTTCGATGACGGGTCGCCATGCGACTTCTGGACGGTGTAGTTGTGGAAGTTGTTGGTTCCCTCGTACTTGTTGAGGGCCTCCTGCAGTCTCTGGATGCGTTCAGGCGACACGCGATACGCACGCTTGGCGCCAATGTACGCCGCCTTGATGTCGCGCAGGGCAAAGTCCACGGGTCCCAACTCGCGGCGCTTGGGCTGGACCGTCTCGAGAACGACTGTCGGCTTTTGGGCAGCGGCATCTTCGCTGGCAGCGGCAGGTTCGGCATTTTCTGCAGACGGCTGATCCTTGTCGACCATGACATAGTCTTCCTCTTCTTTGGCTGTCTCTTGCTGAGCAGCAGGCTCAGCAGGCTCTCCGTTGTCGGCCTTCTTGGCATCATCTGTCTCCGCCTCTCCTGAGGCTTGTTCGGAGTGCAGGCTTTCCAAAACAGCGGCTCTAGTCTCTGGGTCTAGTCGGGCCAATATTGGCTTAATCTCCTTCTCATCCACTTCTTCCCAGAAGTTCTTGACATCGGCCAGTCGTGCGTTCGTTTCCTCTTCGGCGCCGTACTCCTTGTTGATCTCAACCAGCTTCTTGCCCAAGAAGCTCTGCGGGTGTGGGGGGAGAAGACAGTAGCTGGGCATGAGATATTCGTACCACCGCGAGTCGCAGTATTGGTAGCAGTTGTAGCTGTTGTTGGTTCTCTGGATACCCCAGACTCGGATCTGAGCCGGGAGAGCCTCGTTGATCTTGTCGACAATGTCATCCTCCTCGATAATCAGCTTCAGACTGATGACGTTGCCTGCGGCATGCACGCCCTTGTCAGTGCGAGCGCAACGGGCCAGACTCGACTTTCGCGGGTCGTCTGCGTTGGCCTTTGAGATGGCGCCAGCCTTGATAAAGGCCCGGAAGAGGTCACGCTCAATCGTCTCCTCTTCGCCATTGAGCTGCATGCCCTTGTAGCCCGTGCCAGCATATCCAATCATGACGGCAACCTTGCGCTTCGGTCGACGGCTCTCGGCCTCAATCTCTTCCTTAGAGAAGGGATTCGCCTTGGGGTTGTCAATGTCGCTAATCTTGCGGCGCTTGAACTCGCGATACTCGTCATTGCGCTTCCGCTTGTCTACCTTTGTGCGGCTACAGTCTGATCAGCGCCGTTGGTAAATGCGGCCAACCCACCAATTGCAAATTAACAGCAAAAACTGGTATAAACCCACCTCCATTCTCCGCGGCCTCTATCGCCTTTCTTTCCCTTGTTTCCACGGCCGTTGTCAGGTTTCTTATTCTGGTTGTCGCCTGAAGGCTTTGCATCGTTGCGCTCGGTCGTGGGCGCACCACTAGCGACAGGAGCCTCGTCAGCGGCCGCCATGTTGGCATTGGAGATGTTGAAGAATCCCGCGGCCTGAAATCTCGAGATTCGAGGTGCAAGAGAAATCTCGAAATGTTGCGATGCGGCGGCTAAACTTTTTGGATCAGAGAATTTCCTGCCGCGAGGCTAGAATAGTGGGGCAGGGACCAGTATCCACTACCGGCTCTTTTTGGCACTGATGTTTAGTTACCCTGTAAATTGTCGAGAGAATCCCGTTGGGATTTACATGAAGCTGGAGAAGATGGGGTTCGTTATCTTGGAAGAATCTAGAATAGAAATGGAGTTGGAATTGAAAAGCTAAAGAAAAATACTTTGAATTTATTGAGCGAGTGAAACTACTCTCTATATGCTGTAAGTTGTTCTCTAATGATACTCAGACCAGACGCTTACATCACGGATTATCACATGTCTTCATTACTGAAAGCCCGAATTACCTTAGTATAAAGAGCTCCATTACCATGAACAATACACCTTTACGGCAACAGTCCAAGCAATACAATATTCGGGGTAAGATCAGACCATATCGATAGATAACAAGCATATTGATATCATCAAGACGTGTGCCTAAAATAATCGCCACTAAATCATCTCCACAGACAACCCAGAATCTTCCAACTTCTAGTGCCTCGGCGACGTCATACACTTTACAGCCCAAGTTCTCAGCCTTGCAGTGACAGCTCCTTTCCAAGCTACATCGCATAAACCTCACACATTCCCTTGCCATTCTTCATGATCGCAACACGTTGATTTCTCGTCTTTCTGCGAGTCGCTAGATCCTCACACTCTTTTTCCTTTCTTTCTCCTGTCCAGCATCAAATGGCACCTCGACGCCGCACATCCAACTCTGATCCCAACAATTCCATCTCCAGCGACATGGCCGCCCCTACGAGCCACGATCAAGACCAAGAGAAGAACCAGGTCTCAAAACACCATCCGCCGTATCTGCCGACGCCCCTCGAGCGAATAGCCCTCGGCATCTTCCCCGCGATCCTCGTCTTCGGCACCATCTTCTCTGTCCTCTCGCCCGACATCCGAGCCGCTGAATATGACCACGTGTCGCAGTCGCACCACCAAGACCCGAGCAAGGCGCCCGGCTACTTTGCCCGCAAGAACAACGTCTTCAACGTCTTCTACGTCAAGCGAGGCTGGGGATGGATCACCTTTGCCTTTGTCTTTTCCCTCCTCGTGCAGCCCACCGGCAAGACGCCGCCTGCAGTCGTCTTGATGAGGAGAATCCGCGCGGGGCTGCGGTGGGTGGCCGTCACGGGCTGGTGGTTTTTCGTCACGCAGTGGTTTTTTGGCCCACCCATTATTGACCGCAGCTTTCGGTGGACCGGCGGCAAATGCGAGCTGGCCCAGCGAGAGGTTGCCATGGGAGATGGTTCCGTCAAAGAGATGTTGACGGCCGTAGCGTGTAAGGCGGCTGGGGGTAAATGGAAGGGAGGCCACGATATCTCGGGGCACGTTTTTCTTCTGGTGCTGGGAACTGCGTTTTTGATGCAGGAAGTTGGCTGGTCGGCTCTCAGATTCAGCGGATGGCTAGCTGAAGAGAGAAGCATCGTCGTTTCTGACGGAACTGTTCAGAGCGCTAGCGTAGAGTCCGAGACGGCCATTGGGGAGGGCAAAGGAGAGCCCGTGTTCAACATCTCAGGAAAGACGGCCATAGGCATCATGTCATTGAACCTGTGGATGCTGCTGATGACAGCCATATACTTTCACACGTGGTTTGAAAAGGTGAGTCGCTTGATATGAGATGTGGAGAGAGATAGAGAGAAACAAAGAAAGCTGACAACCCGTATTATAGCTTACTGGGCTTTTGACCGCCATCGTAGGGATATACACCATCTATTATGTGCCTAGATTTGTACCGGCTGTTCGAGGAGTGATTGGCTTGCCGGGGATATAGATAGCAATGCGAGCATGAACTGTATAAATTCGAGTTGAGAAGATAGGATAGCCATATTGAATTCTTAATGATTAATAACTTCTTCCCTGATAAAGTGTTTGAGAATGAATTAGACAAACGAAACACCAAATCTGTTGCTTACTCTGAAGCTATCATTTTGAATGCCGATCTGCTATGGAGGGGCATCTGTCCAACCTCTAATAGCGCACGGACCATTTTCTCCGAGGTCATCCATCTTGCATCATAAAATAGAGGCAATCCTACTTATAAAGCGTCCATCTCAATACAAACGCCATTATCAACTGATCATCTTTACCCGTTTTTACATCACCACAATGTCGCGATTGAAAGTTCCCGCAAACCTCCATGAACTCGTCAAGACGACCTTTTCCAAAGCCCTCTCTGCAAATGAGCTTCACTACTTCCCCACTCAAGTCACCATCCTCCATGTCAATTCTATTCCCGTACGTGTCCATCTCTCTCCATATATACTCAATCTATGATAAAGTATAAAAGAAACAAAAATCAACTGATGTCTAACACACCTTCAAGTTCCAACTGCGATTCTCTCCGTCTCTGGCAAACAAGCCCAAAGGCCCCCCTCCAGATCCCTCACAGCCGCGCAAGCCGTTTGATCCCTTTGCCAATCCTCCAGCCTCGCTCTTCATCACAGACTTGGGACCATCTCATTTCCTAGTCTTGAACAAATTTGCCGTTGTTCCGGAGCACTTCATCCTTGCGACCAAAGAGTACAAGCTGCAGACTCATCTGTTAGAGGAATCCGATCTTGAAGCCACGCTCGCCTGCATCGACGCCTATGAACAGGCCAAGCAAGACGGAACCTCTTCAACTTCAACTTCACTGGAAAAAGAATCACACGATGATGGTCTTTTCGCCTTCTTCAATGGAGGCCAGCACTCTGGAGCAAGCCAACCTCATAGACACATTCAGCTCTTGCCCATCTCCCGGATGAAGGACGGCCTAGACACAGACTCGTCATGGGATGTGCTCGCTCAACAGGCAGATAAACTAGAAAAGACACCTTTTGTTGCTTTTTCAGAACCCATCAGCACGGAAACTTCCCCAGCAAGTGTCCACGCCGCCTATCTCCGTCTCTACAAAAAGGCGTGTCAAGCAGTTGCTCAGCATGCAGGAGCTACAAGTTCAGCCTCAGAGGAAATTCCCACCACTGGAGAAGCCAGAATCAGCTACAACATGGCCATGACAAAGGACTCGATAGTCATATGCCCTCGTCTAAGCGAAGGTTCCGAAATCAAAAGCAGTGAAACATCCTCACCAGTTGGATCCCTCGCTCTAAACGGCACTCTCTTAGCAGGGACAGCACTGGTGAAGAGCGAAGCAGAGTGGGATGCTTTGAAGAAAAGCCCAAATGAATTGCTTGCCGTACTAAAGAATATCGGTGTTCCACGGGAAGAGGTCATAGATGAGCAGGTCAAACTATAGCAGCAAGTAGACCAAGTGACTTAAAGAGCCATGCATTAGAACTAGAAGAGATGAAATGTTTACTCTAACATAAAATTCTGCGCCTTTCTGACCGTTGGTCCTTCCGTATCCGTGTTAGTCCGTATCCGTGATGTTGCTACCCTTTGGTATGCGTCTTTGGCAAATGCGAAATGCAAAGTATGTGATGCAATCTGAAAGGCAAAGCCTAAACCGCAAAGTATGCCATGCGAAATGTAAAAATGAAAAACGCGACAAAGAAATAACAAAATGAAAACCGAAAAAGCAAGCAAATTTCCCCATCCCTTGTTCCCTAAAACCTTGTTCCCTAAAACTCCCTTTGTGCGAGACTTTGTTCTCGTGACGAATAGCGTGCTGAACGCAACAAATGAAAAACTAATAAAAGAAAATCCCAAAGTGCCAAGTGAGACAAAGGAAACAAAGCGCGCCTTCTTTGTGCTGTCATGTTCCTTAAGAGCGTTCTCAAGTTTCCTTCATTCTTCTTCCGTCTTAATCTCAGCTTTGATCGGAACGCCGGCGTCTTCGTCGTCACTGTCGCTGGAACTCTCACTGTCGCTCTCATTCTCGTCATCCTCCGTCATCTGACGGGGATCCTTCTTTTCTTCCTCACTTTCTTGGTCGTCCTCATCGTCCTCATCGACCATGACACTGTCCTGGTCTTCTTCATGATCACTGCGTTCTTCTTCGGCATCGGCCAGAGTCTCGGCATCCTCATCCTCGTCAGCCCAGCTGTCGTCGTAACCAGTATCTCCCAACTGGCCATCTGCTTCCAGCTGAAGCCATCGACGATGACAAGTCGAAAAGCCAAAATCATAGCTACCGCCATGATTGCTAATATATCTCGAGACCGCCATCCAGGAGAGCTTAGCCCGGTCCGGGTGCAAACCATGACCCAAAACTCGGACGGCTTCTTTCAACAGGTGGATCTGACAGCAAAGTTAGAGCACGGCGCGATATTACTACTACTGCTGGTTAAACTCACATCAATGTCAGTCCACTTTGGGTCTCTGACCCTATTCTTCTTGTCCTTTGTCAAGGTGCGGTATCTTCCACGCAGAGTCGACTCTGCCTCTGCGAAATTTCCCAACCGCTTGATATCCTTGTAGGAAATGTTCTGTCTCCTGGACTCTATAAGGAAAAGGTCCTTCTCAGCTCTTTCGAGACTTTCTTCAGAGGATAGCTGAACGAGGGGCATGCGTCTGGCACGACCTTCCGGCTGCCTGTGAACAGGCAGCTCGCGCTGACCGTTGGACGGGAGGAGCCGACGAGGGGGTCGAACTGGAGCTTGGCTGGGAACTGGTGGTTCATACTGAACTGGGTTCTGCATACCCACCATGCTGGTAGTAGCTTCATTCAACTGCGGGGCGGCAGACGAAAACACATTGCGTTCCTCGCCAGGTGCTTCATATCTGAAGCCATCCTCAGGAGTCGGCTCAAAGAGACTGCCGTCGTGGGTCATTGCCCAAGGCTCGCCCTGAATCGGCTGCTGCACAGGTTCATGAGGCAAGGTGTTAAAGTTGAATTCTGCAGGCTCATAGATTGAAGCCTCAACGCCCGGAGGCACAAGCGTCGGCATATAAATTGTGGGCTCAGCCGGCCCATACACTCCTGGTTGAACCGTCATGGGCTCAGATGCTGCTGGCTGGAAAGTTGTAGGCACAAAGGCCTCACCAGGTGCTACCTGCTGGAACAGAAGAGGCTCGATGACCTCGTCTGGGATGTTCTGCATCCCGAATGCTGGTTGCTGTTCCTCAGCCATTGGGAGCAACGGAACGAACTGCTGGTGCTGCTGGTATTCCTGCTGGTGTTGGTGCTCCTGGAATTGGGCCAGGTATGGCTGGTTGAAAAAGTTAACGTCCTGTAGTCATTCAAAGTCAGTATAGCATTCACCATGCACCAAGGTAGACACGGCGTAGAAGAATGAACAACACATACCTCAAAGTCGGACAGGGACTGAAAGAACTCGTCTTCCGGCATGTTCAATCGACGTAGTTCATAGAACTGCGCATTGGGGTCCATCGATTCCCACACTTGGGGAGGCGCCAGAAACTGTTCTTGCTGAAGCCTAAGATAGGCTTGTCTCCGGCATTCCTCACAGTTTGGATGAAATTGGTGATGGTACACAGGATCGGTACCATCACCGTTGCCAAAGCCTGGCGCTGCCTCAAAGCTTTGGCCTCCCGGGAAGGCTTCGTTCCCGGCTGGAGGGTTACCTGCTGTTGTTTTTACAAGTAAGTCCGTCTGTTCCCGCCTAAAAAAGACCAGCCAGCTTAACTGACCGTCACTACCCGCTGCCTGATTATCCATGGTCTGTGATGATGGTTAGAGATGGATCTGCTATGCACGGTGATGATGTAGATTCCCGTCCTGAAGATACGCGGTGGGGAAGAGAGAAGCTGGGGGTGGGAAGAGACGAAGGGCATATGGACATACTATTCTGATGTGATGAATCTTTCGATGGGATGATTGACGATGATGTGACTCTTTGGGTCACAAAAACAAAAAAAACAAAAACAAATCTTGCTCGAACGAAACGCGATGCTTGGGAGGACAAAATTCGAAAAGGCAAAGGTCGAAAATTGTTTCCTTTCTTGAGAAGGAAAATGTGACAACGAATAGAATAGGCTTCGTCTAACTTTGAAGACAACTACGAATGTTGGTGAAGAAGTTGTGCTCAAAGAACGTGTGGTGAATCTCGAGAAGGAGAAGGAGAAGGAAATATTTTTCTTGCACTGAGGAAGAAGTTTGAGAAAAATAAGTAGTACTCTGCTCAAGCCCTGACAGCTGGCAACGAGTTTCGACAGACAATAACAGAGTCCTCGAGCTGCTGTCACTTGGCAACATTAAGTGTCCGAGGTGCACATGCCCTGGTCGAGCTTCGATCCTCCACATGATATAAAATTCAACTTGAAATTGACCACCTATGGCTACTAAGTATATGTGATGACAGGAGAGTTAGATGCACATTATTTCGAGATGATACTAACCCACTTCAATCTTTTGCTTTGCCCCTTTCTATCCTGCACAGCTTCCCGCCATCCCCCTACGATCATCTCGATAGCGCAAGATCCACTGGTCATTGCTTCCCGTTACCGGAAATGCAGACAATAACAACTTTGATTAAAGAAGATGCAAGTAATTCCAAAACCGGTATGCCAGAAGTCGTTCAATCATCTCAAAAGAGGCGTTTCCCCCACCCATCTTCATCCATACCCCTGAAACTCCAAGCTTCAAGGTTAACATTCAGTCCCAGCGCCACCAAATGTAAAGAGGCGAACTTGACATTGTACGCCAGAAGATCTCTTTTTTGTAACACGACAAAGCCTCCAAATCAAGCAATCTGACACAAAAGGGAAAGAAATAGGGGAAAGGACTGCATATTCTAGTCGCAGAATAAAGCTGGAGAAATGGCAACACAGCATCGCATCACTCAATTGCTCACTCCCAACACAGACCGCTTCCCTGGAACGGCAACGTCAAGCCTCAACTGTCAACACGAAGATTGGCTTCAGCGATTCAGGCTTAGCGGCCGTCAACGCTTCTTCCCGAAGACCGGGGTTCTGGATCTGCCGTTGTTTATTCTCGCGGCCTCTCCACATTCATGTCGTCCGGCTGGGGCCCTGGGATTGCCGACGTGGCTAAACCCTGATGGTTCAAACGAAGGTGTTTGAACAAGCGGGAACAAACCGCGTCTTTACCGGAAGTCTGCATGCAAGGCGTGGAGGGACATGCATGAGTGGGGAGTGGTGTTGAAGCAAAGAATATTCGAGAGGCAGAGTATGTGGATTTTCTGAGTCTAGAGACAAGAGGCCATAAACTGGTATGCATTCATCCCTGTGCGTACTTATGCATAGAAGGCTGGTGATCATCTAGACTGCATCACATATTGCTACCCAGCGTTCTCCATGTATCTGCGAGTGGTTTGAATGGAAGAGTACAGCTACAGACAAAGAATCAGTCGTATGCACTGCACTAGCTATTGCTTCCATATTTGTTACAACTTCCATTACAATTCTTCAATGCCATCTACTGAACATCACTTCAAGTCCTTAAGTGCTCGGACAAAGACCACCATCCCCAGAGGCGGCACAAAGGAAACGTGCAGTCAAAGCTTACTTTCATCATCCACCCCAACCTTTTCCTTTTGTGCCGTCCTGTCTTCTCCGTATATCCATCTGGTTACCACAGCTCGCCCCATTCATCAGCTGAATCGCGTTATACAGAGAGGTCTCAGCCCGGGTAACCGAGCGCACGCAGGTCGCACGGCATGTCCCAGCCAACAAGCACAAACTCCGAATTGCAGAAAATAGCACTGCAGGACGCAAAATATTTGTCCATCATGCATATGGTGTCATGTCAAATAGTACAACATATCGCCTACTCCGTTGTATGCGTATAATAGAAGCCCATCATGCAATCCAGCCTGGACAGAAGATGGAAGCGTGGAAGCTGTAGAAAGGCTGGTAGGTTATTTTATGACACATTTCCTAAATCTGATTCTATATCTAGCCGCGGATAGAAATTATCTGCGGGAAGCACATTCGGATGCGGAGCGGTGAGGCTGTCTAAGAGGGAACATCTGTTTGCACGGGACGTGCCGATGATATTAGATGACTCTACTATCATCTAAAAGAGTACACATGGAAATAGTGGGTGGTAGAATGAGTAATTCAAAGCTGACACGGACCGTCGAACATGGTGTTCCTCGTCAACTATATTGCTAAAGGAAAAGATGCATCATCACCGTTCAGAATGATCTCAACACCGTCAATCTTTCATCTCTGCGCAAACATGCCCTCTTCCACCCATCGCCACCTCCGGCATCCCGCATATTCCAGAAACCGACGGCCCTCTGGCGTACAGTCGTGCATTCGACCCATCATATTCGGGATCGCCTTTCCCGGGACCCAAAGACGATCCAATTTCACTCTTCTCCATTCGGAATCTCCAGCTCTCAGGGCTAGATGTGATATGAAGCAGCTTTTCTGTCAAGCAGGAAGATGAATGTGGGTTTGCACGTCTTACCGCATACTCTTCAAAATAACCCTCTAACAGCCAAACCAAGTATGAATCGTAAATGGGAAGAAAACAATAGAGTGCCTGCCTTCATTGCTCTACCTATAAACTAAAGTCTTATTTTCCTCATATCCCGTGACAATCTCGTACCGCAAAGCAGGTATCCAAAATCGCAACCCTGCATATTATTCCATATTCCTCCGAGTAAAGCAGGTATTCGAAGCCAAAAGTTTTCGATCCACGTACTTTAGCATATCCTACCCGCTCCAACAAAGACAAAACGCCATAAATGCCGTGAAAAGGTGTCAAGTTTAAAAGTAAAAAGCGGAAAGGGAAGAGGAGAAGAAAACAAAAGGAGACATGTATATATGTACATCCAAATGGGAACAGCACTTCCCTACGAAGATTAAAGAATCCGGCATGAAAACGCCAGACAAAAGCTGAATAAGAAATAAAAGAGAGAGCCCGCAAATGCCAACTCTAGTCGTCCCACTCCTCGTCTAGCTGGTCTATCAATCGGTTTTCCGCTTCGTTATTCCGGCTAGAGCCAAGATGCTGGTAGCCTCTCCTGCTCGGCAAGAGGCGTCCACAGGATGACAACAAGATAATGAACATATCCTACACGCTTACATTAGTGGAAAGGCAGCCCCGCCTTGGGCCGGGAAGGACGCACGCTGAAAAAGCCCCCAATACCGGCCCACAGACTGTAGTTGGGTAGCTGCCGCCATCCTCGGGCGTGCGCGACTGTGCGATTGTAGAAGACGCCGCCGAGGATGTACACAAGCACGGCAATGACAAGAATCAGCCCGAACACGCTGCCGGGGCCCACGCTGCCGGGCTTGTGCGGCTCAGCGTGGGCGCAGGCGTGCACGGATCTGGCTTCAAAGAAGTAGGAGCACTCATCGGGATCGACGCCGACAAATGAGACCGCGGTAGTCTGCCCGGGGTCCCGATCGCACAGAAAAGAAATTGTAGCCGACTTCCGTCTAACCTTGGCAGTGCTGCCGTCACGATCAATCGTCTCGACCGCATGGGCGTGGCCAGGCGATGAAAGGCCCTCGTCGTAGCGTTTCGCACCCCGCTTGTCATAATCATAATCGTCATCGTTATCTGGGCTCGACTTGCTCTCCCCACACGGCGATCCGCCGGTGTACTGCAGAACCAATTTTCTTCCCCGGCTATGCAAGTCCAGTGATAGAGATCTGCATCGACTATTAGCGCGCGGAACCGACTGCGATGCAATGCAAAAGCTTCAAACAAACCCAATTGAGTAGACGCTGTTGTGAGTGGTGTAGTAAGCGCTAACATTGGCCCACTGGCTCTCCTTCAATCCGACGACATCGCCAACGGGGTCAACCACGGCACCGCAGATGTTGAGCGTAAAGTTCTTGCCATAGTCCCAGCCTCGAGCGTGATAGTCCTTGTAAATGCCTGACTTGTGCGTCTTTCCATTATCCGGTGGCAACACCGCGGTATCTGGTCGTAGGTCGAAGAAGCCACCGGTGGTGGACGAGGTTGCCGTACAGGCCGGCGGAGGCGCCGTCGCTGAGGGAGTATCGGCGGCGGCGTTGACAGCGCCAGCGGCCGTAGCCAGAAGCAACGCGAACTGAGAGACTGAAGGAATCATGCTGGACAGAATCCTTTGGGAAAACTAGTTGGTGATGGAAGAGAGTGGCGCCTTGAGGGGCTGTCAAGTTTGCGATGCTTGCGCGATCATCAATTGCCGCGTAATACGGGGGCGCTTGATGTGAGACACGGAGAGACAAAACGAGCGACAATGTCTTGAGCAAAGGCCGATGGCTGTTGCAACGCGGCAGAAAATTCACAACCTGATCCTGGTAGCTTTCAACAGGGAATCCGCGACGTGGTACTTCAAAGGAATGGAGTTTTGGGTGATGTAAATGGTCTCAGCCTCGCAGCCCGCCAGCCTCAAGCGCAATGATACCTGGGCAAAGCAAGTTGTCGTCAAGTCACGGGATCTCGATTTGCGTCTCGCCCTCTGGTTGGCGGGTTCCTGGATGACGTAGATCGTCGCCAACTACACGCCGATCGGGTAATGTGTTTGTCCGTTTCGGTCTAGCCCACCAGGAACCCGAGCCAAGCTTACCTGAGTCGGGAGAATTCCAAATCCACAAGACACGATTCTGAAGCGTGTATACACTCACAAGACACGACTCGGAAGCGTATACTCCCGACACCAGCTCTTGGAAATTCGTCATACTTGCCCAATGGCTTGAGGCAGTGTCACCTATTTTCTTTTGTTTGTGTGTGTCTAAGCCTCCTTGGAGAGATTGTTTTAAAAGGCACCGACAGTATCGTCACAGGGGGAACAAGTGCTGGGCCAGCTTTTTTTTAGAGCTTCGCATCGACGTGTCACAATGGGCAAATCATCGCCAGCTGCCACCGAGCAGCCTCACGGTTATGAATTTGGTGGACCGTAAGTCGCAATCTCTAAGTTGTGGAAAAGAAAAGAAAAAAGGGTCGCGAGATTCTAACGTGTTCACACAGGCTCGGTGCTTTTGGCATCTCCTTCGGCCTACCCGTTCTCGTTTACCTCTTCACCTTTTCCTGCAACGACATCTCGGGCTGTCCCGCGCCCTCGTTCCTGAGCCCCAAAACTCTCTCAATCGACCAGCTGAAGGTCGAGGTTGGCTGGCCTGAGGATGGCATCTTGGGATTGGCTAGCTGGAAGGCTTCCGGCGCTTTGGCGGCATACTACCTTCTCAACCTGATTCTATACGCGATTCTCCCTGCTGCCGAAGTGGAGGGAACAGAACTGCGATCTGGCGGCCGCCTCAAATACAGATTCAACAGTACGTCATACGGAAAGAAACAATTGCATGTGATACGCATATACGGGCTGTCATGCTAACCTCATCACAGCCATGTACTCCAACATGGCGACTCTCTTTGCGCTTGCCGCCGGAACCATCGCCCAGGGTGCAGAGTTCCCCGTCTGGACCTTCATCAGCGACAACTACGTCCAGCTCCTCACCGCGAGCATTCTGCTCTCGTACGGCATGGCCACCTTTGTCTATGTCCGAAGCTTCAGCGTAAAGGCTGGCAACAAGGACAACCGCGAGCTGGCCGCCGGAGGACACACGGGAAACATCCTGTATGATTGGTACATCGGACGCGAGTTGAACCCTCGCGTCACGATCCCCCTTATTGGAGAGGTCGACCTGAAGGAGTGGTGCGAGCTTCGACCCGGCATGATGGGATGGATCATTCTGAACTGCTCTTGGTGCGCTCAGCAGTACCGCAACTATGGTTTCGTCACAGACAGTGTCGTCTGCATTACCATTGTGCAGGCCCTGTACATCATTGACTCGTGGGTGAACGAGGCAGCCATCTTGACGACCATGGACATTACCACTGATGGCTTCGGCATGATGCTGTCATTCGGAGACCTTGTCTGGGTCCCGTTCGTCTACTCCCTTCAGACTCGGTACTTGTCTGTTTATCCTCGCTCGCTCGGCCCCGTTGGGCTCCTCGTCTCCGGTTCGCTCATCGGTCTTGGTTTCTTCATCTTTCGATCCGCCAACAGCCAGAAGAATGTCTTCCGCACCAACCCCAGCGACCCAAGCGTTGCTCATCTCAAATACATCGAGACCAAGACCGGCAGCAAGCTTCTCACCACAGGTTGGTGGGGTATCGCCCGCCACATCAATTACTTTGGCGATTGGATCCAGGCATGGCCATACTGCCTGCCTACAGGCCTCGCCGGATACCAGATCCTTTCTGCTGGCGCGTCTACGGCCGAACAGGCGTTTGTCATGGCCGATGGCCGACAAGTGGTTCAAGGCGAAGCCAAGGGCTGGGGCATGTTTATCACCTACTTCTATATCGTGTACTTCGGAGTCCTCCTAATCCACCGTGATGGACGGGACGACGTCAAATGCTACCGCAAATATGGCGAGGATTGGAACAAGTACAAGAAGATTGTGCGATGGAGGATTATTCCTGGCATATACTAGGCGGTGATTGACGCCCAGCTGAACCTCTAGCTGAAATGAAAGGATCTTGCTGCTCCTCTTTGCCGAGAGAACCACCGAAGCAACGAAAAGATCCTGATTTAGATAGAGGTGCAGCTTGGATGTTGGTTTGTAAAGTGGAAATGCAACAGGCTGTCAGTGGCGCCGTGGCGCCTGCAGCCACACGCGGAAGCCATTCGGCGTTTCTTGTCAAATATTAGAGTAGAATAGCAATAGTCTAGATGTAATTGTAATCCTGAATAGACATGTCAATGCAGTTGGCCGACCACTTTTTGCGCTCCGTGGATGAGCTAGCTCCGGTCCTCGGTGAAAGGCCAAGCTTGGCTACAATTATGAGGGGAGAGGCTAGTTGAATCGAGTATCCCGTGCGGCCGGTTTGAAGGAAGCTGAAAAGGGGGCATGGGCATAATATGCGTAGTATAAGCATATACATGCATACTTGGACAAACGAGACGGGCCGAACTCCTCCCAAGGCTGAGGAACGCCAGCCCAGATGACCGAATGATTCCCAAACACGGCATCACCAGGTTGCCCCCCGTCACTGCTTATTCCAGTTAACCTATAATGGTAAGAGACATTGTCTTGTCAAGGCTACCAAAAATTCTCCCGGGCCCGGCGGAACGGGGTCCCGGAGATGGTGTTGTGAGATGAGTACACCGGTACTGGAGCTGCCAGACCTGCGAGTCTTTGCCTGCCTGGTATGGCCATGCACCGAGCAGAGCATCCAGCTACTGGTTTGGCTACCCTTTTGGGTTCATGGGTGGTTAGGGGAGCTCTCCGCTTCACACGTGTTGGCTGTCAGCCCCCATGAAGCGATGCAACGATACAACGAGACAGCGTGCTGAATATGGTTATCCAAGATCTGCCATTAGACTCGTAATTGGAGAATGCCTGAGCAAGTTTGCACTTGATAGTTCCTCCAATCTGCATAATACCTGTTAGAGTATAGCAGGCAGTTTTTGGGGTAGTGAAGCCTCAGCAATCATCCGGATTGGTGGAAAAGTTCTCAGATACCTATTTGAGGATAGAGCAAAGGGGATTTGGCGAAACTCCCCGATGGTCTTTTTGCGTGCACAACAAAACGGCCCGAACAAAGGGGCGCTAAACAAGGAGTCAAAGAAGGAGTCCCCAGGCATTTAGTAGTCGGGGCATCGGGGTAAATGCGGGGAGACGATGCGGGAGCGGAGTCAACGCCTTGATCGGCATTCATTTGCTGCTCTTTTCTTTGTTCAAGTTTTTTCTCACGAGGAACTAGCCTTGGAGACGCAGATTCAAAGGAAGTAAGTCGAATCCGTTGAAGGATGGGATGCACGGCATTGCAGCTTGCTTTGATGTACCACGTGAGGGCGCACGTCTCCCTTCGTATTGTCAGTTGCCACATGAAACAGCTTGGCCATGTGCCGCTCCAGCTAGGATGGTGTTTAATGAGCTTCGGGAGTTTCCCCAAAGCCTGACTAACAGACGAGGCCGGGACTTGGTGCCTGAGTGGCGCCCGGGAGAGGCCACAAAGCCGGCTTGCCACTAAGATGGGATGGATATGGAGTTGATCCCCACGATGATACGCTCCGCAGCGGGTCCATGCAAAAATACCACCCCAAGATGCTCATCAGCGGGCCTCAAAGTCGCTTGACGGCCTGGTTGCTTGGTCTGGTACTAACAAGTCAAGGTTACGGACAACTTTACGTACTAGCCAACCTAGCATGGGGGGAGCATACCGCAGGGCAGCAAAATTTGTTTTTGTCGACAGCGTTCCATTCTAGCGGGATACCGTGGGCTCATGGCCTGAGCCTGTTGCTGTCGCCTCGCCACCGTTGCATTTGAGCATGTATGCTACCTCGCCTCGTCTTGTGCCTGAGCCTGTTGTAACATCAGCACGAATGCTCAACCATAACAATGGTATGGCTTGTGAAAGCCCGGAATACTTGCACAGCCGCGACGATGAACCGTTGAGATTATTTACCCGTCCACATCTCTTCTTGCGGCTCTGTTATTCCCGATGCCATTTGCCATGACACGGCATCAAAAACGGCCTACCAGCCGTCCGTCCAATCCAAGAGCGCCTGTGCCAGCGTTGACCCGCTGACTACATAGTAGCATCTCTCGCTTGGCCGGTCCTCTTCCGCCGAGCTCGAAAAGGCCCCATCACGTCCCATCCTCCTCGCCGATATTGGTGCGCAGGAACCAATACCACAGCTCTAAAGCAATGAAACGATCCATCGTAGATCGGAAATATCAAGACTTGTTGCTCGATGGGCCTGGAAGGCGTCGATGGAGAAGACGCAATAGTTCCTCGTGACCGTGGACCCAGGATACTACAAAGAACCCAGGAAGACGCCCCGCAGGCGGAAAAGTCCTCCGTGCATAGAGGTGTGGCCATGATGGGATGTCGCTTTGCAGCCGAGGGCCATGATGAGTTGAGCCTTGGAGGAGAGCCTAGATGATGATGCTGAGAAAAAAAAAACAATGCATGGCTCATCGGCCCTTCTCTCCGACTCTACGAGTTGCCACAGCTTGGCTGTGCGGGACGAGGCCCAATGCTGTTAGCCATTGTCTTGTCCAACTGCTCCGGGACTCCCCCCGCAGGCTGTAGAGCGGAACCTCGTCCAGTGCCTGAGCGATGCAACCCTCCTCGGTCTCTAGAATCTCGAAAGCGTTCTGGCACTCTCGGGTTGTCACCCTAGTAGTGCTTCGTGGTGTGTTCGGTCAGGGACATGCCATGAAGAGTATGTACAGTAGCGTGTTCTCTCGCCTTTCTCCGAATACGCGATCATAGGCACGTCCACCGCTTTGGCTGGCACGAGGTGTACGGGATGCGCGACAGAAGTCTATGCTGTGTAATGTTGGGGGTGCTGTGCTGAGCAGTGGCAGAGTATCAAAGGCTGCCTTTTTGACAAATTGAGGCTGTCGTGATATGAAAGAGAGACATTGAAATGAGCTTCCGTGGAAGGAGCAGCAAATGCCATTGGCCTGGCGTTCAGCCACAGGGGCTCAAGGTAGAGAGCATTTCGTAC
Organism: Trichoderma harzianum CBS 226.95; assembly: GCF_003025095.1. NCBI lineage: Eukaryota > Fungi > Ascomycota > Sordariomycetes > Hypocreales > Hypocreaceae > Trichoderma > Trichoderma harzianum. The sequence goes on along the minus strand of NW_020209250.1, from coordinate 1,864,249 downwards.
CAGTTGATGCTGTGTACAGATACATGGAGGGCTGTTCTCTGTCCTATTGGATGTGGCGTGCGCACTCACTGGCAGCTGATTTGAGGGCGCTGAACACCGGCATATTGTGCGAGCGGCATAGCGGCTGTGGTACGTGTACTTGTAAGTACCCGCGGCGCTATGAGCCGTACAATGCAGAGTACCTGGAGCTAAAAGCGCCTCCTCTAGGAGCATAATCATTTAACCGTAAATACCTTACTTAGGTACCTTGTATGGTGCGCGATCGATATAATCCGTCTTCCGATGACTGACCGTTTTTGTCATAATGGATCTCTGTAATTATTCTACGCGGAATCTTTGTAGTCGCAGTATGTCATTATAGAGGTATTCCATACATTAGTACATCACTCTGCTTCCCGGAATGTCATCGCGATCGACACAACAGACCACCACAGGGTCCACGTACGGTAGCATTGGATTGCCCAGCATCGGGCTCCTTTATGCACCTCGTACAGGAGACACAAGTCCAGGTTAAGCTCCAGGTGCATGCCGTCGCACACCGTTTGACGGGGTACAGAATACACCGGCGCCCGCCATCATTCTCACCAGGGCGGCTTACCACGACATGCTGCTGCCAGTACGAGTAGGTATTCTGTACGCATGGAGCTCTCTCTCGAGCTCATCCAGATCCCTGCCGACTCGGTGCCATCGCAGGTCTTGGCGCGGTGGGGCCGAAGCTGGCGACGAGAAATTGCTTGCTGCTCCTCCACTCTGCTTCCCCGTGGATGGGTTGTCCAGGGCCAGGGTCCAAGGACCTTAGCTCGTGAACAGGGGGAATAGGCGGAGAGAGACGTTGAGCTACAGGACAGAGGCCGAGAATGGGCATTAGCTGCAGCACCGTCATGAGCAATAGTGTAGGGATGACGAAAAGATCAAAGAATGGAGAATGGGCGAGGGACGGAGCACAGGGCGGGAATCAAAGTTGGCCCATCGGCGTGGATGAGCTGACGATGCGACTCTGCCACGGACTATATATGCTGGGCTTCCCTCGCCCTCCTCGACAGCAGCTCCGGTTCTTCAAGCGAAATCCTCGTCGCCAACCGCCGATCCTGAATACCTTGGTCGCGGAAATCCAACACAATGGTTAAGCCGCTGTCCGTGTTTGCTGCCGCCCTTTTGGCGGCAGTGGCAGATGCCAATGTACGTTGCTTTTTGCATGCCAATTGCACTGAGACATTGGCTCTCTCCCCTTTTCCCTCTTCCATTGTATATGCACAACTTCCCTTGATGGACCAAGGATTGCTTGACTGAGCAGTCCATCGACTCTTCGTGCCAATGCACTTGCATAAACACGTCAAGTCGCGAGGTCTTGGTTCTCACTGCCCCTATTTCTCAACGAAGTCCCTTGAACCATTTCCACCTTCCCTTGACAATGCAAGATTCAGCGCAGTTGAACTAGAAGCAAGCAGCATTGGCATTGACTGTCAATTGGCACTGCCTCGTGCTGCTTCTACCGCGTTCACTGCTGCTGGTATATCTCTTAATCAACGGGATTGTCCCTCGTTTTCCCTTTTCTCCCCACACCTCTCTGTGTTCAAGGCACACCCAGCCGTCACTCTTTTTCACCATGAAGACATCCTTTCTTTTGGCCGCCTCTACGGCAACAATTTTGGACTTTGCAGCTGCTAACGCTCTTCCGAACCCACAGCCCTACCCTCCTCCTCACTCCAACGAGGCGTATTCGCCTCCTTTCTATCCCTCCCCATGGATGGACCCCAATGCTCCGGGCTGGGAGCAGGCCTATGCTCAGGCTAAGGAGTTTGTTTCGGGCCTGACTCTCTTGGAGAAGGTCAACCTCACCACTGGTGTTGGGTAAGCTAATTTGATTCTGCCTTGCTTTGCCAGCCGAGTTGTGCTAACTTTTACTCCAGTTGGATGGGCGAGAAGTGTGTTGGAAACGTTGGTACCGTCCCTCGCCTGGGACTGCGATCTCTCTGCATGCAGGATGGTCCCCTTGGTCTTCGATTCAACAGGTATAACAGCGCTTTCGCTACTGGCTTGACTGCCGCCGCCAGTTGGAGCCGACACCTTTGGGTTGACCGTGGTACTGCCCTGGGCTCTGAGGCAAAGAACAAGGGTGTTGATGTTCTTCTTGGACCTGTTGCCGGTCCTCTTGGCCGCAACCCCAACGGAGGCCGTAACGTTGAGGGCTTCGGAAACGACCCTTACCTGGCCGGTGTGGCTCTTGCCGATACCGTCACTGGTATCCAGAATGCCGGTACCGTGGCCTGCGCCAAGCACTTCCTCCTGAACGAACAGGAGCATTTCCGCCAAGTCGGAGAGGCCAACGGCTACGGATACCCCATCAAGGAGGCCCTGTCGTCCAACGTTGACGACAAGACCATCCACGAAGTCTACGGCTGGCCTTTCCAGGATGCTGTCAAGGCTGGTGTTGGCTCCATCATGTGCTCATACAACCAGGTCAACAACTCGTACGCCTGCCAGAACTCCAAGCTCCTCAATGGATTGCTCAAGGAGGAGTACGGTTTCCAAGGTTTTGTCATGAGCGATTGGCAGGCTCAGCATGCTGGTGTCTCGACCGCTGCTGCCGGTCTTGACATGACCATGCCTGGTGATACCCTTTTCAACACCGGTGCGTCTTATTTCGGAAGCAACTTGACCCTTGCCGTCCTCAACGGCACTGTCCCCGAGTGGCGTATCGACGACATGGTCATGCGTATCATGGCCTCCTTCTTCAAGGTCGGCAAGTCGATTAACAACCTTGTTGACACCAACTTTGATTCTTGGACCGATGGCGAGTTTGGCTACGTCCAGGCTGCCGTCAATGAGAACTGGGAGAAGGTCAACTACGGTGTCGATGTCCGTGCTGACCACGCCAACCACATTCGTGAGGCTGGTGCCAAGGGAACCGTTATCCTCAAGAACAACGGCATCCTGCCCCTCAACAAGCCCAAGTTCCTTACCGTCATCGGTGAGGATGCTGGCTCCAACCCTGCTGGTCCCAACGGCTGCGGTGACCGCGGCTGTGATGATGGCACTCTTGCCATGGAGTGGGGTTCTGGTACCACCAACTTCCCCTACCTCGTCACCCCCGACACGGCGATCCAGAACCAGGCTCTCCAGGATGGCTCTCGCTACGAGAGCATCCTGAACAACTACGCCACCTCTGCCATCCAGTCTCTCGTCAGCCAGCCGGAGGCCATCGCCATTGTCTTTGCCAACTCGGACAGTGGTGAGGGTTACCTCCACCCTGATGGCAATGAGGGTGACCGCAAGAACATTACCCTGTGGAAGAACGGCGATGATCTCATCAAGACCGTTGCTGCCAACAACGCCAAGACCATTGTTGTTGTCCACTCGACTGGTCCCGTCATCCTGAAGGACTACGCCGTCCACCCTAACATCTCTGCTATTGTTTGGGCTGGTACCCCTGGTCAGGAGTCTGGTAACTCTCTTGTCGACATCCTGTACGGCAAGCAGAGCCCCGGACGTACTCCCTTCACCTGGGGTCCTTCTCTGGAGAGCTACGGCGTTCAGGTCATGACTACTCCCAACAACGGTAACAACGCTCCTCAGGATGACTTCACCGAGGGCGCCTTCATTGACTACCGCTACTTCGACAAGGTGGCTCCCGGCAAGCCTCGCAGCTCGGACAAGGCTCCCACGTACGAGTTTGGCTTCGGACTGTCGTGGTCGACCTTCAAGTTCTCCAACCTCCAGATCCAGAAGAACAACGCCGGCCCGTTGAACCCCACCACCGGCAAGACCATTGCTGCTCCCGCCTTGGGCACCTTTAGCAAGAACCTCAAGGACTATGGTTTCCCCAAGAACATTCGACGCATCAAGGAGTTCATCTACCCATACCTGAGCTCCACCAGCTCTGGCCAGGCCGCTTCTGGCGACTCCCACTACGGCCAGACTGCCAAGCAGTTCCTCCCTGCCGGTGCCACCGACGGCAGCCCTCAGCCTCGCTCTCCTTCCTCTGGTGAGCCCGGCGGCAACCGCCAGCTGTACGACGTCATCTACACCATTACCGCCACCATCACCAACACCGGTAAGGTCATGGACGATGCTGTTCCCCAGCTGTACCTGAGCCACGGTGGCCCCAACGAGCCCGTCCGGGTTCTGCGTGGCTTTGACCGTATCGAGCGCATTGCGCCTGGCCAGAGCGTCACCTTTAAGGCTGACCTGACTCGCCGTGACATTTCCAACTGGGACACCAAGACTCAGCAGTGGGTTGTCACCAAGTTCCCCAAGACTGTCTACGTCGGCAGCTCTTCGCGCGACCTGCCCCTCAGCGCCCGCCTGCCATGAGCGGCGGCGAGGGCAAAGTTATGATGTGAATGTTTTTTATTGTATAAATAGCAGATAGTGTTAATTCAGATTAGTGAAACACATGATACCAGCTCTTGTCTCTTGTCTCTTGTCTCTTGTCTCTTGGTGATGTGCGTGTGTGTGTCTTTGTCTAGCCTTGGTCGATATATACAGTAGAGTGTCAGCACGAGTGTAATCTATTTCTTTACTCGGTTCGTTGACCTTTGTGTTTGAGGGGCCAAAATCTTGCTCTTCAATTTACGTGCTTGGTCCTTATTGCCGTATCTAGCTTCTAGCTTCATGATAATGCTTACTTGATGCGGAGAGGAGTTGATTGGTAGTGATACAGTACAGTAGCTTCAATGCTGCATCTCGACGAAAGCTCTCTAGCGTAATCGCGAGAAACAAAGAGGGAGCCCCCAGGTTTTGTACATACAAGATAGAGACCATATCGATAAAAATAAGAGTAAAAAAGAACAAAAGCCACAGATAAAATGGACGAATGACGTCTCACCGCTGCTGCATCTGCGTGACGGCGACTCGATAGCTTGAACAAGCCCGGGCGCTTAAAACGGCAGAAGTGGTCCGAGGGCGACGATATTTTTGGGTGCTGGAGGGAAAAGGTGTTGTTTGATTGGACGGGGATCCCCCCATGTCTGTTGTGCTGCGGGCGAGTGATATTTCGTGGGTCACCCTGGCCTGGCCTGTGGTGTTTCTGTGGTGAGAAATGGGAAGCTGGGCGAAAAGCGACACGAGCTGTCCCATCGCATCCATACTAATGCTTGATGTTACCTCCTCTTTTTCTTTCTCTTCTTTCTTTTCAATTTTCCCAGTTTTTGATTGTACATACATATACGCACAAACACGAGGTTATTATACGGACCATTTCCGTTTCAATTTTGGACCGGGCCCTGATTCTGATTCGCTCTAGACGCACTCCGTGTTTCGACGAATCCGCACTTTGAGACGCCAAACGTAAGACGAGCGTCCCACCTTGCGCCTGTTCATCGTTTCTTTTGTGTCTTTGCGCCGTTTCGGCTGGGCCAGCAGCCGCGAAGCTTTGGCTCTCCCTTTGATCTGCCCTGTTTTTTTTAATCTTGGCTAAGAGCTGAGATTTGCATTCCCCCGTATGTATCAAGATTGAATTCGGGGGGCTCGTTCGAGTTTAAGCTTGGGAACTAACCCCCGGAGAGGAGAGGGAGGCTAATACATTTTGACAGGTTCTTTTTGGATTTTAGCTTGGGGGCTGCTTTGCTCCGGTTTCCTTTTCAGCGCGGCGTTTCCTCCTCTCTCTCTTTCTTTCTCTTCTTCATTCATTTCTTCTCTGGTGGGAATATTTTTCAGCTGTGTGTGATTTTCGTTTTTCGCTCTCTTCTTTCTCTGTAATCTCGCTGGGCGAGAAGGTTCTTTTTTAATCAGTTCTACTTTTTGGGAATATCGCGAGTCGATATACCTTTTTTCTTTCACGATCTTCATCTCGTCTTGGCGACAACGTTTTTTTATTACGACCAAAGCATCACAAAGCATAAAAGCGCAAAGCAAAACAAAGCATCGCCCTTTACAACAAACATCCTTCAACACCCTACACACAAAGAAAAAAAATCCTATACCGCAAAAATGGGCAACAACCTTTCTTCTACTTTCATCCCGGATACGTCCAAGGACGTGCTCAGCCCCACGGACCGCACCGCCGACATCATTCTCGGCGTCACCTGGCTGCTCGTCATTTACGCTATGGTCATGATCTGGACGACTTGTGCGCTGGTGGACCGGTGGAAGGGTCCTCAGGATAGGATACGGGTTGGAGGAGGAAGGGTGATGATGGCGTTGGTCATGTCAGCAGCGTGGCCGGCTGTAGTGGTGTATCTTGCCATGGCCAAGTCGTGATGATGATGATGATGAGTAGGACTGGGAAGGAAACAGAGTTGTGAGCGAAGAGAGGGGAAACGAAACGCATTACAGGGCGGTGGTTTGTGGTGGTCAAAGGGATATCCATGGGTTTTTGGAGAGGGAGAGGTGAAGATGTGGTATTGGTTTGATACCGTGCCGTTGGCTGGCAGATGTTTCTTTACGTGTTGTTTTTTTTATGCTGAAAAAAACAAATAATAAATGGTATATTGTATTATATTACAAAAAAAAAGACAAAGACAAGTCTATCCCACCAGAGTGTTACGCCGACTCCTGTCAGAGCGCGTGTCCTTGCGCCCGATGATGCTCTCAAGCGTCTGCGCCAGCGCCTTTGCGTCATATCGCCCTCCCTTGCCCTGTCCATCTTTGGGTCCGTACAGCCTCGTCGTGTCGATTCCCAGCTGGGCAAACAGCCGCTTATCTACGGCGGGACTCGTAGGGCCCTCGATGTAAATGACGTGCGTCACGTACAGCGAATACTCATCCGCAGACGGCCGAGGCAAGCCCCTCGAATCCGCGCAGGCGTTGGCAATGGTGGCGACGAAGTCGAGCCCGGAAAAGGGGTCGCTCGATGGGCCGGTTTCACGATCGGTGGTGCCGTTGAGGACCAGGATCTTGTTTCGGATGTGCGGGCTGGCGATGGCCTCGCCCACGCCCTTGAGCACCAGGTTTGGCACCAGCGACGTGAAGAGCGAGCCGATGCTGTAGATGACCGAGTGCGCGCTGCGGATGGCCTCGAGCACGCGCGGGTTGGCCGGGATGCGCATCTCCTGGCCGTACGGGTTGATGTACCAGATGCGGTCGATGCGGCATGGGAGATCCTCCTCGTCCTGCTTTGAAATGGCAATGGCGGGCCGGCGCAGAGCAGGCAGGCTGCCGGGCAGGTTTGCGTCCTCGATGTCGTGCTCGTCCAGGTCATGGTTCGTCGACAGCGCCGGCGTGCGCGATCCGGAGGTCGGAACCAGACCCGGGCCCGGGAGCGGCACGGCGGCCGTGGGCGCGCTGGGATGCGAGATGTCGTTTTGGCCGGTGATGACGGTGCCGTCGACGAGTCCCGCCGCAATGTGATGGGCAAAGTTGGTGTTGAGCGCCGGCAGAACGGCCACGCGGTCGGGCACGGCGCAGATGGAGCTCAGCAGGCAGATGGCGGCCTCGAAGCTGCCGGTGAAGAGCCTGGCGCCCGTCAGGAACAGGTTGCCGATGCTGGACCCGGAGAAGTCGAAGCGGCTGCTGGGCCGCATGCGCTTGACGACCTCGAGGTTGAAGCTGTTGAAGAAGGACCGGATCAGCTCGCGCTTGGGCGACGAGATGTCGAGCCACAGCGGGTGTGTGCCCTCGACGATATCGAACCACTCGGCTCGAGCTCTGTCGTAGACGGGGGGCAGGCGGTGGTTGAAGAGGAGCTTGATGGCGGTTGTCTCGGGTTTGTTGTCGTTGGGGATGAGACGGACGAGACGAGACCGCACATCTCCGATGCCTTTTTGTTGTTACACATGATTCAAGTTAGAGAGACGTGATTACATGTAATTTGAAGGTTACGGGATTCAATCAATACCTGGTCCTCCGAACACGCGGATAATCTCGCTCGTGCTGCCACCATTGTCCGAGATGGGAATCACGTAGCTCAGCGTCGCCGCACTGGCCGCCCGCACGCCCTCAAACACGTCCACCAGGCTGTTGGCTGCGCTTCCGCCCGAGAAGACGACGATGCCCGTCCTGGGCACGGTGCCGGGGCCGGGACTCGACGAGAGGCGGGACAGCGGCGGCCGCGAGGAGGGTCCCACTGCAGGCTGGGGAAGCTGGAGAGCGTCGTGGACTAGGATTTGGGCCATGGCTAGGCTGGGTGTGAGATGAATCAGGTAAGGCGTAATGAGTGAGATATGCACGAGATGGGTTTGTGGAGTTTGTTGAGAGTGTAGTAGCCAGTTTGGTATGTATGTATGTGAGTGGTGTTTGTGATTACGAGTTGTTGAGAGAGAGTGAGAGTGAGAGCACGTAACGAGTGATGCTTATTCTTACGATTTCACCTCAGCGGCTTGAGATTCTCATCGCTCATTCAATCTGTTCCTCTTAAATACAGTCCTCACTCATGGACAAGTGTCCTGTTGAGAGTCACAGCCCGCCGCTCTCTCATACGTGTCATCTATTGATGATGATGAGTTTGAGAGTAACAAAAATGCGTCGTCTTGGGAGGCTTATACGGGAGAGTTTAATTAACTTGTGGCTGCACAGCCGCGAGCTTCCCTGAATATAGTCAAGTTCATCAGAGGGCGTGGGTACGGCTTAATGACACATTTTGAGGTTGTTGGTTAGAGAGTTTGCCCCGTGATAGTGATGCTCGCTTAATCGCATCAAATTGCCCTTCTCCGCTTTGGCTTCAATGGTTGAACTTTACACCAGAGCAAAAAGAGAAACATTGTGCGCAAGATTCAGCTAAATGAACAAGTCTTGAGCAAAATGCCTCAGTCGCTTAACAATTGACCGTCCATAGAACAGTAATGAGTCGTTCATCGCAGTCGTCAACATTGCCGAAGCTCCATCGGCGCCGCTTGTTGTCCCGGCCTCCGCCAATTGTATCCCGTTCGGTTAACAAAATTTCTGCAACTAGAGTCGTGTCCGGCGTCAATGATTTGACAATATCTTCCTTGGGATTTATAATGACATTCGTAAGATAGAGTTGCATATACGCTTGAAACTGAAACACAACTTGAGTGTTCCAAGTCGCAACTCTCTTCAAAGACTATTATAGCCTTGTCAACTTGCTCTGGCTAGAGTCGGGCACAACGTTGCCTCTCTTGGGCTTAGGTTCGCGCCTTGCCTCGATCTGGAAAATGCTCGATTTCAAGCCGCAGATGCAAACGCCCGCTGATGCGATGCTAGTAGCGGCAGGTGCTGGCTATTGTCGATTCTCGCAGCAGCTGAACGTCCGTTACTCATCGAAGGATTCTGGGCGTTGTCGGTTGTGGCTGCATGACGTTGCGGAAATGTCACTCTTAGTTAAGTGGTCTGTCGATAGTATCATTGTATCGTGGCGATAGTACTCTCGCGGGTTGAGTAACTCGTTTGAATCGCATAAACGTGCTCTGGAATGGATCAACTTACAAATCCAATTTGGTGCATTAGAAATGGGCCTATCTTTGGTGACAAAGTGGGAACTGCGGTATTTGACAAGTTGGAAAAAGAGATATATTGGGCCACAATCTCCATAATGCCCCATCGAACCACCTTGTGACATCTATCAACTGCAATAGTCTTTTTTTCCTCTTTTCAACCAGGCAACCTGAGTAAAGTGTTGCTGGTTCAGCGCAAAAAACAAAACCCAAACATCTTCATCTCCAATTATATCCGCATCAATCCCGGGCAGCTTAAGAATTTCACAATGAGCTCCTTCACTATCCCCAAGACCGTTAAGCAATGGCAAGTTGCTGAATACAATGGCTTTGAGGGACTCAAGTTCTCTGAGCAGCCCCTGCCTGAAGTTGGCGACAACGAGGTTTTGGTTAAGCGTATGTACTAAGCAACTCCTTTACACATCACTCAACGATATGACAAGAATATGAAAAGGAGAAGAGGAACATGATCAATGAAACTATTCAATGCTAACATTCATCCTGCTATAGTCGAGGCTGCCTCTCTCAACGTTAGTTGACCTGCAATTCGCTTTCTATTGCGTTGTATTACGTACATGTCTCCTATATAGTTGCTGACTTTGACTACAACAGTACCGCGATCTCATCATCGCCAGGGGTGAGTACCCCTTCGGCATGGCCCCAAATGTCGTCCCCGGATCTGATGGTGCCGGCACTGTCGTCTCCGTCGGCAAGAGCGTCACCCTCTTCCAGCCCGGCGACAAGGTCATCACTCTCTTCAACCAGGCTCACCTGGGCGGAAATTTGACCCCCAAGACCATCGCTACCGGAACTGGAGGTGTCCTAGACGGCGTTCTCCGCACCTATGGCGCCTTCAACGAGAACGCTCTTGTGCGCAGCCCCTCCAACTTGACTGCTCTTGAGGCCTCTACCCTTCCCTGCGCTGGCTTGACTGCTTGGAACGCTCTGTTCGGCTCTGCCGACCACATCGTCAAGGCCGGCCACTGGGTTCTCGTCCAGGGCAGCGGAGGTGTCAGCATCTTTGCTCTGCAGTTTGCAAAGGCTGCGGGTGCCAGGGTTATTGCCACCACCGGATCTCCCGCCAAGGCCGAGCAGCTGAAGAAGCTTGGTGCCGACCACGTCCTCAACTACAAGGAGGATCCCAACTGGGGCGAGACGGCCAAGAAGCTGACCGGCGGCCGCGGCGTTGACCACGTCGTGCAGGTTGCCGGTGCCAAGGAGATGGAGCAGAGCATTGCCGCCGTCAAGATGTGCGGTGCCATCGACATCATCGGCTTCCTCGCTGGAGGCGGAGACGAGAAGGAGCCTAGCTTCCTGCGATGCTTGTCCAGCCTGTTCACTGCTCGTGGTATCCTTGTGGGCAGCCGTGTGCAGCTGGAGGAGTTGGTTGAGGCGATTGAGGCTCACCCTGAGACGCTGAGGCCGGTAGTTGACGAGAAGGTGTTTAAGTTGGAGGAGCTGAAGGAGGCGTATGAGTACCAGTGGTCGGGCAAGCACTTTGCCAAGGTTGCTGTTGAGATTAACTAAAATGACTGCTTTCTAGCTTGAGCCTGATGAATAAAGAATAACGAATAAAGATGAACAACGTGGACATACTTTGCTAAACTGCTGAGTGTTTGTTGAGAATGGACTATCACGTACGTAAGCGATCTAGACACATCGTGTTGGGAATTGGGCATGTTGTGCTCGTCAAGCTACTGAACAAGTTGGTTGCACAGAAGTGAACTTTATGAATGGAAACTTGGAATAAGACTTTTCAACCATGGAACTCAACGCTGCGGTTTGCAGCCTTTGCCACTCTTTCATCATTGCATAGGACAGAGTGCTAGTGTGTTGTTAGCTTGTTTGCCTTGGTAAACTGAACACCGCAGGATGATCATGATGGCACAGACTTCGGAGTCTTTACTTTATTCACCTTGTTGTCAGCCCCTCTGATTCCAGAACGAATCCAACTCATGTCATCTGATCGTTCATAAATGTGCCCCATTGCATAAGCGCATAGACTAGACACAACATGGGTAGCTAACATTGTGCCCTTTTTTTTCACTGAGTGTCGAGAGTGGGCGTACAGCATGAGGCAGCTGCAGCTGTGTTATAGCTGAATACGTTTTACACCGATTTCGGAGCTAACATGCTACTTTGGTGATTGAAAGCGTCATGGTGAGAGGCGATCATCTTTGTGCGTTGCGAAATGACGAATGCAATCGTTGTCAATATGTAATTTTGCCTCGCTGGCGCTGTTATTATCTCATTAACTAATTATCATTGATGGATCCGCCATCAGTGTTGTATAATGTATATGTACATGTATGCATCATCATAAAAGGACCGTGGCATAACAACCGTTACCCATTATTACCCAAAAGCCGTGATCCTGGAAAATGACCAGCCCGATAACCCCATAATGCGTTCCGTGTCAATCAATATGCTTGTTGTGTTCATGTCCGGTTCCCACAAATCAGTCCAGTGTAATCCTGATTCCAAAAAACGTGAAACTCCACCATGATGTAAGGAATGAAAAAAAGTGTAAATAAATGGTGCTGGCAAAGTTGCGGTGAGGAAAAAGAAGGTAGGGAGGACCCTTTAGTCCTTGTAGTCGCACTTCATGCTCCAGGCTTTCCAGCCGGCCTTGTTGTCGAAGCAGTGTCCCTTTGTGAAATCCTTCTTGCCCTTGGTGCACTTGTCGTCGGTGTAAGCCGTGACTACGAGATGCGGGTTAGTAAACAATGTCTTAGATTGGGCATTCCAGCGCTCGTGGTTTTCCTTACATGTGCAGCCCTTGTTAATGTCTGTCAGGCTCAGAGACTTGGGCTCACTGTCGTTGAGGCCCTTGCATTCGCCATTCTTGAAGTCGTCATCAATGACGGTCCAGACGCCGAGGTTGCCGTCGTGGCAGCCCTCGGCGCTGTAGAGGCGGAAGTCTGCAACGTGAATGTTGCGGGGGATGAAGAGGGCGTTGGAGCCGGCAATGAGGGTAGTGGCAGCGGCGAAGACGGCGAAGAGTTGCATCTTGACTGAGAGAGTTGTGAAATGGATTGAAAGTGTTGAAGGGGGAAAGATGATGATGAGGCGTATGAGGTTGAGGCGACAGGTGAGGGGTTGGTTGGAAAGCTTATTGTAGCTGTATAAGTTGGTTGATTGCTTCTGTTTGATGAGAGCTCAATTTAAGTCTAGATGCTTCTCAGCTCGACTCTTTATACCCCTCTGGAACCCCGGACAAGGCCCATCTAGAACTTTGATCCTCGGCCAGACCAAGGCCAGGCCGATCTCTGACGAAAAACACGGCGGAGCGACACGAAATGCAACCACGGCATCCGAAATAGTGCAGTGGAGCTGCGCAGCTGCAGTGTTCCTCCCGGATACGATGTGTCTTCGGTCTGCTCAGCTCGACCCACGCACTGTGTATCTAATGGAGCTTTTCTATCATCCATCGAAACGGACACAGATTCTACACCCAAACATCCCATATAACAGAGCCAACAACGCCATGACCTTGTCTCCCCTCATCCCTCAAAACTGGAGCCACAGTGCGCAGCCAAAGAGCCCCCCCGCGTGACCCAAAACTCACAAGGTTCTGCTGGCTCTGGTCCCTCTTTTTGTCTGCTTGCCGCCAGTTGACAGATAGAGTTCGAGTCCAAAGAGCACCGCCGATCACCTCTTGTCCCCTAAAAAATAACGAGGTTGGGCGAAGCGAGCTGCCTTTTACTCCACTGGAAGCCGGACCCTCGCCTTTTGGTCCCGCGTTGCCGCTTTCCGCAGCTCTTCGGACGCCTCGGTGGCGATTTGCTGTGCTATGAGTCGATCGATCATAGGGGTGCTTTTTTCCAACAGTCTTGTCCGCTTTGTGCTCCGTGTCCAAGGCGGTGTTTTACATGAATGCGAGCTTTGGTCTTCTGATAGCCCCGCGGAGGCGTCGTCGTGTGGATCGGAACTTGACATCACCGTCTTGCTAGGGACTGAGACATAACGTGATGCTGCTGATCCCTTGCGTTAAGCATACGGTTACTCGTAACGTGGTTGTTTGATGCTAGATCCAAGCACCATCTGTCGTGATTACTCAGTGGATACAATCAAGCAAGATGTCTTGTCTTTCTTCGTGTTTGGTTCAACCTCCTCGGCATTACCGCGCCCTTTGCGCCACTGGGATGCCGTGTTACCACCAGCACAGCCATCCACGATAAATGCAGTCTTTTATCATGCATGTCCGTCTACAAATGGCGAAAGCAGAGCAAAACAAACAAACCAGCTCCCGAGAGCTCAAGGGAACCAGCCCCCGGTTGCCAAGATGAGGTCGTGGAAGCTTGCATGTTGCCATGGGAGCCGAGACCGACGGCCCATGCCACAGCATCTGCGCCCAAAGAACGGCCGAGCCTTGAGAAGATGCGTGCACGCCTGATTCATGTGATATTACACCTCGGTGAAGGAGCGAGGAGTCGCTATATACGGATTACGGAGTAGGTGTATATGCAAAAGCACAAGTAGGATCGCCCGGCGTGGGCTGACGTCTAAATATAGGCAGTGCCTCGCAATTGCTCTACCCTAGACGTCATAATATGGACTGATGTGGAACTGTTATTACGTTGGTTTAACGGACTTTGATGCCTGGAGCAAGCTTGACTCGCGGAATGGGCATAGTTGACATAGTTTTGGTAGCTTGAAGAATTGACGCCTCATTGAATCCTCCGCTCCTCGACTAGCTGCTAAGTCGAGAGACGGCCTTGGGAATTGAGTTTGACGGCCGTGAAGCTCTAAGTGGAATAGAGCTGGATTGGAGCTCACCTCGGAGATTTATCCGAATCATGTGCATTCTTATTTCGTCGATACACTATCCTCTAATGGCAGTTGATGGCAGCCACTATAATGGCATACTACACCATTGGCGACAAATCAAGATGTGTAAAGAAATCTATCCTGATTGGCTAAAAGATGGCAGTCAGCTACTGCATTGCTGCTTTGGACATGATTCAACTCGTCAATAATTTTACTGGGTATGCAGGTCTTAGTACCAAACCCTTGGGATGCTATAGAGTCTATGAAATGATGCATGTCTGATGTGGGCGAATCGGCAGACGCTCCGAGAAATGTTACCGATCAAAGGAGCAAATGCTGTTATGAACTCGTCTTGTTTACAGGCAGGCGAGCTTTGACTGTTCTCGATCGCCCCGTAGTTCATATAATTTTAGGATGCCGATTATCAACTGCCGCCAAAAATAACAAATGTTTTGCTCCTCAATCTTTGTACGGCTAAAATTATAATTGAAAGGGATTCTGCAATGTCCATAATGTGAACACTAGATAGAATAAATATAGAAAAAAGGGAAAGGTTGAACGAAATTACAAAGCAGTTATACACTGGTAGGCAGGCATGTTTTCTTTGTGTTTCTGTAATGCTTTGAAGTGCATTGATCTGATCAGTGTTCTATTTTGAGAGTGCTCAATGCACGGACAAAACGACCTCTTGTTTCTCTAGCTTCTATTTTGAGCTTGCTTTATGCACGGACTGTATGATCTATTGTTTCTCCAAGTGTCATCATAAACCATAGCAATAAGGCTTCAGTTCTCTTGATATCATCTGTAAACAATTTGATTGTGCTTGAGCCGTTCTCAGCACACTTACAAAGGACAAATGATGATACAAAGGCCAATTCATGAACTCAACCATTCCGTAAATACACATTCTATGAACAACACTCAATTATCTTGATGCCAGCATGGGTGCTCACAACTATAAATTATCATGGATGAGCCTCGTTTCAATCCATCTCAATCACTCTCAAGCTTCTACATTTCTACACCCGATCATCACAAGAACCAAATTCAGCTCAAGCACTCTCAAGTTTCTACACTCGACAACGTGATTACAAGCACTAAATCATCTCAACCACTCTCAACCTGACGACGTGATCACAAGGATCAAATTCATCTCAAATCGACTTGCTAACATCTCTTCATTCAAAATGGCTGAGAACAACACCCCCTTCGTCTCTGAGGACTGGCATGAGGAGTTCGACAACCTCAACACCTTCAAGCGGGGTGTAGCATCTACCAGTTCCAGCGTTTACGGTAATGACGATTCCGGCGACGAAGACTCTAGCGATTACGCGAGTGATGACTCTCGCCATGACGACGGCTATGCCAGCGAACACTCCAGCGCCGACGAACTCAACCTCAACGCCTTGGGCATTACTGGTTTGAGCAACAGCGGCCCCAGCAGCAAGTATTCCAGCAGCCGCCCTTCAAGCAGGGACTCCAACTCCGTCGCTGGTTCGGAGATTTCCAACGAACAAGTCCTCGACAATGCGCCTCTCCTAGGAGGTTTCCCATTTCTTCCAGACTTTCCCGAGGAATTTGTCAATCTCTTCAAGATTGTTAACCGCGAATCCGTTCCAGGGGCTCTCAGCGTCGACATGGTGGCAGAACTCGGAATTATTCTCATCTTGCCTCCTCGATTCGTCCGACCAGGCATGATCACCCGACCCTATGATGCCACTCAATCGCCCGGGGAAGGTTTCCGTCTCTCCATGGCCTTCGCTCCTAACGGAAAAATCACCGGAGAATTGGCTGATGCAGCATTTGCCATTGAGATTCATGATGCCGAAAAGTATCAGGGCAGCATCGGTAATGGACGACGCTGGGAGACTGTGAAGCATATGCTCGAGGAGATGCGTGCGTCGCTTTATCCCTCGCGTGAGTCTGATGAGTGACCTTGACGGCCACCGTTTCTCGCTATTTAGAAGCGAGAATGAAGCCACCATTTGCGTTCTTGCTGGCCAAGACGGGAGAGAATGGGCATAGTTTTGGTTTTGGTTTTATTTG
Organism: Trichoderma harzianum CBS 226.95; assembly: GCF_003025095.1. Lineage (NCBI taxonomy): Eukaryota > Fungi > Ascomycota > Sordariomycetes > Hypocreales > Hypocreaceae > Trichoderma > Trichoderma harzianum. The sequence goes on along the minus strand of NW_020209250.1, from coordinate 1,848,101 downwards.
TATTGCTTAGTTGTGGACATTTGGTTTTAGTTTTGTTTGTATTGCTTGGTTGTAGAGATTCGTTTGGCTGGCTTGTTGAAAGCCATAGACACACTCGTTATTAATAAACATTCCGGAATGTTTTTGCTTTTAAAAAAATAATAGAACCCTTCCATCTCTTTTCCCCCCGTGATGTCTTCCAATTTGACTGTCCGGTTTTCCACTTGCTCACCACATTCCACGCTTGCCCACTCCTTGCGCCAGTTCCAGCAACAGCCGCATGAGGACATGGATTATCTGCAACAGGATACAAATTCCAACGCTGACACCAGACCAGAAGGTCGGTAGACGATCGTTTTCATCGCACATTTGATGCTTTCCTTGGTCAGCTACATAACTGGCAGTTTCGACCCTTGACTCCATTGTTGGTTCGGCTGGAGCGGCGACGGTGGTGGTGGCTGGATGGGATGCACTTTGGCCAGAAGTAGTGCTCTGAGTAGAATTACGACGACCATCGGTCGTGTATGAAGCGGTGGTGCTCGAAGCGGTGGGATGTTCAGATGGTATAGTGCCGTCTGCAGGATCTTGCGGGGGAGACCACGGAGGGGACGGGGGAGCGCTGTGTTGCATAGGAGGGCGTGAGTAATTGAGACGGGAGTTCCACCAAGTCACTCGTTCATGTCTCGGGCAGAAAAAGCTGGATGGAGGATTGATGGCACAATTGCAATCTCGGAAGTTGCATTTCTCTGTGAGGTTGAAAGAGTTAATGGAGAGGAGGCTATATAGTGACTTGCAACGGAGACTCACCACTGGGGGATACAGGCGTGGATGATGGTTGCTCACAGCATCTTGCATAGGGGGGCGTCGCATACCCCGAGCCTGTTACTATATTAGCATTTTGGAAGGAAATGATTCCCAGTTATATACATGCCTTGATTGTTGGAATTTGCCCGATCCCAATCTGTTGTTGTGTCAGAACCAAGAGTCACTCCATATAAAGCATATCAAAAGGAGGGAAGAAAGAAAACTCATTACGCTTCTCGCAATACTTGTACGTGGTCGTCTCGCCGTTGTGCCTCGTGGACTTGCGTTCTCGGTTGCAATATTCAACTTTGCAAGTCTTGCGTTTTGAGCTGTGACTCTTGGAGCGCCGGCTGCTGGATGAATGTTCGCGGCCCATGATTGAATCCTCGGTATGTAGCGAATAGTTGTACTTGAGCAGTTGCCAGGAAGTATCCCAAAGGAAGATCACCTGATGGAACGATAAGTGAAAACTGATGAAGCTCAAAGGAAACAAAACACTCAAAATTGAGGATTATAGCTGTTGGATTAACCGGATGCTTTTGTCTTGATATATACGCCGCGCCCTCATGGCGATACATGATTCTCTGTGACTTTCATGCCAAGGCCAATTCAACAACCGCGCAAAGTAAAACTTCTCCTTTGCTCCATTCCTCAAGTGAAGTTATATAATGTCTTCATTGCCGAAAGGCAACCTGCAGATGATGCTGATGATATTGCGGGTTGACGAACACGGCAGCCACTTACATGCAGACCGGCGATTTAGACAAGACAGCGCATGGTTTCTGAGCTATTCACCGAATTCGCGATACCGGAAATACCGGAAATGCTAGATACGGTATACCCAGATTGATCTACATCCTGCCAAAAGAAATCGATTCACCTAATCAAGTGGTGCCTATACTTGTCCATGACCTGTTTGTTAACGTCAGGTAATGCCTCCATGCTCACACCCGCCATGCATATAAATGTGAATCTGGTTCATCAGCCACCATCCAAACGCCGCAAAACAGCATACAAAAAACTCAATTCACTTCCCAAAAACAGCCAACGCCTCAATCAATAGCCCTCCCATAGCCGACCCTCCTCAACGGAAACTAGACGGTTGCTCTCCGCCCCCACAAGCCACAACATGCCTCCTCACGTTGAACAGAATAATGAACTTTCAACGGCCACCACATGAGAGAGAATACCAATAGCAACGCTGAATCAGCCAAAAAAAAAAAAACAGCCACCCCCAAACACCCGGAACATGGAGTAATTTAAAAGACACAAACCCAAGAATTCGGGCAAATAAAACGCCCCAAGTGCCCACCCCCGGGTTCCTCTCCGCACCGAGCTAAGCCAAGGATGAAAGAAGAGACATTTTGATCCATTCATTTTTTTTCCCCGCAGCATTTTCTCCATCAAATGATAAGCTGCGTCTAACTTGCATGCGACCACACTTTACCCCGGGGTCACACCATAGATAGGCATAAAGTAATAGGAAATCTCGGGATGGGGGAAATATAGCCTGTTTGCATGGGGGCATGCACTTACTCGTACAGCACGAGTTTTGACTTGCTCGGATGAATTGGGTCGGCGCTCATGTACGTGTATGTAAATGCAGCTCAGCCCCGGATTACGTCAAAACTTGCAGTCGCCTCACCTGGAGACCTGAATCTCACGACTTTTTTTTTCACCGTAGTGTTGAGGGCTTTTATTCTTTATTCTGCATACCTCGTTTGTTTCTCTCTTCGTTCTCATTGTTTCCCGTTCCTATCTGTATATTCCGGTCTCGCCAGCCTGGAATCCCCTCATCATCCGTTCCCGTCGATAGTAGAATCGCCCATGCTCAATCCCAGCTCCTAACAAAATCCCCATGCAAACACTCGCATCCAGCAGCCCATCATGACGCGCCTCGGCACATGGAGGGCCACCTACCTCGTCGCCCTGTCATGTGTCGGCTCCTTTCTCTTCGCCTACGACACGGGCATCGTGGGCGGCGTCCTGACGCTACAGTCCTTCCAGCGAGACATGGGCTTCAGCGACGGCGAGCAGGAGAATGTCGCCTCACTGTCGGCCAGTCTGCTGCAGGCGGGAGGTACGTATATAAATATATATGTATATATCTTGGGCCGAAGCCGAGTCTGCCTAATTGATACGAGTTCTGGGTTCTAATTGGGGGTTCTGAATCTTGTAGCCTTCTTCTCGTGCCTGTTCGTCTGGCCGTTTACCGCGCACTACGGCCGAAGATGGGCTCTGGCGGTGGCATCGCTCATTTTCAACATTGGCGCCGTGCTGCAGCTCTTCTACCAGCAAGGAATCGCGACCTGGTACGCCGGGCGTACGATATCCGGCATTGGCGCAGGTACATACAACTCATACACCCATACACACACACTTACATGGCCGATTACAATCACTCCGAGACTAAAACTTAACTGACTGAATTACAATTCCTCCCAAAAACAGGCGTCGCAACCGTCATCATCCCCATGTACTCGGCCGAAATGGCCCCCAAGGAAATCCGCGGCCAGCTCGGCAGCCTCTTCCAGTTCTTCTTCACCCTGGGCGTCGCCGTCAGCTACTGGGTCGACTACGGCGCCGCGCAGCACATCGAGCCGTCGACGGCGCAGTGGCGCATCCCCGTGGCCCTGCAGCTGGTGCCCGGCGGCATCCTGGGCCTGGGCATGCTTTTGACCAAGGAGAGCACGCGGTGGCTGGCGCAGCACGACCGGCACGAGGAGGCGCTGCAGTCGCTGATCTGGGTGCGAGGCGGCGACAGTGTTGAAGTGCGGATGGAGTTTCATGAGATTGTGGCGGGCATTGAGGAGGAGGAGAGGCAGACGGCTGGCGTTACGTGGAGGGAGTATTGGCTACCGGCGAACCGATATCGCATTTTCCTGGCCGTAACTCTCCAGATTGGTAGGATCCTGCTTTGCTGTGTGAAGGTTTGCATTGATAAGTTCCAACATGCTGACCTTGGAGAATAGGCGCCCAGATAACGGGAAACACTTCCCTGGCATACTGTACGAACGAGCCCCAATCTCATCTGATATCGTCTCTCATCCCATCTACACCATTTGCTAACACTCTCAACCCCCCTCGCACATAGTCTCTCCTCAAGTCTTCCAAGCCGTCGGCGCCGGCCAAAACGCCCTGCTCCTCAGCGGTTTCTTCGGCGTGTGCAAGGTCGTCAGCTGCGCCTTCTTCCTGCTCTTCCTCGTCGAGCGCATCGGCCGCCGCTGGTCCCTGCTGGCCGGCTCATTCCTCATGGGCATGTACATGTTCATCATCAGCGTGCTCACGCAGCGGTATCCGCCCATGGGTAATGGGACGTTGACGCCGCCGGCCATTGCGTCGATTTCGATGATTTTCCTGGAAGCGAGTGAGTGGTTTTTTCCCCTCCCTTTGTTCTTGTTTATATGATGCGGTGTGGGATGCCGTCAGATGATGGCTGCGTGTAAGTCAAAAAGTCGGAACATCCAAAGTTGCTAACATGGAAACGCAATGCACAGTGACGTTTAACATATCGTGGGGTCCCATCCCATGGGTAAGTCTTCCATGGAATATCTCTTCCAGCCCCGCTTCGGTCAGATTTCCATTCGCTAATCAGAGATGCAGCTGTATATGAGCGAAATCTTCCCGACAAGAGTCCGCGAAGGAGGCATCGCCGTCGGCGCAGCAACGCAATGGCTGTTTGGCTTCACGCTGTCCCAAGTGACGCCCGCCGCCGTCAACAATCTCCGATGGAAAGCCTTTCTCATGTTCTGCTGCTTCAACTGGGCGCTGGTGCTGTACACCTGGTTCTTCATCAAAGAGACAAAAGGCCTGTCTCTGGAAGAAATGGACATCTGTGAGTTACCCAAACCTACAACAACCCAAACTAATAACCTCAAAACGTGCATCGTTAGCTAATCGGGAAATTAAAAAAGTGTTTAATGCACGACGCACACCGATTAGTGTGCTGGCGTATCGCCATGATGATAAATCGTCAGATGACGACGTGTGATTGGCCGCCTGAGTTCTGGATGGCCTTTTTTTTTCTGACTCTGCATGCCTTCTTTATTCTTGAGCAAATCGGGGGGCTGCATGGACTTTGGCTATACGATGATTGATCCCTTTGTAAGCGGCTTGAGATGATGAATAATATTAGTTTTGGTCCAATTCGGCCTTTCGGCCTTTGCCGAGAGCGACCGGCGGTGCTAAATCCAAACCCAACTCTGAGCTAGCTCTTGACTGAACCCCGAAACCGAGATGTTGATACGTAGCTTCACATATTCTTTGCAGTTCTTTTCCTCCTCCCATGTCGTGCATCTTGCGAACCTGCTAGCCTGATACATCTCACCGGGAAATATCATTGATGAAAGCGTCGCTGGTTTCGCTGTCCGGTTGTCGCCTCTCCGGGCCGCTCTACCGCAGCCGAGGTGGGTAATGAATGCCCCCTTCATCACAAATTGGACGTCATAGGGCTGGTCTAAGAGGAAACATGTATTAGTTGCTGCGCATATATACTCAAAAGGAGTGCAGCCCAGTCGAGCTGTATCAAATCGACTTCAGCCGGTTCTGGGGTCTTATAGGCGGCAGTTGAGCTCAAAAGCGTTCACAGGCTGTAGTCGCCACCTCTCGACCACCGTTAATACAGGGCAAACTCCATCAAAAGACAACATGTCTTGCGTCTCACTCATCCTGACACCGGACGTGCTTCTGAGCGTTCGGGAGTTCTGGTTCGAGCACCTGGCAGGTCCAGATGGCCTCGTCATGCCCAGCACAGAGGAGAACAAGAGATGGTTCTTTGGCGGATCAGAGTTTGACAAGCTATGCGTGTAAGTCATCGCCATCTTACCATCCTATTTTCTTCACATCTCAAGCTGACCTTGATACTCGTCATCTCCGTAAAGTGAGCGCTTCGCTCCTACTCTAGAAGCCATCCGCAAGGAGGGCATCAAATCAGGCCACGACATCATCTACGCCCTGCAACCCAGAGACGCCCACGACTGGCTCAGCCTGGTGCTTCTACTAGACCAGATCCCGCGCAACTGCTACCGTGGCGAGAGCTCGGCCGTCGTCTTCAACTATTACGACAGCATGGCCCGCGACATCGCGCTGGAGGCGATTCAGCGCGGCATCCCCGACGAATGGCCCGAGATTCGCTGGCGGTTCGCCTGCCGCGGCTGGTTCTACGTGCCGCTGATGCACTCGGAGGACGTCGATCTGCACGAGCTGGCGGTGCAAAAGTATCAGGCGTTTGCCCGCGACGTCGAGAGCCTGCTGCTACCCGACGCCAACTCCAATATCAACGGCGACGAGTCCGATGTCGCTCACGAGTACCGGATCACGGCGCAGCGAGTGATGCAGGCGAACCCCAAGGTGGCCAAGGAGTATGGCCAGCTGAACTTGAACTTTGAGAAGAGGCACTGGGCCATCATCAAGCGGTTTGGACGGTACCCGCACCGGAATCTGGTCCTGGGGCGGGAGACGACGGACGAAGAGCGCGAGTATCTGGAGAATGGGGGAGACACGTTTGGAGGGTGATTGAAGATTTGATGCTGCATGATGATGATCACATGATATCGTGTATACTTGTACATACCTACCTACTCCGTACTCGTACAATGTCTTGGACAGAATCTCAACTATACGCACTAGATCCTCGTGTCAGCGTATTGCGTATTGTATTGTAATATTTTAAAAACAAAACTCAATTCAATTCAAACTCATCTCATCTCATCTCAAATCATCACAATCAATCACACATGCACCGCCCAGAGCGTAACTCAGCCTCTCCCGCCATCAGCACCAAATATTGTCCCGACGCGCCACGGCCTCCGGAGCAACTTGGCCGCTGAAGAATCGGGCAATTTTCCTCCCATCATTCCCATCTTTAAAGCCTCGGCACCCACTGGTCACACTTCTCGTCACCCAAAAACACACTGATTTGGAGAACCCAATAAGGCTCTAGCCTCAATCTGCCTGCCTCCAATTTCGGGTTGGGCTGTCAAATCGATTCAATCCCAATTTTCTTTAGCACAAAGCTCGCCATTCGCTGTGATTCGCCCAGCGCAGTCCCCTTGTTGCATCGCTGTCCTCTTTCTCACACCTTGTACAGTACACACAAAACCTCACACACAAAACACCCAATTTCCGAATCCTTCTCTCTTTTCCTTTCTTTGCTTTCTCGCGTTTGGGCTTGTTGTCGTGTTTTTGTGTTTTGTTCAATTGGGCATCCCCACGCTAAATCTCGGGAAACCCGCCGCTTATTTTTGCCCCTCCCCCTCAATTCCCACCCAATTTCTCATCTCATCCTCATAAAACTTCGTGATACTCACGTAAACAAACCAAACCAAACCACCAAAAAAGAAACAAACCCATTAAACCTCCCCCCAAAAATGGTCACCACACGCGCCGCCTCCTCTCGCGCCGCCAGCGTCGAGCCCACCGCCTTCGTCCCCGCAACCCCCTCCGCCAAACGCTCCTCCAAAACATCCGCCACCAAGTCCTCCAAATCATCCGCCTTCACCCACGTTCCCACAACCGCCACCCTCGCCTGGCTCGCCATCTCCCTGCCCCTCGTCATCTGGGACACCGGCTACGTCCTTCTCCGCCCGCTGTCCATGCCCGGCGGCTCCCTCCACTGGCCCATCTGGGCGCCCTACAAGCTCTACGGCGAGGTCGATCACATCTACGGCTTCAAGGCCTTCAACGCCGGAAACGGCTTCACCAGCGCCCAGGGCTTCCTCAATGCCGTCGAGACCCTGCTTTACCTCTGGTACTTTGCCGCCTGGTTCTTCTCCGGCAAGCGCTCCTCTGCTGGAATCAAGGTCTTGAGCGGGAGGGCTGGTGCCTGGGCTACTCTCATTGGCTTCAGCGCCGCTGTCATGACGCTTAGCAAGACGGTTCTGTATTGTAAGTATTTTCGAGATACCCCGTAAATAAAATAAAAACAGATAGAAAAACTCAAAATGATGTAAATCAAACTAACGGCAGACAGGGCTAAATGAGTACTACAGTGGCTTCGACAACATCGGCCACAACCCCCTTCAGGATCTCATCCTGCTCTGGATCATCCCCAAGTATGTTCAAACTCTCCAATTCATTCGTGAAACCCACTAACTCGTTTAAAAAAGCGGTGCTTGGCTCGTTGGCCCGACCTACATGATCTGGTCCATCGGCAGCGACCTGGTCAGCGGCCTTGACCCCGCCTCACGCTCAAAGAGCGAGTAAATGCATGTATTAAAACACTGTTTCAAAATATCTTGGCCATGGCACGGCATGACATGGCATGTGCTCTCAGTCTTGTAACGCGGTTAATGGGGGACATGATTGGTAACAGAGGAACGTGTATGTATATGTATATATATGAGTCTGTATGTATACCCGCAATGCGACGAATACGAAGAAATGACCTCGGCTTGCATCGACACTTCAAATAACTCTCGTAGTAAAAAAATAATTCAACTTCAAGTCTAAGAGGCAATGCGCGCTCTTTTGTAACCCGATTTTGTACCATATCCCAGGACTTGGAAACAGAAAAAGGAATGTCCAATACAAAATGAATGACAGCCAGAGAAAATGGTATCGTAAGCGTGTCAGCCGACACTGGGTATCAACCAAAATATGCAACAAACATAAGAAAAGAAAAAAAAAGCAAAAGAGAGAATAAATACCAAAAGTTGCTTTTCCACCATTGAAGAAATCATTTCCTGCTTCTTTTCCTTCTCCCCCTGCCCAAGTTCACATCATCTCATTATTCCCAATCATATGGATGCATGTATGTGGGCTAACTCATATCAGTAAGTCCTCCCAAATCAGAATATTGTGCCCAGGCGTCGTTCATATTAGCTTCAGCCTCTGTCTCAGTCCCGTCCATAAAGGCTAGCATTATGGACCAATCATCGGAATCCCTCCGGCTGGGAGTCCACGTTTCTTCGCTGATGCTGTTTTCACGAATGCGGACGGAAATGTTCTTGGCTTCAAACCCAAAATTCTTCCGTCGAAGGTCTCCGAGCATCGTGTAGCGTCGTTGCAGGGCGGTTGGCGCCGGCGCCGACCGCGCGGGCTCTAAACTTCTTCGTTTTCTCTTGACGTCTTCTTTCCTGTCAACCGCTCCTGAGTAGCTGTGGAGCCCCGCCGCTAAGCTCCCCAGTTCGCCGGAAATGGCGCTGGCTGATGCCGAACGCGGCAGATCCAGTCTTACCGGGGCCTTGTCTTGTGGACCCCAGCGGGCGAGCATCATCTCAAGCTCCAGGGCGGCGTCCGTCGTGGGCGTCGTAGGACTGGACAGCGCGCTCGTGGAAAGCGTATCAATCGTGCTGCTCATGCTCTCGGGCACTGACGAGGCAGTGGTGCTCGAGCTCGAGTTCGATTGAGACGACGCTGTCGAATCGCTCCGGCCCGCCAGTGCGCCCTTCATCATCAGCCCCTCATCCTCCGGCTCTACCGTGACTGCTTGTGTCCCGTTCCCATAGCCTTGTACGACAATCTCGTGGTACAATGGCTTCGCCGGCGCCGGCGGCGTCGACGGCTGTGATGCCGACATGGAGCTCCTCCTGAATTTCCTTAGCGACCTGCGGATGGTTGAATTGCGCCTCAGGCAGTTGGAAAGAGAGCTCGATCGAGAAAGGGTTGCAGGAGACGAGCTGTCCGACAGAGTCGACATGGATGGATTGCGGCTCTTGTTGTGCGTCAATGCGAAGTAGTCAATATCGGGCTTGATCTCTATCCTTTCCACCGGAGTTTCCTGTATCTTGGTGGCCCGCTTGGTCACGAGGTCGTCATCGGCCACAATGTCTGTCTGGATCCGCAGGGGTTTCTTCGTCTCGTGAGATGCTGATGACCATGGAGGGGTGCCATTCATCGAGACCGTGAGGTGGTAAGACGTCTCCTCGCCCCGCACCTCTGCCGGTTTTCGTGTTGCACCGCGTAGGACTTGGTGGACTGCATAAACCAGGATCCATCGCACCTTACGAGCCTCCAGCAGTGAAATCTTCTCGCTCTTGTCGGCCTTGCTGGGAGAAAGAATGGCATCCTCTTCAAATCTGCGGTATGCCTGTACGAGGTCGTTCTTGAAACACTTTTCTGTCCAGTTGGATGCCGTGATTAAAGCCGCAATCGTGACTAACCGCTGTCCAGGGATGACCTTTTCAACAAATGGAAGCTTTGAGAGGCGACGGAGCCCATCATTAGGAACCTCAAGCTGAGGCAGCTGAGGCAGGGGATGCTGCAAGGGCTCGAATTTGTTGTTTTCGTTGAATGTCTGGACAAGCTGCTCAGTACAGATGCCGCCGACCGCCGTTGATGGTATGATATCCGATGCAGTATAGCTGTTATCCACAAGAAGCTCATATAGGGCATCAAAATCCTCTGCCATTATGCTGAGTACATCTGCGTTGAACGTCTTGGGAGGATAGTAGCCGAACTTGGCTGAGTAAAAGGACAGCAGAAAGCTTCGGAACCTCTCGAGGTGGGCGCGGGTCCCGACTGGAATTCCCAGATTCGTTTCCGATAATTCTTCGTCGAGGAAGCTCCTCAGTCTATTGGATGTCTGCTGCAGCATTGCGTTCATTTCCAAGCGTGCCCTGCGGACAAGTGTTCGCGATACCGCACTGATAAGCTGTCACATGAGACAAAATCAGTGCCTAGTTCGCAAGAGAAATAATGCATCAGAAAGAAAAAAAAAACGACGGGATTATTCCCTACCTGGTACTCTGAAGTGTAAAACAAGCGGTCATGCATGCCAACGCAATGAGCAAAGGCCTGTTTATACAAGTCATTCAGCTGAAATGTTTCTGCCAGGTAAAGGGCCGCGGTGGCGTGGACAGGTATCTCAGCCATGTCGAGGTACTGCGTGTGGCGCATATACTTGAGCAAATCATCCACGTTGCTTTCCGGAGAGGACCTGAACTCGCGCATGGAGCGAAGGAGTGTGACGAGTGCGCTTCCCAGATTTTCGCCGACGATTGGCCTCCCTAGAACCCACGCAAAAAGATTTCTGAAAGCCAGATGATAGCGCTGTGCCTGCTTTTCGGTGGCATGAGGGGGGGCCGGAATATACAGCTCAGCCGTCGACCTAGGATGCAGCTGATCCCATCTCTCAATCTCCTGCGCCGTCCTGGATGCAAGACCCTCCAGTACCAGGAACTTTTCGAGGAGTGGAAGGCATCCCGCTAACAGCAGAGCCGCAAAGGGCAGCTTGAAAGACGGCCCGCGCTTTGAATCACCCTTGGCATAAAGGTGGACAAGGCAGTTGCCGTTGCGCTCCCAAATCTCGGGATCCTATAGCAATGCAATGCCACACCGGTTAGACTGCTGTTAACACGCCATTGGCGCAGGGACAGGCGTTTCCATTGGGCCAATGCGACTCACTCTTCGTAGCTCGTCCCAGTCCCTACACGTTTTGCTGGCACCATCCCAACGCTTGAGCGGCACCGGCTTGCCATCCTCTCCAATCGAAAGGCCGCGAGCCCTGCGGACGCTGCTTGATCGTGCTCTCGGGCCGGCCATCAGAGGCGGGAAAGACGTTGGGGAGTGGAGTTGATGCTGCCCGCAAAAGACGGACGGTTGTTGGTGTGCGGGCTGTGGACGAGACAGGCCCCAGGTTGTTATATATGGTGGTGTGAGTTTATACCTTGGATATGGAATATGTATAGTATCAGCATGCAGGCTGAAGCATCCACAGATAAAAAAAAGTCTAAACCTCTTTCCCACTCCCTCACACCATCCCCAGCTCCAGTCGTCGGCAGGTGAAAGGCAAATCACAGGCACGTTGAGTCGATCTCCAGCTCTCAGAGGCAAAAAGGGCAGCCCGAGACGTCACAGGCTAGTGATGGTGAGCCCGCTCTCGTGTTCCCCGGCCGTGTAACTTGGCGTGTGGTTCCTGCAAGGCTTGGAGCTTGTGAAGCTTGCTCAACGCCCGCCGAGTCGATGGCGGTATCACGAGGATTGGCAGTCGAATGCAGCCATGAGATGAATCACTCGACAGCCACCATGTTGCAGGGCTGGCCTCTCATACGAACCGAGACGAGTGGAGAGGGACGGCGAGACGCAAAGTATAAAGTAACTTGGAACAGAAAGATTAAGGGAGAACGAGGAGAGACGACGTTTCCGTGTTGCTGCTTGCTCTTGCGTCGGGTGCCGAAAAGGCAATTGCTTAGCAGCTCTTAGCTTGGCCTAGCTCCCCCCAGCTGGCGCAGTGCAATTTTCCTTTTCCCCTAGCAGCACGCCGCAAATGCCTTGGCCAGTGGCCATTGTGCAAGGATGCGGCCCCTGTATTCTAGCCCCGAGAGATGGTGCTAGCTGCTCTAGGGCACTAGCAGTTAGCGCGGCACCAGGCCAGCGATTGCATCAATCAAGGCACCAGCACCCAACATGGACATGCAATTGACTCCAAAGTCCCATCCGAGGCAGCATGTACCCCACTGCAGCAAGCGCCGCGAAATAGTACATCCATGGATATGGATCCATGCTATCGCCATTTGATGTCTCATCGTGATCGCGGCATCCATCAGCACTCGTATCTCGACATTTCGAGGACAAGCAGCAGCGTACTGTACAGCTCGTAGCACGGAAGCACGGAGCATACCCAAGGGCTGGTACCACGGAATATGCACATGTATGCAGAAGCAGCAGCAGCAGAAGCAGGGATGACATCGTCTTCATCAGCACACGCTGCTTTGGGCAAATGGCCAACCATGTCTCATCCAAGCGTTCATCGCTTGCAGGGATGTGCCAGCCGCTCACTGGCTCTGCAGCAAGCACGAGGCGGTGGTGAGCTGGCACAGAGTCGAGTCCCAGCATCCGATCCTTGTTTGCATGATTCGCTCCACCTCAGCATCAGCCGTGAAGAAAAAAAAAAAAAGGCCCGTAGACTTGGGTAGTGCTACATTGCAGCAAGCAAGTGTTCGGCACATGTTGGGGTCGCTTTCTGCTCTCGTCTTGGCTGCTGAGGCCAAGCTCCGGATGCATATCAAGGCCGCGACCGGCCAGTCTGACCACGATAAACTAGATACTATCTTTCTGTCTGCCTTGGTCTGGGTCCCGCCACGCAGTGCACACTCGGTGCATACTGTGGCAGAGAGTCCGGCCAGTCAAGACCAGCGACGCAGAGAGATGGCTGAACCAGGATCCTGCTGTGAGCTGGGCTTTCACAAGTCAACGGAGATGCATCCACGTCACTCCCTCTCGCATAGACTATTGCCAAGCTGAGCTTCTTGTCAACAGCTCCAGATCCAATCGCAGAGGCGCAAAAGTCCGCGGGCTTGCCGAGCTCTGCTTGTTACATGTCTCGTTTCCTCTTCAAGTGCAGAGCCCGAGTATTAGCCCACATTCATGCGGTGTGTTCCTGGTGCTGCATCGTGTCGTCAACTATTTTATCCTGCCTCTTCCTTTTTTTCTTCGGCGAAGCGAAGCATGGCGAAATCTCTTTCCGTCTCCCGTCAAGAGGCGTCCGGGAGTGGACCGAAAAAAAAGTGACGAGTATCATCATGCCATCCGGGCTCTGCCCTCAAGCCTGGTAATCGAGCAAGGATCCGCGATGTCCACTCCACTTCGGCGGCACTGGCGGACTGTGGGCTGCGGCCATCTCAGATCCGATGCGCCAAAGCTCGCCCGACGTCGTGCGGACATCATTGACTTCCATTATTGCGTTACCTGCATCTAGCCCCCAAAAAAGAGCGCAACTCCCTTGCAGACTGTTGGCCGAAACCAGCATGGCATGATGCGATTTGTGCCGACGAGAGAAAAATAAGGCTTTGTTCCCCTCCTCCCTTCTCCCCAGATGGTCTCACAGCATATGAGACTCTGTCGCATTCTGCTAGCGGTTAGCCCTTGTTTTGCTTTTTTTTTTTGCGACTTGCTTGAATTCTCTTTTTATCTCAAGTATCCACATGTTGTAGCATCGCGCCGCTTAAGCGTTCAACAAGAGACAACTTCCCTGCAAGCCTCCTCGGTAAAATCAAGACTGTGCAGATTCCGAAATCGCCTTTTTCCGATCTCGTTTATCAGCCTTACGTACGCTCGTAAACATCGATTTTGCGTGCTCACTCAGCCAGCTGAAGGAAAAGGTTAAATACGAGCCACTGTTCCTGATTACTTCTGGCTTCCCGTGCTTCTCCTCTTTGGTTCCTGGCCTGGCCAAAGTAGAGCGGTAGTACTGTACTGCGATCACTGCGAGTGACGCCTCCCCCAGAGACAACTATCCAGCCTCTCCGCGTACATCCCCAAAAGGAGAAATGTCGTAGAGCTTTCTGTTTGAGAATGAGGAGCAACTCGCTACTTTGGAATATCCTTTCGCGAGATGAGACATGTAAGGACACGTCGACCTCACCGACAAGACAAAACCCGGCGGTATGGCATGTTAAGACACAGTCCAGTAGAATTGCCCAACCATGGCCAACGGAGGACAGCGCACTTCACAGTGTTAGTGCCATCTCGCATTGTAGCTCGGAACCCTAAGGCTTCGTATGAAACAATGCTTTGAGGCTGCCTTCATTAGCTGCGTAGCAAGCTTGTCAAAGTGCATTAGCACTAGCTCTGTTGCTCATAGTACATGTCGGAGCGTTTGCGTCCAGTACCGACTGTGCTTGCGTGGCCGATGACATGAAAAGGGGTTCTCATTCTGATAAGCCTAGCGGAAATTGTCGCCCAGCTTACACGAGATGAAAGTCAAGAGCTGACAGTTGACAGCTTCAGCTGCAGCGATCACAATATATTGAGGTGGGGGTATAAGGCAGACTTCGAAGAGCTTTCAAGGTTGACAAATCCACATACTAAGGCACTGGTGAAACTGGCGTGTTTTTGAAAGCGGTGCAAATATCAAACGAAAACGGCCAGCTCATCGTCGTAGCGTCTCGATACTTCAGAGAAGACACCGCAGATCCGCCACCACCGGGCTTCAACATACACCCGCAAGCCGGGAGCTGCTGCTTGTCATGTAAGCGTCATTCCAATATATCGATCGCCCGTTGTGAGAGCTTTGGCCAGGATGATCATCCAGAATCCGGGGCACATCTGTGAAAGACAAAGCGGGGAACAAATACGAGGTACGGAGTACATGGAGTCGTAGGCCAGTTACATAAGCCACCTAGTTGATAAGCTCGGGCGATCTGATAACTTGGCGCCATCACGTGAAGGTAGAGCTCCCTTACCGAGCTCACCTTGAATCAAAGCTCCTCACCGAGACTTCGTGATGAAACCCAGCGGACGATATCCACCTGCGTTTTCACTCATACCAACCACGCACGCGCCAACAGACATGTGACGTGAAGATGTCGCCTTCGACCCCGTACACGTATATACAATGCCCTTGCTCGGATCAGACTGTTTCCGGTCCAGGAGGTGCGCTTTCAGATCCTGAGGAGAACGAAGCATTCGATCCAAAAGCCCCGCGGTCGAACTACAGCTTATACCCTCTCGAATACCTCCTCTACTGCGAAGACTGTCAGCAGATCCGCTGTCCGCGATGCGTGACAGAAGAGTCGGTGACATATTATTGCCCCAATTGCCTGTTTGAGGTGCCTAGCAGTAACCTGCGCAGCGAGGGCAACAGGTAATGAGCCCCCCTTTCACATCACACGTATTTGTAATTGTCAAGTCTAATCACTGCTGGGCCAGATGTACGAGGAGCTGTTACCAGTGTCCGGTCTGTATTGGCCCCCTCCAAGTTGGAGCTATCCAACCTACCACGGATGCGAATCTTCTCCCGACACAGTATCAAACCAACCCCACCGGCGGCCCGTATGCGCTCTTCTGTCAATATTGCAACTGGACATCAACTGAGATCGGCATTGAGTTCGACCGGCCCAGCGGAATATATAATCAACTCTCCAAAGTGAACAACGGAGGCCAACCCAAGCTCACCTTAAGAGATGTAAAAGATAGGCGGAAAGACAACCCGGACGAACCGCCTGTGCCTGACGACCAAGTTGATGCAGACTTGCAATTTGCCAACCTGAAGGCATTTTATCAGACACAGTTATCAGAATCCAACACGTCAATACGCGGGCTTCCGTTGCATGATGGATTGGGTTTCTCGTCCCCTGCCGCTCTGACTCGCATCATGTCCTTATATACTGGCCGTGGTCATCAGGGTCGTTTGCAGCAAGGACCGGCAGATATCATGCGTGAGGCACTCGGCACCAACGACGGTCTCAAAATTGCGAATCTGGACGAGTCGAAAGATATAAAGAAGCTCATTGACGGAGGATGGGGCGTCACTGCGTCACTTGAACAGCGAAGCGAGCAGCCCACAGAGCCTGCACGATTCGAGGACGAGCTTCGGCCAATTGCATATCTTCTCCGCAGCAAGCGATCAAAACGATGTCCTTCTTGTCGCCACATTATATCCAAACCAGAGGCGAAAGTGGTGTCTACGAGATTCAAAATCCGCCTCGTTGCCAAGTCATATATACCAACAATCACGATTCGGCCGCTCAATCCCACAGCTACGCCTGTGCCGGTAACATATAGGCCCATGGTCCAGGAAGAAGCACCACTCAAGCCGCATCAAGCATATCATTTCGTTGTCACCTTTAAGAATCCTCTTTTTGACAATATCAAGGTCACCTTGGCCTCACCACCTAAAACCCCAGGTCGCTTCTCCAGTAGAGTTACCGTGCTGTGTCCGCAATTTGAGGTTGACGCCAACACTGACATGTGGGATGATGCCCTCAAGGATGACGAAAAGGACCGAAGTCGAAAGGCAGACGAGGGCCCCGAGGTGGGCAAGATTTGGGAGAAGGGGCGAAACTGGGTGAGCATCGTGCTGGAGGTTATCCCGGCATCTTTGCGGATCGATCAGTTAGAAAAGAAGGGCAACGACAACATCGACACCACCCCGCTCAAAAAGGGCGAAGACCTGCTTGAGATCCCCATGTTTGTTCGCATGGAGTGGGAGTCTGAAACGCAGGCCGACATGGACGGACCACCGAGCAAGGACAAGGAAACGAGAGAGAAGCGAGAACTGGCATACTGGTGCGTGCTCGGCGTTGGGCGCATCGGTCATGATTGAATAGTGGGACATTTACAGCGATAGATACCCCAGATAGATGATCAAAAGAGACAAAAGACAAAAGCATTTAGACGACAAGGCAGGTAGCCATGAGAGTGAATTGATCAAATCATGCCAGCAGCTTTATATCATTAAACAAAAGCTACCTTGATATCAGACGCCAAGCCCAAATGTTGACCAACCCACCGATGCTTTAAATACAGCAACGCATTTTTATGTTCCCAAAGGCCCCTAAGGAAGAAAGATTTTTTGAATACCAGTTAAATTTTTCTTTTCAACTAGTCTAGAACTCGGCGTTACCGGTCTGGGGGAACTCGAAGTTGACGTTGCGGCCAGTCAATCGTCGGTAGACCTCAGAGTAGGTGTCGAGTCTGTAGTCAACACCACCACGCTCCTTCTCGTCGAGGATGACCTTGAGGGTCTTGCTGCCGTCCTCCTTGGTGCGGATACGCTTGCCGACGATCTCAACGGGGTAGGTGAGATCAGCCAGGATGGCGTCGTGGACAGCAGTCAGAGTGCGGGAACGAGGGCGCTTCTGCTTCTGGGTGTTGCGGGAGCGGGCAGAGCGCTTGGGGCGGGGCAGGATGCGGCGAGAAGCCAGGATGAGGACGTGGCGGTCGGAGAACTTCTTCTCCAGCTCACGGGTCAGGCTGTTGGGGGGATATATTAGCGGCTGTGATATGAGTTGCATTGGAAAGATGGGAAAATGCTTACCGCTGCTGAACACGGTGGAAGCCCTGCAGGGAAGGGACGGGGACAAAGATGACAATAGCCTTCTTGCCGTGGCCAACTTCGATCTATTCAAGATCCCAAAGTCAGCATGCGAGCTCCAGGACATACGCCTTGGACCGCTTCCCGTCCTGCTCCACAGAAGTCAATAGTACTCCGGCCATGCGGCGCGTCCCTCGAAATATTATTTTTTTTCGAGACAGGGAGAGGGTGTCAATAATTCCATTCTGTCGAATCGGCATTACGCACACACTCCCTCTCTGCAGAGAGGGACGCCAATCGCACTTGAAGCCATTGTATATCTTTGGGAACAGGATTTCGAAGATATTCGGTCTCTTTTCTGGTTTGCTTTTCAAGTCATTCTCACCTCACGGGCAGAGACGATCTGCAGAGGTCGCAGGGCAACCTTGAGGTCGGCAGTGTTGGTCTCGAGATCGAAGAGAGCCTGAGCAATGTTCTGCTCAAGCTCGGAGGGGTTTTGCCTCGAGGGGCTGTTGGCGGCGATCTTGTTAATGGCGCTCATCTTGACTGGTGATGCTCAACGGGAGGGTTGGATGAGTTGATCGTGACGACGAAGCAGAGATGCCCGTTTGGTTGACTTTGGCGCACTTGGAAAAAAGCTCGCTAAATTGGGGTTTTCGTGCCCTCTGCTCACGTTGGTTGTGCGCTTGCAGGGGTCTAGTGGCACTTCTGCCTGAGGCGACAACTATACGTGGGTTGAAGTCCTCTTTAGCGGGAATGATGTGGGTCTGCCAAACTGGAGCGCTGGTCTGTCCAATCCTGATAAAGGGTTCCTGAGATCTTGAGATCTCCAATCGCAGACATGGATATGGCCATGCAACCATGTAACTGTATCAAGTCGTCTAAGAGAATATTGCTTATATTATTAAGGCGTATTCAGTAGCATGTATTCGTTGGTCTCTCTACAATTCGCTTCCAATCACAGTCGTATGTCCTGGAACCCAGCGCTAATATGGTTTGCGATGCCCCTCTGTTCTCAGAAGCTTCAAGATATTATGTCCTATCAATCCAATTTAATCCTATCATTCTATCGAGCAATTTGTACTCTTTCTATGAGATTGTTACAAACAATCCTTCTTCTACTGCTGATACTGTTCATTACATGGCACTATACTGCTGTTCTCCTCCATATGCAAAACGCCAGCACAAGCAGTCACGATGAATCTCGCCTAGAAGTAACCATCGAATACCTAGTACGCAATCAGCGATTCCTATCGGATATAATGCAATCATAAGCTTGCCTCAGCCATCAATTTCGGCGAGCCTCGTCATTCTAAACGCAAATGCGATGTTATGGGAAGGAGCGTCAAGTATTCCCCTGCCCTAAATTGGGCGGCGCTTGCTCCTTCCTCCAAGGCGAGAACCTCCATGCCTAAAGTTGTTCCAAATCCTCAACAATTCTTTTCTTCTTTCTTTGCCTTCTCTTCTCTTCCCACTCTGCGTCCGTCACTCTTTAATTCCTCTGCGATTTCTCACTGCTCCCACGTTTGTTGGCATTGTTGAACTTCTAGTCACTCCTCCTGCCGCATCTTCTCATCCAAAAGAGATGATAGGCATTCTTCTACTCGTTCTTGCTGGCGTGGCCCGTGTGATTGGCCAAGTCACGCACAACACGGGCGAGTTCTCTTATCAAGGCTGCTCTTCCATTGATCCAGCCTGCTTCGGAGAGCCAATCGGACTTCCAAATGGCCCTTTAACTCCTGAGACGTGCCAACTCGCCTGCAGAGGTCACCAGTTTGCTGCTCTTCTCCCTGAGTGAGTCACGTATACGTTGGAGTTATTGATAGTAACTTCACATTCTAACCGTCTTTTGAAGCTGCTGTCGCTGTGGTGATGATCCGAACGGTGTTCATCCAACCGACGAAGCAAAATGCGACTATCCATGCATGGGAGACAGCACTCGTGGCATGTGTGGGAGCATTTGCCCAGAGAATTCCCCTGTAGTTGCCAACGTCTACACACGAGTCACGCCGACCCAGGGCCCGATTTATGGAGAACCAACAAGCGTCCAGTCCTCTGTTGCTGCAGCAGAGACCTCGTGCTCATCTGCCGATGCTTCATCAGTTGGAGAGCCTCAGCAGTCTTCTCAACGTATTACACCGGAAGGACCAGCACCAGAAGCTCCATCATTCGGAAATCCTGCGACTCGGAATCCGGCGGCTACGGTTGTCCCAACCTCTGGCTCTCCAGCAACCCAAGCGGCTCAAGAATCTCCATGTTCTACTCAAGGCAACACAGGATTGGGCACACCCTCGCAAGGGCCTCTGACACCACCCGGCAACGCTCCAGAGCCCAAGACGTATTCTGATCCTAAACAGCAAGTTCCAAATGCGACACCCGCCTCCAACCCACCAGGTTATTCATCGGATTGCCAGCCATCACGGCCAGATTCTTACTCTGATGGGCATGGCGCCGGAGAAACCCCTGAAGGATACACCTCGGCAGGCAATTGCCAGCCTGCTGGTAGCCCAGCTCTATCGCCGGTAGTTTCTGAGAGCACTCTCTGGCCATTTCCAAGCAAGAAACCGGAAGGCAGTCCTCCGGCTCCTTCTCATGTTCCGGCCTCAGATTCGCCTTGCGGTGTCATCCCTCCCCTTTCAAGCATCGGAGGATTTGTCCTATTGGCGGCAATGATTATGTAGAGGCTTATGAGACGAGCTTTGCGAGCTGTCATGACAACATCGGTCAATAGTGAGATATCTCAACGGATTGTTTTTTGGAGGAAATTTTGGACGCTCATTAACAACTAGTGCAGTTACTGGTTGTTAAGTGCAGTGGTCACATATCAGATATTGTAGAAAAGGGGCTGCCACTTAATTGATTCAATTCGACTGCCTATGTGCTGCGCTGTTTCTTTGTTCACTGTGAGTGTTGGTCCCTCAATTTCGGTGGTTGGGTGTTGTCTCGTCTGCTCCAAGGTTATCAATCACTATGAGTGACGAAGATATCTAAGAATGATTGGATATGAGTTATACATTACACTGCTATGGTCGGATTACCACAATTGGGCCACCCGCAGTACTCCTGAATATGGGTACATAGTCGTAATGCAGGGTAACTGTGAATCTGCGGGCGTATTCTGCAACGCCGCTGTTGGTGGGGGCGTATTGCCACGTTGTGGAGGGGCTGCTGGTTGTCGCAACAATGGCGGGGCAACAGGAGAGGCTTGGACTTACATGCGTCGTCGGGCCTTGACGAGAGCCCCGAAACTTGGAGTCTTCATCTGAGAATCACCGCATCGGACCGGCCTCACCATTGAATTAACAGCAGACTGCGCGCTGTGCAAGATATTAAGACAAGATGCAGTCTGGAATCTCAGGTACGGATGCCGCCATCATAATCATACCCGGATCAAATCAATTGGCCCCCCTTGATGCGGTGAGCTGACCGCAGAATCTCGACAACAGCCTCCGAGGAGCTCCAGAAGGCGTTCAGCTCGCTGCTCGCGACGCCCTCCGACTTTGCCCTGCTTGTGACGATCCAGGGCGAATCCCTGGTTCCCGTTGAGACGATCGCGGGGAAATCCTCCGACTTTGGACAGAACCTGTCTGTGCTGGAGCCGTTCGTCAAGCCAGACGTCGCCCTCTATGCCATCCTCCGCCGCTACGACGACACGCCCAAGTTTGTTGCCGTGACATACGTTCCAGATGCTGCCAAAGTCCGCCAGAAGATGCTGTTCGCCTCGACACGGCTGACGCTGGTGCGAGAGCTGGGCACGGAGCACTTCCGTGAGACGCCCTTCATGACCATGGCCAAAGAATTGACAGCGGACGGATTCAAGGCCCACGATGCGCACAATGCCCTGGCAGCGCCCCTGACCGAAGAGGAGAAGTCGCTGGGCGAGATCAAGAGGGCAGAGCAGGAAGCTGGATCGGGCACTGCCATCAGAGAAATCCATCTCGCCCAGAGCTTGAACATGCCGGTCAACGAGGATGCCATTGCGGCAATGAAGGAGGTTGCCGAGGGGCAAAAGGCCGCGACGACACTGGTGAGTTTGGCTCACGGCTCATTTGATTTAGCAGCCGAATTCTTAAACTAATCACCATGCCACACAGAAAATTAACGCGGCTACCGAAAGAGTAGAGCTGGCACCCGAAACCCCCAACTCCAACTCCCTCACCGAGCTCATCAAGAGCATCTCTACTGTCGAGCCACGATTCACCTTTTATCGGTTTACCCATACCCATGATGGAGCAGAGCAGACACCGATCCTCTTCATCTACACTTGCCCTGCGACGGCTGGAAACAAGGCCATCAAGAACAGGATGCTGTACCCCCTGATGAAGCGTGCTGTTCTCACCATCGCCGAGCAAGACGCCGGAATCAACATTGAGAAGAAGTTTGAGGTGGAAGACCCGAGTGAGATTACCGAGGAGGAAGTTTTGAACGATCTTCATCCCAAGAAGGTGGCTTCATCAGGTTTCAGCAGGCCCAAGCGCCCTGGCAGGTAGAGGCCCTCACGAGTTACGACACAGCACGAACGCAACGATCTAGCCTGAATAGACATTGTCCATACTTTTTATACAAGAAGATATATCCACTCTACTATTTTGAAACTGAATACAACCCAACGCCACAATCCATGGCTGCCATTAAAACCTCTAAACAATCATGTTTACCACCGTATCGTATCACCATCACCATCGCCATCATCGTCATCGCTCACAAACCCTAAGCATGCTGGGGCTGACCCTGTCGCATTTCTGCTCTAGAACTACAATACAGGTCAGACCGTGTCTTTTCCTCTCGTTTCTGGCCGAAAAAAAGCAAGGGTATATATCGCAAGAACAAAATGCATCGAAGTGCTGCCGTTTTTTCCTTACTCCTCATATTTGCCACCGACAAAGGCCGGGTTACTCTTTTCCAGCTTGGACTTGAGGTACTCGTAGACGGTAAAGGTGACGGCCTGGCCGGGTGCAACGCGCATGATGCGAGGCGTGATGCCCTTGTAGAAAGCGTGAAAACCTTCTTGCCTGGGGGAAACTGTCAGCTGTCTTGTCCTATCTCAATCTTGGGCATGAAAAGGAGGAAACTTACTTGAACATATCGCTGGTGATGGTGGTTATCCTCGTCCAAGCGGTGGTGCCAAACTCAGCCGGAGTCTTTTGCAGACGAGTCTTGATGGTGTCGATGGGGGCGTTGCTGAGAGGACCCATGGCGCCACTCACGAGACCAATGATGGTTGTCTGCCAGCTAGGCAAGTTACCGTCGGTATACTGAGGCTGGTAGTCCTTAAGCCACTGCTTAAAGTAAGAGTATGCCGTGAAGTTGACGGCCTGGTTGGAGCCTTGTCTTAATGCTGTTAAGCTGACTCCACGGTATAGCGCTCCAAAACCTTCCTCCTTGACGACAGTATACAAAGCATGCGCGGCGTTTCTGTATTTGGGAATATCCAGTGGATCGGCCATTGAGTGATGTTGCGCCTGCAGGCGGATCTTGATGACCTCCATGGGTGTCACGACGGCCACGGCTTCTGTCACACCAGCAGCAAGACCAGCCAGAAATGTTCCTCGGCCTGAGACGGTGCCGGTGGTTTTATCGGCGAGGAGCTGCTTATACCATTCAAATGATGTGAATCGGATAGCCATTTTAGGGACAATGCCCGTCATGACGGCACCGAGGCCCTTGTATAGAGCGAGGGGAGTTTCCTTTTTTACAACCTCCACACCAGTCTTGATGAAGCCGCGGCGGGGAGCACCAGGCATTCGCGCACGACGAGAGAGCTGCATTCGCACTTTGATTGTGTCTATATGTTGGGTGTTAACATCTTGTTCTTAGTTGGCAATTGCTTATACGAGGTAGACATACCTAGAGGGTGGCAGGCGAGAGCTTCCATCATACCGGCGCCACCACCAGCTGCAACAATGAGATCATGTTAGCCAAATACAACTTTGAAGCTCATGATATCCCAATTGAGGGCCATGAGAGAAAAGGCAAGACGAACCGATGAGGTTTGTTGCCGCCGAGGGCGGTTGTTTACTGCCGTCTCTAGGCATCTTGAAAGCTTAATTGTGCTGAACAGAGCAATTGAATGTCCTTCAGGTGCCGTTGATGAGCTTTCCTATTTAAAAATCTCCAGACAAGGCTCGTGGGTCACTGCCGAGGATATTTGGGCGTTCCTAGAAGAGCCGAGCTTATATGAAGCTAGGGAGGTATAGCTAATGATTTGCGGTTGGAAGTAGCAACGGCTATTCAATCAAGCGAGGAAACCGGGCAGGGAATGATACAAGAGTCACACCGGCAAGAGATGGAGGACGAGGAAGAGGCAGGATAAATAGTATGGAGGAAAAGGAAGTAGGGATCGTGAAATTAAAAGCATAAGCTCAGAAAGAGAAAGAGAGAGGAGAGGAAGTAAAAAGAGTCATCCAGACAGCCGATAATCGCTATTAAAGAAAAGCCATGATTTTGACATATGATTCCGGCGTCTAGCTTCCATCTCGTCTCCCTTGGACACACGCCCCCCTTTGCCCGTTGGAGCTAGGGGCGAACCAATAAGCCACGGCCATTGGACCGCAAGTCACAGGATACAGAAAGCATGAGCCACAGCTCGGTATACTTTGGCTGTTTTACTCCTGTAAAAGTACATGTCAATCTCTGTTGCAGCCGGGTCGCCGGGCTGAGCAAGCTGGGTTGTCGTCGTCTCTTTTGGTGTAAGACGCTATCAAGCCAAGCTAAGCCGGTGCTGGCCCTCCCACCCCCGTGAAACTCGAATCGAACAACTTGGTATTTGGCTGTTTTTTTTTTTTTTTGGCCCGCGGCTCGCTCAGGTGGGCTGTCCCCACATTGGCTGGGGAAGGGGGGAGTCACTCGAGTGTTGTTTTGACGGGCGAAGTTTACATAGCCGGACAGGTGGAGGATTTTCGGCTTGTCTGACCGAAGTGACCATTCCGATCTGTAGAGCAGGAGCTCCGTGTGGCCGGAAGATTGATGCAGGGGTGTGATTTCACGATAACATTGAACATTTAGCAGGGGATTGGCGTCATTGAGATTTGCGGCTGTGGTTTTCCACGAGAAGCACATGATAATAATGACGATGTACGTTAAAATCTGCTGCGTGTTTCCCTTTTCTTTCAGATGATCTCAAATGTCAAAAGCGCCAGCCAGTGACGTTATTCCTCGTACCGACCACATGCCGAGCTTGTGATAATGCGGGGTCCCACGCGCAGCCGCACCTTGATGGTACGTACCGGAATCTTACTTAAGACAAGCCGGGAGGGACCGGACAGGTTGACCCGCTGATTTGCCGTGCTGGGCCGAGGTTCGTTTTCCCAGGGTCCCAGACGAGGAATTCGGCTTATGGGAGGGAACGTCATTTGGCTTGATGGGCGGCGTTTTGGGGGGCAAAGCCGGCGACTTGAGATCAGATAACTGACTCATAGAAGCGTTTCATAGCCTGGGCTTTAAGCTGGTGTCTGGTAATGAATGGTTCACTATAAAGTACTTACACGCCATTTCCTCGATCACCACCTCGATTAAGAGTGACGGCATAGTTCATAGCATTCATAATGGCGCTCCTGTAAAGCTAGGTAGAAAAACTATATGCTATACATGTTGCTTATGGTCAGAGTAATAACTCTTAATTATCTGATGACAATTGGCGCTATACATGGCTCAGGGTCTAAGTATATACCTCGACTGTGTCCTCCCATAATGTGCTACACCATAAGCATGTGTTCCGCTAGCTGCCCTGTATGGGTATCTTGTGTATAATGGAACTATTGAGTTATATGGCACGTTATTCTTCGGGCTAATTCTGTATGCCGAGATGTTCGGTTATGGCTTCAGCAGCGAGGCTTAATATCGTTGATCCAAGAGGGGTTATAGACGAGCGTGTGATCTGGAAACGGACACCGACCTCTAAGCCGAGTCGTAATCTCGGAGAACGACAAAGCTGTGGAGATTCCAAGTCTATATATTCTGCAATTATTATGTATACTTAATACTCGACATTGTTTTGCCACTGCTGTTTGAAAGTCAACTAGCCACACTGAGGACAGGATTGGGTCCACATCCAAAGTAACCCTTCCTGGCAACCTTGTCACGGCTGTGGTGTGGGATTAAGCCCAGCCAGGTACGCATAGGGACGCAATAAGTACTCATATATAAGCGCCCCTGCTGATATAAACTAGTCTAAAATAAAATATGGCTGCGCCGACTTTTAAACTTAGTATAGTATGAAGGCTGAAGGCTCTCGACTAAGTTGTTGGTTTATGCGATTTGTACGGGTTGTTCGGTTGTGCGATGTCAAAGCCTGCAGGAACGCGGATATACCTCAATACGCTATCCTACCTACTACTAAAGCATAACTCCAAGCTTCAATGTTTGTTGTTATAGCCATTGGACTAGACTTTATCCTATACCCATCGGATAATAAAACGCGCTGGGATGCAGGTGTCTCAGCCCGAGTAAACTTCTGGATGCAGGCATCGTGTAGCCGTATAACAAAGATATATATCAGGGCGAGTAGGATTTTACCCGAAAACATATCAGCTGGAGAGTGATCTTCATATCATTACTCTATCGAGTATCTAGACGCGACTCACGAATATAAAGTGCTGAGCACCGTATATCAGCCCCGCCATTTTGACGTTTAAGGAAATTGATTCCGTATAATCGCAGTTTAGCAATTTTTCGTAGGATTCGACACTTCTTATAGAAAACCTTTACCCGGAAGACTATGGTGAAGGAGCCTGCAACATACGACTCTGGAGAAGCCTGATTGCTATATATAATTGGATAATTCACAGTATAAGATGGTGTTGAGAACCTTGCTCGTGCCCCCCATGAGGCGTATTCTATCGTAAACGTTTGCATGAATCGGAATATATGCATCTTTGCAGCGCTGTAGACACGTTCTTTCGACCATCGGATGAATGCCCGGCACGAATATAAATAAAGACTCCCTCTCTCATTATCAGAATAACATCTCCCCAAGCAAACAGACCAAACAAAGCACCAAAAACTATATCCCAACACTCAAACCTCACCTCCCACAACCATGAAGTTCTCAACCATCCTCACAGCACTCACCACCCTCCTCCCCCTCTCCACCGCAGACTTCCACGTCCTCACAGGCCCCTGCTCCATCTCCCCCGGCGAAGGCGGCGAGATCGAGAGCGACGTCGTCGCCTGCCCCTCCAACTACTACAACTGCGACTGCATGCTCTGGGGCGACCGCGCCGGCTTCCTCAGGGCGGGCGACACCCCCGTCGACGGCCTCTCGACCACGGGCTCGACGTACTTTCAGCTCTCGGGCATGTGCGGCGTGGGAAACATGGATTTTTACAAGCAAGGTGACGGCACCTGGCTGTTTTACATTGCTGGTGGCGATGGAAGTGTGCAGGGGACTTGTTATAATGGTGATAACAGCATCAAGGATTGTTTTGGCGTCAGTGCTTCTTGTAGCTGGAAGAATATTCTGGTTTGCTATTCGCAAATTTGCAACCCATAAAAGAAGACAAGGGGTAGAGGTGGTCACTATATCAGGTCCAGAAGAGATTCTGGATAAAAGACAGAAGAGACAAGGTATACTAATAAGAGGACATTCACAATTGCTTTGAGTAAAATTATTCATGCATGTAACCATTTGTATTTTGTCGGACGAACCACGATCGAATTAACAAAGTGTCAATCTGGGCTATGTGCTCGAGAAAAAAAGCGCCCAACAGCCACAATAGCGTTCACATAGTCGAAAGCTCCATTACTCCATGTGTACTCCAAGCTGCAAGACATTTAGTCGCAGCATTCCCGTTGAGATAAGTCCAAAACGCCGTTTCCCTATTGCCCTCCGAGGGTATCCATTTCCCGTTGCGTTGCTACCATATCGGCCAATATAAAAAAGAAATCGCTCTATGATTTGTGTTTTGTGATGACAAATAAAAATGCCGTTTATGCGCTACCAGCACATTCCAGTTTCCATAACCCAAAACCCGTCCGTCTAAATCCTGAAAATGGAGAAGAAAAGAAAAGAAGAAAGATGAAAAGACAACATCAGTTCGACACAGAGGAAGAACTCAATGTCAAAAAAGTCAAAAAAGTCGTGATTTGTGCTACTAACACTCACTCGGTACACAAGAACCAATGAGAGTAGCGTGATGGTGATTGGTGGTGTGATAGCGTTGCCGAACTGGGCTTGGCATCGCCTAAGAAGGCGTTCCCCTTTCCTCCAAGCTGGTGCCTTCAAAGCTGTACATACGAACTTCTCCATCCTCACTGCCACTTGCCATGCGGCTATCGCTCAGCCCGACGCAAGTCACTGGGCCAGCGTGGCCAGTGAAGCTGCGCTCACACTTGCCAGAACGAGGCTCCCAGACCTTGGTCATGGAATCATTGGCACCGGTGACGACACGGAGAGTGTCGCCCACCAAGCCCCATATGCCCTCGACGTGACCAAACATGCTGCGGATGCACTTGCCCGTGGCAATGTCCCACAGTCGGACCGTGTTATCGAGGCCACCGGTAAGCATGTAGCGAGGAGGCAAAGGCCTGGAAGGATCCGACACGAAGCCGGAGCCAAACGCAGCACGCTGGTCGGATGTCTGGTCTGGAAGAGGTGTTGGGGAATCGCCTCGTCCGCTGCTCGCTGATGCAGCATCGGTCTTGTCAGCGTTGGGGTCTTCGTCAGGCTCAAAGTCTGGTGGCATCAGCAAGATTTGCTGCACCTGTCCGACATGACCCAAGAAAGTCTTGATGCATTGCTTCGAATCTAGGTCCCACAACTTAACGGAGAGGTCGTCGGAGGCTGAGAAGACGGTGCGAGATGCGGAGTCGAGGCGCACATGGTTGACCCAGTCGGAATGGCCCCGTAGCGTCCAGGTTTGCTTGGTATCGAAGCTGAAGATCTTGACCGTCTTATCGATAGATCCCGAAACGAGCTTGCACCCATCAAAGTGGATGGAGAGCACACCGTCTGTGTGGCCCTGGAGTGTACTGATGCATTCGCCTGTGTGCCAGTTCCAGATCTTGATCGTCTTGTCGAAGCTTCCGCTGATCAGTTTGGCGTCGTCGAACTGCAGGGTCCTAATCGTCGAAGTGTGTCCACGCAGCGTGCGGATGCATTCTCCCGTCTCGACATTCCAAATCTTGATGGTTGTGTCGTAGGATCCGGTCGCCAAGATGTTGTGGTCGAATTGCAGGCAGGTGATACCGTTTTCGTGGCCCTTGAATGTCTTGATGGAACAGCGTCCCGTCTTCCAGTTATATCCAACCTTGTAACGATCCCTATACACATCCTTCCACGGCCGAAACTTTCGCTCCTCGTCGAGTTGCGCCCGACCGTTGCCCGATTTGTTGACCCGTGATCTCTTGGCCCCGCTGTCGTCGCGGACCACCATGGCCCTTTTGTTGGAACCTTGGGCGGGAGCTGAGGCGGGCTCAGCAGAAGTCTCGGCGGCGCGATTGGATGGATTTGGGTGCGCCGTCTGTTGATGCCGGCTCCATGCCATGAGCTTTTTCCGCTCCAATAGCGGCAGACCCCAGCCACACTTTGTGCATTTTCGGTCAATGTGCTGCTCGCACATTCGGTGCCAAACGACGTCATCGTCGGCCAGGTCCCTCCAGCGCCGACTGACCTGCGCAGCCTTACACAACGACACGGTATCTAAATAACACAAGATCTTGTACGATAATTCTACGGGCAAGGTGGCGATGAAATCGATCTTGAGCTGTTCTTGGACTTCGCGGGAGACGGTCGAGAGCTGAGGGAAGCAGCATTGGGTGATGATGCCCTGCAGCATCAGTTCGCGATGTTTGGCTGGGGCGGCAGAGAACAACGACCAGACGTGGGTAATTGCTTCCTGATCGGCGGATGAGAGGCTGTTGAGCTCCTATAAAGCGAAAAGGAAAAGCATTGTTAGCAAAGTGACATGTCAGACAAGGCGGGCAGGGATAGTTGGTTTAGACATACCCGTTGAATGGTTCCCATCTTGGTCTCATCTGCGGCTCGACGACACTTTGAATCGGGGCGATGGCGATAGCAGTACTTGGTATTGGGATCCTTAATATTGACCAAGGTATTGCCAGTGCCGGTCTGGTCGTCCCTCTTGAGATTCTTGCCAACGGGAGCATACTGGTCGGGGATGTGCTCCTTGAGAAAGGGACTTAAAGTCTTGCCAACGAGGTCGAAGGGCATCTTGACGAGACCCTTGGAGGGGACTTCTTCCTCACCCTCGCGGCGTCGCTCGCAGTTGTCTCTCGATGGCGGCTGCTGCGACAAGGACTGATGGGCAGAAATAGGATTGGAGGTAGCGACAGAAGCAGGGTCAAGAGCAGGAACGGAGACGGAGACAGACGTCGAGGGTAGAGTGTTGACAGTGGAGGTGGATAGCGAAGGTGAAGGCGAAGGTGATGTCGCAGTCGATGTTAGAGAGGCAGTGACAACTGCATCGGCCGTCGAAGAGTGGTCATAGTGGGCTCGAGACAGGGAAGAGAGAGAAGTCGGCTCGCGGCCGGGTGAAGTCGACAGGGACTCCATGGGGATAATATGCGGTGAGAAGGCTTATCGCACGACGTAGCAAAGGTTAATTGGGATTGCGGCGACTCATGCGCTGTCAAGCGAGAAGGCCAGCGATTGCGTGCTCCGGCCTTGGTATTTTGAGACACCACCCTACAAGCTGCGAGTGCCCGTTGCTCCGTCCGTCTAACAAAACAGCAGTGGCAGGGCGAGGTCCGTGAGCCGTTGCGTGCGAGGATACGAACACGACGGGATTCTGCGGTTTGAGGGATGGCGAATGGCAGTTCTGGCTGGTGGCGCTCGCGGTGGTGAGGATGATGGAATTTGGATGATGGAATTTGATGGAGGAATTCTGACGGTTGGCTGTCCGCTGATTCGGCAGTGCAGCGTTCAAGTCGGAAGCAGGGCTGCAGTTCCAGCAGGTTCGCAACTGGCCAGTCAGTTTGTCTTCTTCCTTTCTGTCTTGGCTCACACGACACACGCTGCAGGATGGCGGAGGAGGAGGAGCCAGGCCGGGGATTGTGATTGACAGAGGCGGCGAGATCGATATTGGGTCGCACCCCCAAGATTGCAGAGTCGCAGGGGAGGAAAAAAACTGAAACGGGCAGTAGGTGTCCAGTAGCTTCTTGGGTGCGATGGAGCCAAAATGGCGTTATCACACAGCGTGCGTGGCTTCGCTAAAGCTTAACGGACGGGGCCTGTAGCCAATGCCCTATGACAGCCGCCTGTGGAGGGACGTCCAGCGGCCGAGAGAGGCCTAGAGCCGCTGCCAGCTGCTGTGGTGGAGGTGCTGAGACCCTGTGACTGGCCTTGGATGCCCCGCCCCGACGACCCGATGGTGGGATGGATGGCGGAGGATCCCTTTAGTCATAAAGACTCCATCGCCCCAGCAGTGAAAAACCATAACAAAATTCCCAGTTTTTCTCTTGTTCTAGTCTTTGCTTTGACTCTTTTTTGCCTCTGTTCGCAGTCCACGTGCCTGACATAAGCCGGCGTTGCCACCGCCGCGGTGCAAGAAATTGCGACGTTGGCTGCCGTATCGAAAGCAACAGGCCCCGGACCCGGTAGATCTCGCCATCGATGCCACGGAGCACAACACCGCGGCGCCGACTCCCGAGATTGCCATTCCAGGAGCCGCGACGATCACATCAGAGACCCCCGAGAGCCGCTGACAGGCCTTTTTGCCTGGGTCCGACAGCGGCGAGTGCCGCAATGAAGAGCTATTGCTATTTTACTATCGTACTATCGCTGCTTGTGATCGCTTGAGGATCGAGGGTGGCTTGAGCCGGGCTCTGACCTCAGCTGATGGTTTGTTGCTAGTAATATGGAGTCGTGTCTTGGAAAGCGACACGAGCAACACCATCACAATGCGAGCAACGCGACACCACTGCCCTCATTGGGATACCGACACAGCCTAACATCAAAGGAGACATATTGGCACCCTTTCAGCTCACAATTGTGCCTGGCGCTGCGATTATGCCGCATCTAGCTTCCCCAAGCAGGTAGCATCGAACGCAAGAGGCCGAAAGTCAACTGCATGGAACCTTGGTCACCTCCCTAAACATGCAGAACCAACGCCAACTCAACTGGCCTCTCGACATCATCAACTGGCCTGGACTGGTTAATCTAATTAAATGGACCCCTCGCAGCATTTCTGCCCATGGGGTTTCGATTGGCGATCTCTCGCAGCGACTTGCGCCTAGCTGCTTTGGCTCAGGGACACGCTTCGGCTGGCCACTGGCACCGCCGGAATGGCGCAATTCTCACCATCGAAGGCGTTTCGATCCCTCGCCGCCAATCTGTCGGATGGCAGCACCAGCTCAAGCCCGCGCCTGAGTCACTTTCCGGTGGATAACAAAAGTGCAAAAAAGGCCCATTGGCCCCCTGGATCCCTTTTCTCAGGAGCTTGGATGTTTATTCCGGGCGTGCGTCTGTCACACATGCATGCGTGGTGAAATGACGAGGCTCTGCTTGGGCTGAGATTGCATGTGTCTGGCTATCCGGCATCAACATCCTCATGTCAGCAAGCGCAAGTTTTCCGACGTCAAAATCCTGAGACGCGGTACTTTGCCGCAGATGCTTGTGTCACACACCATTTGGTCCGCAGCATAATATCTCTTTGCATTGCTATTGATCAATCAAGAGGAGGACATGCAATGCGACATCATGGCTTTGAAGTTGTCACTCGAGCACTTGATGGCGACATGAAGCGGCGGTTGGATTTCAAATCAATTCTCACTCAGGAGGCCTCGACAAAAGTCGCCGAAGAGCCCGCTGATCCAAGGAGTCAGAAGCTAACTTCAGGCTCTACTTCGTATACTGGGCTGCGATTTATCCCTTTTGCCATAGGCCTGAAACGATGGTATTGGGCGACGATAAGCCAGTTTATCACGAGACGGGGTCACATCCTTCAAAGGTCCATCTAAATCACCAAAGCCAACGGCTGATGGTGAGCTTCAGAGTCGCACATGCTTTTGTCGCAACGTCCACAATCGAGCTCGTGCTAGGCTGCATGTCTCTGATGCATGTCTCTGATGCATTTCCCAACATAAGCGAGGGCAGCCGACTCTTTGTGCGGCCACACGTTTCGAGTCCTTGCGGTCTGGCTCCCACACATTTTTGTGACCTTTGCCGGAAAATCAGGTCATCGTATCTTTTAGCCCCCCCTCTCGAGGAGGAAGATGAGTGCCCAGAGTGACTCAAATACAAATACGGAGTATTTCGGATGGCTATCTCGGATGGTTATTTCGAATAGCTATCGTCTAGGCCCATTTCCGTGGTGTAAGCAGCAGTCTTGTAAACGGCCTACATGTCTTGGCAGCTTCTCGATCTAATCGCAGTTATCAACGTAGCCGGGTGGCAGGAAGTTGAATCTCGAGGTTTTGTATACCGAGGCTCAGATCCTTTTTGAGCGACTTGATCTTGCCCGTTGAGATCTGCCAGGTCCTACCACTCCACCGGACCCCGTACCCTGTTTTTATTCGCCCATTACTATCCCGAACCCGACGACGTAGCAATCAGTGTCTGTCAAGTAAAAGGCCTCGACTCTTCGGATGAGGGTTCCGCTTTAGCCTTGGCTAATCTTAAAATGTGACCCTGGGTCGGAATATCAGCTGTTTCTCAGCTTTTTCGCGCTCCAATTGGTTATTGTGAACTTCGAATATTGGATAACCTTGTAAAGACAATCAAGATACTCAAGTAAGCGGTTCCAATAAACCTTGGTTGGTGTGGGTAGCACGCAGCAGGCCAGATTTGGAGTTGACGGTCGAATTGACCAGCCAATGTTTCGGGTGGATGAAAGGAAATACGAGACACTGCCTTCTGGATTGCATCAACGCCGCAGAGCTTCCCTGCATGAGTCCCACCTTACACCAACTGGACATACTCTCTAATCATCTTTCTCAGAAAGAACCGAGATGCTCTACGATTAAACCTGTAAATAATAAGGCGAGCAGCATCTTGAGGGAGTAAGCACTTGTAGTTCCACGTCGTTGGTGAGAGAATTGGATCCTCGGCCAGAAAGTACATGTACCTTGATGGCCTCCCACTTTATCAAGGCTAGAAGTTATATCGGTGATTTCATCATATAGATGGTATTTAAAATCCTGTTGACAAAGCTCATGAATTCTTAGATGTATATAATGTGTCGCTGAGGGCGATTTCGGGGAGTGATTCCTTTACGAGCTCGCGCCATTGGAGATATTGATGCTTTACCGGAGAATCTCTAAGCGAATCAGAGCCCAATCGCGGATCAGTGTCTCTGCAGATTGAATACATAGTGGGATTACATATACATATATACTGAACTCGTTTACACGTATGTCTCACTGCTACAGGCTTGTGTTATATAGGTAGTGCCATTACATCATCAGCTTTGTCGTTCATATGCCATCACAGCTCCATCATCTCAACTATTGTGTTAATCGAAAGCTCAACGCTATCATAAAAGGTTGAGAAGGCCAGCCTATTCCACCTCAACGAAATGGTTCCCTGAGTGGATTCGTTACTCCAGGATGTACATAGTCCAAGTGCTTTCACTGAGTGCAACTCAATACCTGTGCTTCTTCTTAACACCAGAGGCCACATGGGTGATTACAAAAGCACCATTCTCGGCATCATTAGACCAAGTTCCCTCGTATAGTACACCGTCCTTTGATTTGTATGATCCAGCACCATGTCTCATGCCATTGAAGCACAGCCCACGATACACTCCTCCATTCCTGTAAGTAATCTTTCCTCTGCCGGTAAACTTCCCATTCTGCGTCTCTCCTTCATAAATTGACCCGTTACCAAAGTGACGAAAAGTCGTTCCCTTTCCGCTGGCTTGACTGCTGTTCCAGGTTCCCTCCATCCAGTCTCCGTTTGCCCAACGCCAGACACCTTTCCCAAATGGCAGATTATTCTTCCATTGGCCGGAGTAACTAGAACCAGTTTTGTTATTCTTTTGAGTGCCGGTTCCAGACTTTTGGCCTGCCTCGAACCAGCCGTCGTACACCCGCCCGTCGCTGGTCGTCAGTTTTCCATGGCCAGCCTTGACGCCTTTAGACCACATGCCGGCATATTCGGCCGTCTTGGTGGTATATTTCCCGTGCCCCGAGTAGATGCCATTATCCCACTCGCCTTCATACATGGTGCCATCCTTGTATCTCATAACTCCTTTGCCATGGGGGACGTATACGGGAGGATGCTTGGAAGTCGTCGAAGTCTTGACAGCCGAGCCCGTGTATTTTCCTTGTTTGCCTCCCACGAATATGGTGTCAGAGATATTCACAAGTGTTCGAGCCATGAGGGATAGTTTCGGGAGAATAATATGACTCTATAGGATCGAATGCCCTTTCGAAGCGCTTACTCGAAGGTTACGTAGATGGAGACTTTGTTTGGAGTTTACAACTGAACATCAGTTTGGAACAAGAGAAAACTATTCCGAGCAAATTAAACGTTATCTAGTGAAAGAAGCTGGTTTCGTCATTTCCCATTTCAGGTAATCCTTTATCATGCGCATTTGGCTGCCTGGAGATACATGCACTTCGCCCACTCGGTACACCTATACGTAACGGCATGCGGCAAGGCTCCCAATCGAATCCAATTAATGTCCGTTGCCTCGCCGTGAAAGTAATCGCGGAATATCGGGAATTTACACTGTGGCAACACCAGTTGGGTCAAGCCTCCAATCAGGAGAGCAGTAATGCAGCTCTAAATGCTGCATGACATGATCCTTGCAGCAGAACGGTTGACCGATGGGTGGCGGAACAGCACACGTTTCATATCGAGGCAGGAAGACAAGGCGCCCACTGAGGGGTATAATTCGAGGCGTAATAGTAGCTGGCAGGCAGATGTGAAGGAATGAGGCTGAAGCTGTCTACTATTTCGAGTCACTGACAGTGTGAAGAGGCATAGAAAAAGTCTTCCCCTTTGGAAGAGTCCGATGACAATGGATTACATGGCTGTCATCCTTCCACTCACAGAGGCATTGAACTGGGAAGGCATAATCCGTCATATAATTACCTGTGTTTTCTAAATCTGATACTCACTGCAACTTCTTTTAGGTCACTTTCCATCTCAACAACTGTTGGGCATGTTTCTTGTCACAGGTATTCGCCCCCCGAATTTACAACACATCGTATTGCACCCCGCACGGGGCTGGCAAATATTATATCGCTGAATTAACGTTGAAGCCTCCCTTTTATTGTCATCGGTCCACGTGGTAGGGTTGGCGGCGTTAAATGATGCCACACGGCCTTGCAGGAACTCTTCAAGGCTACCCTTCAGGCAAAACAATAGACATGTCCGCGTGTAGCGACTAATCATCAATTTTTTTTTCTCAGACCTCAAAGGAGTCTGTTTATTTCGGTAGATCTGACCCTTCGAGAATGAAGTGGTTGCTATCGATTATAAAGTGGCAACACCAAGTCCCCTGGATCCTTAAAACGAGGAATGTGAATGCCTCGGCCATTCTACCACTCTTGTACTGTCTCAGAATAGCTTATATGATATCCTGCAGAAATACCACTCCAAAATAACAAGTAATAATACTAATACACTACCGCTCCCACGTCTTGTAATTTGCCAAACAGTGGCGACCGAATCTGATCGACTTTGGATGAAGTTGCACTCTTTCAGCTACAGGAATACGAGTAAAGATATTGGGGAAAACCCTGGGGAAACTCTCCCTCTGATGCCTAGGATCTACATTCCTGTCTACCCGAGCATATGGTCCAACAACATTTTGAGTTGTTAGGCCCTCAACGTTTGCTCTCATTCCAACATGAGACAGACTTCACGTAGTGACCGCTAGTTCCTTGGTATGAAGATCATTTAGCCTCAGACATAAATTTGCTCAGCTGATTGATGTCTCTCCGAACACCATGCAAAAGTAGGAGCAGCAGTAGTAATATGAAGCACTTCACGCCCGACGAAACAGTCCTTTCTCTCCAAAATAAACTACCACGATGAAGCCACCGTAATTCTTCTACAGTCCACTATGGAGACCAAAGACACGCCGACTCGCTTCCCTGCTCTCTCCGCAGACGTATTTGCAGCCAGCGATTCCACCACAGCAGAAAGTCCGCCTGTCAGTCCACGAGCTCAGCTCCCTGCGTATGGCGACGAGAGAGAACCTCCGAAATACCAAGAAGATGGATTAAGCAAAGATGAGGACGCCATAAACAAAGCGAAAACAAGAAGAACGCTATTTGTGCGACTATTGTCGTCCATCTTCGTGACTGTGATAGTCTTGCTGGTTGTGGCGGCCGCGGTTGGGCGAATCTATGATAGGCAGGCCAGGGAGAAGAAGTCGAAAGAAGAACAAAAGTGAGACCGCCTATGCCCTTATTAATACTTGAGAGAAGATTGCCTTGCTGAGAGTTTAATTGAAGGGCCAATGATACAGATATGGGAGTCAAGATTCAAGAAGGAAACGATACTCTTGTGGTGTCATTGACAGCCACTTCTGCGGCTCTGGTCTTTACCGTTGCAGCGACGGCCGTTCTATCTATTGCATAAATCTTGAGTAACACACGATTATCACTATTGCACATTTTCTCATTGTATGTACCTATTTGCAGTACAGCTATAATCGTCCAGTATGAAATCATGAAACAATTGCTATCGGAACTGGAGGGCATCTATCGCTCCCACTCTCTCGCAGAAGTAACGAGCATATTGACAAAGTGAACAGAGTATTGCTTTGATGCTTTCTCTAGTAAACCAAATTTCCCCAACTGTCCCACCCACCCTCTTTCTATGGCTAACTTCAACTTGTCTACATCATCATTCTTAAATTGTCACCATCGTATGGGTTGCGAACGCGAACCTCACTTACACATAAATTGCAGATAGGTCGGCGTCAACAATGAACAGCTAATATGAACCCAGAATGAGTCACCCATTGAATAAAATTTCTAATTTCCTTGGCCTTGTGCACGATATACATCATACACCTACGTACTGCTGTCCTGCGTAGAGTAAGCCGACTCACTTTGTCATATTCCTACCACAGAAACTCCTCATGCTTATACGCTGCTGGTTAGGCAGCCATGAAAGAAGAGAGCAAAAAAGCATCGATGAGAAACGTCAGAATATTGCTGGATGAAAAGTCGCAGTAGAGCAAAGCCGATTGATTGGATATAAATAGTGCTCAGCATTCATATGGGTAAAGTTACAGAGCATTGTGGTTGAGCGGCGTGAAACCATGAAGAGTAAGAGTCTATTAGTATAGGCAGGTTAAGATTTAGATCTGAGAAGTACCTACTATCATCATGGTCGGCTACTGATGGGTAAAATGTACGCCTGGATGAGGCATCTGTCTGATATTTTCAACACCAATATTAACCAATCAGTAGCTGCAGGTCTCGTGATGCTCCCAGCCTTGCCGTTCTCTTGGGCATCAAGAACTCCGTGGAACAACTTGATCAATTACAAGCACCAACATCGATCAGCATACCATCAGTGTATCGGGAATCAAATAACACGATGCAACGACCGGCCCTCTGTCAGCGCGAGATTGGTAGCACTCAATTTGGCAACAATACCACTATCCATCAAGACAACAACACTTACCACTTGCACCTACCACTACGTCCAGCTCAACCTGTCATCCATATTATTCCTTATCCTCGCAATGAGGATCTTGTCGGTCGCCCAGATCTCGTGGAAAAGCTCAATATGCTCCTACCGCAAACGTCGCACACATACTGTAGTGCCGCTCTCTGGGGCCTGGGCGGGTCAGGGTAAGGTCCTAATTCTTGTCTTTCAATTCTTCTTACGAGTGCGGCTATTAACAGTGCCAAGGAAAACACAAATTGCACTCAACTATGCGTATGAACGGCGCGACAAAGGAAACTGCTCCGTCTTTTGGGTGCATGCCGACAGCGAGGCAACATTTTCGCAGGATTACAAAACAATAGCGCAGGCGTTCGGGGTCGATCAGCAACTCAAAGGCGAAGATTTACTCGCAGCTGTGCGCGATCAAATAGAGGCACAACCCGACTGGGTGCTTATTCTCGACAATGCCGACGACTTACAAGTATTTGGCGTTGATCAAGCACGAGAACGGACAAAAAGCTTATATCGATACATCCCTCGGGCATCTGTAGGGACAGTGTTGTGGACCTCTCGTGATGCGCGCATAGCGGGAACACTTGTCGGCCCAAGGCGAGGCATCAAGGTTGCTCGCATGGAATCCGATGAAGCAGAAGAACTCTTGACAATAGCAAGGGACTTGGAGACGAATGAAGAGGAATTAGAGACTGCTGCCTTGCTAGAAGAACTTCAGTGGCTTCCACTAGCCATCACGCAAGCCGGGGCATATATGAGACGGACATCGACATCGGCCAAGGAGTATTCATCTCTTCTAGCACAAAGCAAGAGAAGATGGCAGCTTTTCAAAGAAGAGGAGTTTGACAGGCATCGAAGAGACGGTGTACCAAACAATGTCCTTGAGACATGGAGCATCTCGATTGATCGCCTTAGACAAGAAAGCGAGATTACGTATAATATTCTTCACGTTCTCGCATACGTTGCGAACCAAAATATCTCACACGAAATCATAACGACTATACTCACGCGCAGCGATAGCAACCTTGTTCAGCCAGGGATCTTGGAAGCCGAGGCTACCAAGGCCGTTACACGGCTGAAAGAGTTTTCCTTTCTTGGCATGCAACGAATGGAGGATGGCAGCAGGAGCTATGAGATGCATAAACTCGTTCAAGAGGCCGCACGATATGGTCTGAGTCCGTGGAAGCCCAGCGTTTTTTATAAAGTTCCATCGAAGAAGGAAGGCCAGGCTTACTTTTCTGGGATTGCCGTGCAAGTAATACTTGACCTTTTCCCAAAGTCTGGGCCGGAAACATGGACGCAATGCGAGAAATACTTGGCACATGCAATGCAGATAGGAGACTGGGCAGATTTGAACGAAAAACATACCGAGATAAGTGTACTCTTCCACAGAATGTCCAAATTCTTCCTTGACCGTGGGAGGTGGAGAGAGGGAGAACTGGTCAATAAAAGGGGATTGGAATTTGATCGAAAAACGTGGGGAGAAAAGGATCCGAACACAATAATAAGCATGGCACATCTTGCTTTAACCTATTATTCGCAAGGTCGGTATAAAGAGGCAGAGACTCTTCAAGTTCAAATCCTTGATCTTCAACGACAAATCCTCGGAGACACGCATCTAGCCACAATACAGAGTATGGGAAACCTTTCAGAAACATACTGGGCACAAGGCCGGTATAAGGAGGCAGAGGCTCTTCAAGTTCAAGTGCTTGATCTGCGACAGAAGATTCTTGGAGACAAGCATCTAGACACAATACTGAGTATGGCAACCCTTTCAGAAATGTACCGGGCACAAGGCCGGTATAAGGAGGCGGAGGCTCTCCAAGTTCAAGTGCTTGATCTGCGACAGAAGATTCTTGGAGATAAGCATCCGGATACAATAAGCGGTATGGCATCCCTTGCATCGACATACAGTGCACAAGGCCGTCATAAAGAGGCAGAAGTCCTTCAAATCCAAGTACTTGATCTTCAACAGGAAATTCTTGGAGATAAGCATCCAGAAACAATAAAAAGTATGGTGAGTCTTGCAGCAACCTATTATGCACAAGGCCGTCATAAAGAGGCAGAGGTCCTTAAAATCCAAGTACTTGATCTTCAACAGGAAATTCTTGGAGATAGGCATCCAGAAACAATAAAAAGTATGGTGAGTCTTGCAGTAATATACAGTGCACAGGGCCGTTATAAAGAAGCAGAAGAGATTGCAGTTGTAGCGCTTGATCGCCAACGGGAAATTCTTGGGAAAGAGCACCCAGACACACTTTTGTCCATGCACAACCTCGCCTGTACCTGGATAGAACTAGGCCGCCATAGTAGCGCCCTTACACTAATAGAAGAGTGTGTGCAATATAGACGCTCTGTATTGTGGCCAGAGCATCCATATACGGTCGAGTCTACCAAGCTTCTCGAACGTTAGAAATCTGAGCATCAACCTATCGAATCGAACGAGGTTGGCATTCAGGATAGGCAAGAGGAAGGGGAAGGGGAGAGCTCTCAGCAAGCGACACTTCCCTACTCCATCGACTACAACACGCAGACCACGACGGGGGGCGAACCACGCGGGCAGCAGTGCATTCGCATGGTCGGTCAGAACAACACTAATTCTAGATTGCGTCGTCTTTTTAGAAAGTTTCTATAGTGCTCTGTACCTAGGCGACGTATTCTTCAAATATAGTTTATTATAATACATTGGTTATCTATTACATGATTTAGACACGCGTGCGTGAACCATCACTATTACACGATTGCACGGGAGCATATGTGCAATACGCGCTAGAACATGACTTGGAAGGCTTCTGTGCGGGCTGAGTACAGCACATCCATATGTCTATTATCCCCTCACCTGATCTCCACCTCGAGCTCTTCAAGCACAACTCGAGCTGAAAGAGGAATAGTTAGATCTTGAGCTCAACCACAGTCTCAATCTTCTTCCAAATTTCAAACCATGCGTTTACTCCATACAAAAGAGCTGGACACTGGAGGGTTTGAGCTGAAAGAATTCGGCCAAGAAAATGTCCCGCCCTACGCCATCCTGTCGCACACTTGGGGCGAAGAAGAAGTCACCTTTCAAGACATGACTCTGGGTCGCTTCGCCAACAAGAAAGGCTACGACAAGATCAGAGGCTGTTGTATCTTGGCAAGGGCAAACGGATACGACTATGCCTGGGTAGACACGTGTTGCATCGACAAGACAAGCAGCGCTGAGCTGTCCGAGGCAATCAACTCCATGTACCAGTGGTACGCTGAAGCCGATGTCTGCTATGGTTTTCTCGCAGACGTGCCGTCCAAGGTTGCCTTTTCGGAGAGCAGGTGGTTTACAAGAGGATGGACGCTTCAAGAGTTGATTGCGCCGGAGACGATGATCTTCCTAGACGACGCATGGAACGAGTTGGGCACTAGAGAAAGCCTAAAACAAGAAATTTCCAAGCGCACCGGCATACCTATGAGTGTTCTCTCCGGTTCCAGTCTCGGGAGTGTAAGTGTTGCGCAGAAAATGTCCTGGGCCGCCTCGAGACAAACATCACGGTCTGAAGACCGAGCCTACTGTTTAATGGGCATATTCGGCATCAACATGCCATTGTTGTATGGCGAGGGGGACAGAGCTTTTATGAGGCTCCAAGAGGAGATTATGAAGGTGACGGACGACGACAGCATCTTCGCCTGGAGATCCAAAACCCAACATCACTCATCACTATTGGCAACATCTCCAGACGCCTTTGAGCATTCCGGCAACGTTGTCCGGAGGCGCACTGGCTGGCTTCCAGACAGCAGATCTTGGACAGTCAGCAACAAGGGTATTCGCCTAGAGCTATCTTATATGGGAGTAGGACACCAAGGACTGGGACTTGCCATACTGCATTGTGCAGAACGCAACAGAAAGAGACACGACTTTATTGCGATATACCTCAAAGACGTATCCCTTACCATGGAGAACTTTGAGAGAGTTTGGTGTGAACGGTACGAGTTGTTTGATCCCATGCCTTTTCGACCAAGTCAACGCCCTCAAAGATGGATAAATGTCCGGCAACATCGTCCAGTAACAATGAAAATGCGAAATCGCCGCCAGATAGGAAGCGCAAGTATTGCGGCGCTAGGACAACCCCCACCGAACCCTCGTGATGATCCTGATTGGGGTCTGTTTGATGCGACGATAAATTTCATCAATGGCTCGTCAACACCACCACCAGTGAATTGGAATGCTGGAGAACAACCTTCGCTCCTCGACATGGCAAAGGCAGGGCGCGTGTTGGAGACGCAATGGCTACTTGCGGAGCGTTCCACCAAGCCCGATCAGAAGGATAGAAGTGGACGAACTGCTCTATCGCATGCAGCAGCTAATGGGCATGCCAAGATTGTATGGTTGCTCCTAATGCGGCGTGATGTCAAACCAGATGAAAAAGATTCAGGGGGACGAACGCCTCTGTCTCATGCAGCCAAAGAGGGCCATGCCGAAGTTGTCTGGCTTCTGTTGACCCGAGGCGATATCGACATCCACTCAAAGGATAGTAGAGGACAGACACCACTATTCCATGCAGCGGCAAACGGGCGCAAAACCATCATATCAATGTTGCTGGCTCGCGGAGAGTCCCAGCATCACTTGAGAGACGATTCGGGGAGGACGCCGCTCTCGTATGCGTCAGAGGGGGGGCACGAAGCCGCTGTAGAGATGTTCCTCGACCGAAG
Organism: Trichoderma harzianum CBS 226.95; assembly: GCF_003025095.1. Lineage (NCBI taxonomy): Eukaryota > Fungi > Ascomycota > Sordariomycetes > Hypocreales > Hypocreaceae > Trichoderma > Trichoderma harzianum. Next base: position 1,805,397 of record NW_020209250.1, on the reverse strand, counting down.
CGATATGGACGCAGATGCAAGAGACGACGAAGGATTGACGCCTCTCGCCTATGCTGCCTTTAACGGACACTATTCAGTCACCATCATGTTGATTGAGCAGGGGGCCGATATCAACTCACAGGATAATCGTCGTCAGACGCCGCTGTGGTTGGCAACTCAGAAGGGCCATGAGAGGATTGTCGATTTACTTCTCAACAATGGAGCTATTATGGAGATCAAGGGCTACGATGGCTGCACGCCGCTTTTATCTGCAGTTTGTTTGGGACGGGATGACATTATGCAACTGCTCATCGACAAAGGCGCTGATTTAGATACGACGAACGAGTATGGCGAAACACCGCTAATTAGGGCTCTCAGGGATGAACATGAGTCTATGGCCAAAATATTGATTGAAAAGGGTGCCAAGGTCGATGTAAAGGACAAGTACTACACAACTGCGCTGCAGTATGCATCTGAAAAAGGATATCATGACATTATTCAACTGATAGGTCACAGCGCTACTTAACACCAAGGGCAATCATGATCGGTACACTATTGACAAAAAAAGATCTAAATAAAACGGAGTGAGATGTCGACTTTACTGCTGAATAAAGGTCCCAAAACTCTGGTCGCAGATAAAGTAGGACGGCTGCTGGGGTATGTACCTGGGGGACATCGTGATTGTATTGTTCGGTTACATAGAAATACTTAGCGTTTGATAAGCGATCTATTGAAGAGATATGGGGTCTTTCAGAACTGATTTGATTGCTTCTCTTGATCATGGCTCTATATCGGAGTGCTCTCTGGAGCATAGTGCCTACCAACGTTGATCCATCTTGTTCGTAGGCCTTGGACTGGGAGCCGACCTTTCATGGTGAATGAGAGCAGTTGATGCCACAGTATTCGAATTGATTCAACGTTCAAACAATGAATGATGCACAATATATTGCTCCATATTGGACTTGGACAGTCCAAGCCCGGTGTAGTATTGCCTTAGAGCTGCCACTTTAATATCCGTCCACAGGCTATTCTCGTTCAATGATCAAATGACTCTTCCATGGCGATACTTACCTTCCTCAAAGCTCTAGCCCAGGTAGGAATATCGAAGACATCGCGGCCAACAATGGCACTAACCACTTACATCCTCTGATACATAATGGTTTATCCTCCTTTCACAAATCTTATACCATGAACCAACTCTCCACCCAGCTAAGACCTACATCATTACATGGGCACAGCCACGATGCCTACCCAACACGCCAATCACAGCCCTCCTATCCCTTGCTGAAATATCCTATATAAAGCAAATTAAACGCGTTAGTTTTCAGTGAAGTAGCTGAATATTCTCCAGTATGAGACTTGTTTTCCAGGGGGCGCTCTTCGGAGCGTTCCGTTCGTAGAACTTGTACCCCAATTGGGAGCCTTCACTTTTTGTCACTCGGTTCGAGTAGTGTTTGATGCATTCTCTTTTTTCCTTTGGCTCGTTTTGCTTTTTGTCCCATTATCATAGCATGGAATACCACGGGTTACATGTATGTAAGCTATGTATTCATAGCTACCTCGTTAGGCCGCCTGTCGTTTTTTACGGCTTCGCAGACATCAAATTCACAGGACCAGAATATAGCTACTTCAACGTATATCAATAGATTGGTCAATAATGTGAACTTCCTCCAGAAGCACTGGACAACATCCCAGACCAAGCAATGATGATGCTGTACACAAGCCTTACGCCAGACTGCCTACAGCTACAGCCTGCGGTGTGACTCACCACCCCAGCACTACTCAGCCAATCACAGCCCAAATCTCATGATAGCAACACCCCTTATAAAGTAAATTAAACGAACTTCTGTTCAGTGAAGTAGCTCAATGACTCCAGACATAGTTGGAAATGGGACGCTCTTCGGAGGGTTCCGTATCTAGTTCATCTTTCCCCCTTCGGGGGCTTCACTTTTTGATCACTCTGTTCGAATAACGTCTGTTGCATTTTTTATTAAATTTCTATTTTCTTTTTGCTTTCTCTCTGTCTCGTCTTTCTATAGCATAGGTTACATGTATGTAGATGCCTTTTTAGATACTTTCTTAGACTTGGCCATATTTTTACAGCCTCGGAGTCTGTCTCTACATTTATATTCACAAACTTAGAGTATACATACATAAACTTCTATTATCACTTTAATCCCCAATTTACACTGTAAAATTCATCTAGAAGCACAAGACGATCCCCGAGACCAAGCAATAATACTGTACACAAAACTTACACCAGCCTACAGCTCTGGCTCTCGGTGTGTGACTCGCCCCCACATCGCCATCCCAGCTCCAACAAGCCAATCACAGCCCGTCTCTCATGAACACAAACATCCCTTATCAAGCAACTTTAACGAGCATACATTCAGTGAAGTAGCTGAATAACGCAAACAATTCATCGAATCGAAAGTTTTCTCCTCTCTGGAGCCTTCACTTTTTGCCTCTTGTTCGAAAAGCTGCTGTAGCATCTTTTTTTTTTTGCTCTGCCCGTATTGTATAATACGTAGAATAGTAGCAGACGAGATCGTAGACTTGGTAGAATGTGGATGCATACTTACACCAACCGCCCAGTATCTTGCGGCGTCGTCGCATTATTCATTTAGACATATTCTATTACAGAGCAATAATTTATTTTCGCTATTCCAGTACATCTCGTAACATCACCAAGCAGTCTCTCAAAATCCCAAGCAGTTATGCCATACCAAGCATGAAGTGCCAGTCAACGCTCCAGCGCTCGGCATGACTCACCCCACCAACTTCGCAGCTCCCACCAGCCAACCACATCCTCTCGCTGCGCCTCACAGGCAGGCTCCAGCATCCTTATAAGTCAAAACAAACTAGCTGAAATTCAGTGAAGTAGCTGCTTTAACCAAACAGAGTCCTCTTACACTGCTCCCCCAAAGGAGTCTTCACTTTTTGCTCCTCTGTTCGAATATTCTCTGTGTCTTTTTTGCCTACCTTGCTACTGTTCTTTTTGTACAATGCTCTCAGTCATGTACCCATATATTAACATTCTACACATACCTACATCCAGCTTGATCTGATAAATTTATCATTTCTTCCACTTTTCTAGACTGTTTAAATATACCTTACAGACAGGTAGTAGCATACCATAGACTCTGTGTCATCATTTGCTTTGGTGCAGCCTTACATCGCACATCTTATATCCCAGTAACAAATTACACTATGCTCGCCATGTACGATCAACGCCCTTGGACACGTGCAGCGTAGCAAACCACAAACTACCACTAGGACTCAAACCAAAACGTCACAATCAAAGCAAAGCATAGACAACCAATGTGGCAAGTCAATCAACTCGTATTTTTATTCATCTCTACCCATGCTGCACGTCAGTGCTGTCCCTTTTCCATCCCCAATCCTTCCCACAGTTGTGCCCAAAAAATAGACCAAAAAAGACAAGACCAAATAAATAATAAGGGAAATAATATTCTCTTTTTACAAAAAAATGACAATGCGTCCTAGCGATCAAGGGTGATCAGATCTTCGCGGAACAGAGCAAAAGAGAATCGAGAGTAAAAGAAAAAATGCTCGAGTTTTTCCCAAGCATATCGCATATATACGTTTCAGTCATAATATGTATAAGTGGGCAGGGCCTCTGGGCTAATCCACACGGTCCGAGTTATCGTCACAACCTCCTCGGAACCGTATCCCAGTGGCAGAGATTTGGTTGATGTGGGCAAGACGCTTTCAGTAGATTGCGGCTTTCCCGGAAGTTCAGGGACAGGCGTACTGTAATCCCCAGGGCTTGTTTTGGGTCCTGGGGCTGAAGCAGTCAGAGCATCTTCGTCGTCCTTCTATGACGTCTCGAAAGAGGCAATGGTGCCGCAGAATGTGTTGCGGTTGTCCCTGTCAAAGACAGACTGCTGGCCATTGAGGGTGACCATGCTGATACTGGCCTTGGTGCTAATGGCAAAGAGCTTAACTTGAGAGTTGCGGATGTCAATCATGTTGTCCTGGCAGTTGTTGGCATTGACGCAAGTGTTTCCGTCGTAGTTGTTGAAGAAGCTGTACATGCCGGCACCGTAGATGAGGGTGTTGCTCGAGTTCACGATGCGAATACCGTAGGTACGGGCACAAGTAGAAGTGGTGCAGCTGGACCAGTCAGGGTCACCATACTTGGACTGGGAGGTGAAGGGCACTCTGGCATCAGGGTTGCCCTGCATGTAGGCGGTCTCAGTCTGGAGGATGTTGGCGTAAACGTTCTGGGCGTTGTTCAGGGCGTAGTTGTAGAGCACGCTGTGTTCCGAAGCGGTACCCCACAACCAGGTTCCCTTGGTGCTCTCAATCAAGAGACCACGGCCGTTGTAGATGTTGACCTGGCTGTGATCGGCAAGATCAAGCTCGTGGTCAGACACCCAGAGCCAAGTGTTCTCCATGTAGATGCTTCCAGAAGTGGTGACGTGAAGGAGCAAAAAGGCGCCAAAGCATGAGGGGTTGGGGTTGGTCGTCTGGTTGGGGGTCTTGACGCAGCGGTCAGACTGCAGCTGAGTGCCGGCACTGCCACCGATACGGAAGTGGACATCCCAAAGACCGGCAGCACCCTGAGAAGAACCGGCAACATTCCACTGCACGATGATGGCGCCGGGCTGCGGGCCGAGGGTCTCAAACATGATGTCCTGAATCTCGACGTTGCCGACATCGCCGGGCTGACCAACTTGCCAGACGGGCTGGGGGTTGTTGATATCCTTGAACTTGGTACCGCCAACCATGATGAGAGCCCAGACCTCGCCGACAATCTTGATGTTCTTGGGGACCTTGATGGTGTCGGTGACGACATACGCGCCGTGGTCGAAGTAGACAATCTGGCCCGAGGAAACGCTGTTGAAGACGGCCTGAATGGCAGCAGTGTCATCAGTGCTTCCATCACCCTTGGCACCACGAGACTTGACAGACACAAAGCTGCTAGCGGGGACATTCTCGTACTGGGGCTTGCTGCGAGTGAAGACCTTGCCACCAGCGGTCAGCGCAGCAGGCTTGGAGACGGTGGCACGGGTGCCCTGAACAGCTTTTCCGTTGTTGTTGGTGTAGGCGCGGCCCTGGGTCCAAGAGGCGATGTTGGCGTTGCCTCCGAGGAGGGTGGCGCCGCTGCGAGCGTTCTTTACGGCAATGGGGGTGTTCGTGGTCATGTCCACGTTATCCAGAACCAGAGTACCATAGGTGCCTGCCTGGTTGAGGTCGTGGTTGGTGAGCACGCCGACCTTTGTGTTGGTGAGCTTAGAGTCGGCAAGCAAAATGGAGCCGACTTGCTGGATGCCGTTACCATCAATGCCGCTCATGTCGATACCAACGTTGGCATTGTTGATGGTGATGCCGTGGAAACTCCACAGCCAGTTCCAGTTCATGTAGATGGCAGTCTGGCAGCCATTGAAGACGAGGTTACGGCTGGTAAACTGCTGGTTGCCAACCCACATGCCCAGAGCACCACCGGTGAAGGTGAGGTCGCTCAGCCAGCCGCCAGAACCATCCTCTCCCCAGAGACCTTGCTGCTTGTTGTTTGTGCTTGTGTCAGTGCTCATGATGAACTGGACATTCTGGATCGAAGTGGCCTGAGCAACACGCCAACGAATACCAGTGCCGGTATTGATGGGTTGTCCAGTCAGGTCAATCTTGAAGTTGCGAATCTGGCGGAAGAAGTTGTTGGTGGCGCCATACCAGCCGGGGTTGGAGTCGATGACGGCGATACCAGCAAAGTTGCGGGAGGCCTTGAGGGTAGGCAGGTTGGTGGCATCACCGATCAAGTGGGTGTAGTAGTAGAGCTGAATGGGGGATGAGACGACGTAGGTACCAGGTGGGAAGTAGACAATGGCCGGAGTGGTGGTTTGGGAATCGCAACCCGCACCACATCGATTTCCAGAACTCAGCGCAGCATTGATGGCCGCGGTATCGTCAGTGACGCCGTCACCCTTGGCACCAAAGCTCTGAACATTGCGGTAGATCTGGTAGCCAGCGCCGGCGTTTGAGTAGGGAACAGTACCCTGGCGTGCGATGTTGGGAAGCCACCAGCTTGTGGCGGCGGCCACGGCCTTTGAATCAGCAGCCGGAGACGGAGCCGGTACAGCCACAGCCGGCACCGAGAAGAGACGCAGGGCCAGCAGAGAGGCCGTCAAGATGGTTGAGAGGCCCATCATGACCAGGAAACAGATTGATACAACCTTTCCGCGGTTCGAATTTCGAGGGGGGTTATGTGTATACTGCCGGGCAGATATAGGCTACACGAGAAAGAAAACAGAGTCAGCAGTTTGTCCAAGAGTGAAAAAGTTTGTCCAGCCACAGGCTTTTTGTATGAAATGCACAATTGTGAGTGTGATGCGATGTTGAAGGGAATGAGGGGCGGTTAATGAGAGACATGGGGAAGGGTGATGTTGGACGGGAGCCAGAGAGAAGGGACTGACTCTGAATGCCCTCTCCCTCACAAGCTTCGAGACTGAAGCTTTGCTATTGATAGAGGGTGCGCAAAGGAGCTGTCAATGCGCAGGGAAGAAAGCGATGATGATGATGAGAAGAGGTGTTGGTGAGAGGATTGTGAAAAGTGAGGCCGGGCATGGCCCTTTAATAGGCATGGGCAGTGAATGACAATAGAGCACAATACCAATAGCAGAAGAAAGGCTTTTGGTGATGTATGGCCTTTGCATGGCATGGCATGGCAGCAAGGCGTGTTGAATCGACACCCCCCTTGGCCTTCAAACACCCCCAAACCCCACCATCACGCGCCGATTGCTCTTTGGATGAGACCGAGGAGGAGGGTGAAGCCAAGTTGAGAAGAAGGTAAGCAGCTTCTTCTTTGGGCCCAAGCGTTGCAGACAATCGTCCGCCGTGACGAGGGTCATGAGGTATCCGCACACACTCGCTGAGAGCGCGCACACAGATGCTCCGGCAAACCGCACATCTTCAGCATCTGCCATGGCACCCTACAGAAACTTTTCTGGAGTTGCTCGGCCCGCACAAATCGAGAGACAAGGGAGACCATGCACGCGCGCCAAGTGCCCGTCATGTTGCTCTCCACAGATGACATTTTGCATGCAACGCCACAGTAACTTACCACGTCAAAATGATTTGTTTCGGTAGTATATCGCAAGCAGTGGATGCAATGCCAGGGCACTTGCTATGCTTAATGCTGGTGAATTGTTCTTCTTGCTTCGTCTTCGAATGCCAAGCGGGCGACGGGCCGAAAAAGGGGTGGGCCGTGGAGGGCTGTATATGAAGATGATTTGATGCCAAGGAGAGAAAGAAGGAAAATCAATGCTGTTCAAAGCACTAGAATGGATTGATGAATGGATGATGAAGAGGTATGAACACTCGCAGTGTGAATGGTGAAAGAAAAGAGATCACTGGATGAAGATGGACGGTCTAGAACTGCACTTCTTTGTCTTGGGCAAACCAAAGGAAAGGCTGGAGAAGTCGTCGATGAAAGGGGAAGCGTTCAGCCCTCAAAGAGAGTATCACGTAGAACAAATGGATGGCGGAGAGAAAGAGAGAGAGATGACGCAACGGCGTTGAGGAAACTTGCCTTATATCGCGCCTCCACGCCAAAAATAGGCCACGATAGAGCCGCCATCACGATCAAACAAAGCTTCTCCCCTAATACTCCGTGTTCCGCACTCGTACGCGCGGGAGCGGCAGTTGGCTGGGAGCAGCGGACCAAGATTGTTCCTCTGAGACAAAGTTAGCAGCCTAAGCCTCGCAGGAGGTCATCTAAATTTCAGAGACAGGCTTGGGTGGAGCGTCGTGAAGCTACGAAAAGCTCCGCGGTTGGGTACGGATGCTATTCGCGAGTCTGCCCATTGAGATTGAGCTCTCCTGAGTAGAGCCCAGGTACACGCTCCGTGGCGTATAGCCGCCACAGGAGCGCAGTGGATCCACGGCTACTTTCCAGGAACGTAGTGATGCCATTGGCTGCCATTCTTGGTTTCAGACAGGCTGGACATGGGTGTCGACATGGGTGGTCCGCAACTCTACTTCCAGGCCAGCAGTGCCAGGGGGTCGCACTTCTTCTGCCGGCTCGGCCTATCGACGACAGCCTCTGAAGATGGTCGGCCGCTGTCCATCTCTTACTCGGCCCTGTTGCGAGCGGGCGAGAGGCAGCAGAAAGACGCCGAGCCAAGAGCGCGCGCCGTGCATGAAACGACGAGACTCCCCGAGTGAATGAGTGGTTGGTTGCGATGTGCTGTTGCAACGATACGAGAACGAACTGAAGCATAAACGATAGATCGGCGAGGCATACGAGAATGCTTGCTCACACACGTGGTTTTCGAGGAGAGAATGCCCGCGACGTCTATCATATGGAGCCCTGACTTTGGCTCTGCCTCCGCCGCTGATCCAGTTCGGTAGCACAACCTGTGAGGAGTTGAGGAGTAAGTTTTGCCTCTTACCCATGCTAACGATCTGGCGGCCGAAGAGAAGCGAGATGAACAAGAAAGGAAGTCTCTTTGTCGCATCCAATCCTCGCCTGGGTCATGTTGGGTGCAAGACAGAGAAAAGAACCAGCTGCCCTCCGCATCCCGATCGGGAGATGGGTATCAGGGCTAAAGTTTAGCGCCACAGCGCTGGAATTGCCTTTTTGCCCCTGGGCTAGCGGATTCCAGCGACCACGGGGTGCTGGAATTATGAAAAAATAGCCGGCGACACTGCTCCTGGCCCTGTACTCGTACAACACAGTCAAGGCAAAAAGCTCCGTGTCTGGGGTACCAGTACTGACAAGTACGAGTACTCCATGCCAGCCGACGCGAATCTCAGCGATATACTTTTGCTTACATGTATGCTTACCGCTACCTACCGTATGCTGTTAACCATTTGAATCTTGATTCTACAAGAAACGCTTCCTTGTTTTAGCTCCGTTTGCGATGCCGCAATAACGAACCACAAGCGGATCAGGTGGTGGCCTATTGCTATGATTGTCTCGACTGCGTTCATCAGGCGTCACCGTCACCAGCCGACACTGGTGTCTGTATCTGTTAGCCTGTCTCAGGATTGCAAACGACGTAGGTTGTCGCACCCTCAGCAGACACAGCTCGCACATGGGGAGAGTGGCGATTCACCCTGAATAGGGGACGGGGTGGAATGGAAGGGCCAAGAGGTTCAGCGGTTGAGGAAGATACTGTACTATCAGCCGCTATGTCCTAGTGGTATTGCTGCGAACATTACGGAGTGCCTACAATATCCAGGTCGATGGGTACAACGGAGCCTTGCTTCCTTCAGCCACGGGTGCTAGCTCCAAGTACTATCGAGACGCACCGCGAAGATCACAATTTGACGACCCATGATAAACGGTCACGACATCTGCATAGTCTCCACGCTACGCTGTGGCATTTGGGCGGACGCTGAGGGAGCAGTCGGCCCAATGTCCTGGATCAATACCGTTGTAAGGCTGCAGACCCAAATACCATGGCCGACACACCCGGTCGCACACGCAGTGTCTCGTGTGAATACGCCAGGCTGTCACCTGAGGTGACACTACAGTATAAGTCTGGCTTCTTTGCTATCAATTTCCTAATCAGGCAAATGGATTCGCCGTCGTACAGAGCACACGCACCTGTCAATACTCTCCTTGGTCGATCTCTATCTGACACAACGAGGCAGGAAGCACAATCAGCGAGGTTATGCCATCACGCACTCAATACGCAAAGAAACAAGAATGCAAGATCACTCATAATGAACCCCACGCCCACGAAACGCGCGGGAGTCACTGGACCGTCCCAAATAGACGACGAACCAGGGCAGCGACTGGCTGGCAGCTGCTGGAGCCTAGCCCATGCAACATATGCCACCAATCACACACCCGGAGTTGCGGGAACCTTGTCGGCTCTGGCAGTCATCCTCCTCAACACCACGACCATGGTTCGATAAACGCCGGCTAGTGTCACGATAGATTGTAAGCTAATAGTCGGAGGCTCTCATTACTCGTACATAGCCAAGCTTCCAGCCCCTTCATTTCTCTCCTTTGCGGACCTCTTTTCTCAGCATAACTGCCTCTCTTGCTCTCCTCATCCGCAGCTTGTTCGCCACCAGAATCAATAGCTCGTCTCCGCGATGCACAGGCAATACTTTCCATGCCCAATCCCAGCCCCAGCCACGTCATCCACCATGCAACTGCACCCCAGAAACTGCCCGGAGAGAAGCCGGCCGGCTTTGCTCCAGATGCCGCAAGAGAGCCGTGTTCACGTCCAAGAGATGCCGACTGGGCTCTGCCCTAACCCTCTGCCATTCTTCTTCTCAAGGCACCCCGGACTGGGGGAGGCCAGGGGTTCCCCGCACCGAACAGCAATAGGCTATTCTATGCCGCGCTTCCCCGACCTCATCTGTCTGTCGGCCGCACTCAAGGCAGCAAAGAAAGTCTTGGTAGTATTGCATCGTGCCGTTGCACTGATGCAAGCAGAGCGATAGATTCAGCAGCCGTTGCATCAATCTGTTAGAGCAGGACCCTGCAAGGAACGCCACATCCAATAACGCCACCAGAGGTTGAATTCACGATTTATCAGATTCCGCTAGCATACAAACCCCCAGCATCAACAATCCAATCCCTGGCGCCACTCATCCGCCAACTCACCGCCCAAGACTCGGAAGGGGCCGGCCCTTGTCGTGAGTTTTTTTAAAGAATAGAAGGTTATCCGATATGCTTTGTCACCACTGCCGAATTGCGCTTGCAGCGGAGGAATAATGGCGCAAGTCTCGTTTATATGAAAGAACCGAGCTGACACGGGGGCTGTGGGATGATGCCTTTTTGCATGGCGCCTACTGACATTGCATGTGAAGTCGAGGTAGTGTTCGTTCGGGGAATGGTCCCGACAGTCGACCTTGTTACCGTGAATTATGCCGCAGGTGAAGAGTTTTCGGTGCATCTTGTTACGAACGTTTGATGCTACCTTTTAGACTTTAGTGTTTAAACTCGCGTGCTGTACCTGAGTTGTCAACTCTCAACTCTCTTCGTACTCGTAAATTTGCATGTAAAAGTAAATCAACAATTGATCTGTCAAGTCCTTCAGTCGGCATACAGATTACAGATACACCAACCCCAGCTCATCCCCATTTCTAATCCCACAAAAATCACCACAATCATATACCATCCCAACACGTGCTCTTCAATCCCCAGAATCTCACCAACTCCATCCCCATGTTTTTTTTTCCCTCCTCAAGCACCCCACACAATCCCATCCCACCCCACAAACTAACTCGGCCATACCCGCATCCAGAGGCATGACAAAACCTCTCCATCCAACTCCGTCCTCCGAAAAGCCAAACAAACATCCCCTTCCTCCCCCCCATGCCAGTTTATACACACCCAGATGTTCACTAGATCACCAGATCAAAAAAAACACCCTCCCACCCGCACCGGTCCCTCCTCGGCTCGTTTCCTCCGCCTTCTTCTTTCTTTTTCAACCCCGATTCTACCAATTTACAAAGAGGAAATAATCGTCATACACAGGCATTCCCATTCGGCACTTCGAATCCCACTGCCTCCACTGAATAAAAGGCCCCTTTCCCACAAGAGGCTGCTACCCAGACTTAAGTACGAACATGTTACCCTTTTTACGCAGCTGGGTAGGGATATAACTTTTTTCTCAACGTCGTACTCGGGCGCTGATCCCTTATTTACCACACACCCCCTCCCTCCCTCACGAAGAAGAGAGAAAACGGTCGTGCCAAGGCGCCTGAAAGAAAAGCTTCTCTCTTCTCCCCGATACAAAATGAGGGTTGCGTTGCCATTCATTCGCCAGTACCCGTCGCCATGATACTACTGCACTTGGCATCATGTAACACTGTAACCCAAGACTACTAGACCTAAGCCACCACAAAATGACCAACTAATCGCGTGGGAGCAGAGGTAGAGAGGAATAGTAGTCTTGTCAAGCCATCGAAAGAAAAAGGAATTCGTTAAATTAATAAAATCAACAAAACACAAACATAGCTATCCCATTCCCAACCCCGTTGCAAAAAACAAAATGTCCCTGTTGCATAGCTCGTCTATATGTTTCTTCGCGCGCCACTAATCGAAAAATCCCCCAAGTTGTTTTCCGTTTCCTGAACCGCTCGCTCCCTTAAAACAAAAACAAAAAAAAATCCCATATCTGCATGTCTATGTCTTGTCAAACATGCTCTTGCATGACTATGACTGACTGTTAAAAAGAAAGGACAGTGAAAGATTGCTTCATAAGAATTCGACGCTTGTCCAACAGCCACCGTAGAATTAGGTTGGAAGGCCCAGTGCCAAGTCAAATGCCAAACAATGCCCATTCTATCGCATCTGTATGCCCAAAATAGTCTATTCACCAAGGGGTGGAGCCGATATAGAAAGCCAGTCGTAAAAGAAGATGATGTCGAATGAAAAGGCCAAGATGAGCGTAATGCACGCTGATCACTTCACCTCGCCGACCATTGCCGTGATGGAAACAGCAAAATGACATATAATAATTGCAAAGGAAAAAAAAAAGATCAAGGCCGATAGTGTGCATCAATCCCGTAATACCGGCGGGCGACGTGACGTTCAATGGTCCCACAGCTGAGCATGGTCCCTGGAGTCGGTCCGGATGCATATATTAGTTAAAAGATGTTGCCGCCGATGCCGGTATTGGCACTGTTCAACATGTCGATACCCTCCACCTCTGCGCCAAAGTCCATGATGAGAATCTTGGGATCCTGTCCGGTACTGACAATGCGTCTATAGTCGCTCTTTGCGCTAAGGACCCAACTGGCATGCCATCGAGGGAAGTCGAGCAATTGGCGGCCCGTCTCCATGTCCCAGACCTTGATGTCTGTGTCATAGCTGCCACTGACCAGACGCCCGCTCACGCTGTCAATGTGCAAGCTGCGTACTAGGTTCTCGTGCGCACGCATCTCGCGGACACACTCGCCCGTGTTGGCGTCCCAGATGCGAATCACCTTGTCGTTGCCTGCCGACGCGACGTATCGACCGTCCTCGGAGAACTGAGAGCAAGCCAGGCCCTTGGTATGGCCGACGAATTCGCGAATGTTTCTTCCAGTGTCAATGTTCCACAGCTTGACCCGGAAGTCTCCAGAGCATGACACGATGGTGTTTCCACGCATCTGGACGGCATTGACGGGGCCGGTGTGGCCGCGGAGCTGGCGGAGAAGGTTACCAGTCGCCCGGTCCCAAACACAGATGCTAATGTCCTTGCTGCAGGTCACAATGTGCTTTTCGTCAAAGGCCAAGTCGAGAACAGCAGCGGTGTGGTGGGTGAGACGGCGAATCGGACGATAGCCATTGCGCATGTCATACACAATACACGTAGAATCCGATGAGCCGGTCACCATAATCTCCTCGTCATATTGCAAGCACAAAATAGAAGCCTTGTGATGCTCATCGAAGGAAGCCACCTTTGGCATCGAGGGCGACGCCCGATAGCTGTCAGAAAAGTTGACATAATGAGTCGGATTGCCTTCGGCATCTTCCAACATCATGGGGTGGTTGACCACCTCGGGAGGTCCGATGACCAGGCGACACTCCAGGGTTTGCATGTCCCAGATTCTGATGGTCTTGTCTCTGGAGCCAGAAATGATTTTATACCTGAGACGAGGTCAGTAAATACGTCAAATCAAGACAATGTAGGAGGGGGAAAGGAGTAAGGGGTGCAGTGTGAGCAGAACATACTCATCAAATTGTAGACAGTAGATACTGTCCATGTGTCCGTTAAGGTACATGGGGCGAGCCTTGCCCTCCTTCCACTTCTGAGCCAGCTCAAGTTTGGCACGATAGATCTGCTTCCAATCGTTGGTGGGAACAACTTCGGGAATGCCCAAGCCAGCGCCAGGCTTGACAGGCTCACTGGTAGCATAAGTGGTGGTCATCTCCCGTAGGCAAGATTCTCTCCAGATATGTTGGTTGCGGACCACCTCATTCCAGTGTCTAGAGACGACACTCGCTTTGGCCAGAGCGGCGGCGTCAAGGCAAGCCAAGACATGGATGGCGAGTTCGGATGGCAGCTGCTTGATAAAGTCGACCCTGCTAATGTTGCTATCCTGAGCAAGGACGGATCCGTCATCGCTGAGACCCGACTCAATAAAGGGCTGGGTGACGACGATGCCGATTCCGCTCTCGCGATCGTTGCTATCCTCGCTCGACGACTGCAGCCACTGGGTGTGCATAGCTTGTCTAGTATAGTATTCGTTCTGCAACGCCACTGAGGCCTTTGCGGCAGCGCCGGTATTCATGGGAATATACGGAGGCTCGTCTCCCATTGCGGGAATAGGCATGTGAGGGTTTTGCTGCTGCTCGTAGAGGCCATCATCGGTAACATTAAAACCGTAGAAAGACCTCGACCGGCGAAAGGGCGCGGCGTGGCGAAGACGGTTCCACGTGTGGTGGGCGCTCGTCGGTCTGGCATGGGAGACAGGCTGGTTGTTGAATTCAGAGGGCTCGGCTGTGATGGATGGCCGACGATGAACATGAACCATGCCTTTGAGGGATAAGGAGGCCCGACGAATCACGCCCTTGATGGTGCCGGCGGTGCTCTGAGCACGAACACGGCGCTTTCGAGAAGGAAGTTCGTGCGTGTCTTCCGAATCGTCGATGGCGACTTCGTGAATCTGGCGCGGCGGGTGCGGATCGTCGTGGGAAAAGACGGCATGTTTGTGGTTTCGGAGGAGATTGGAGAGGCTCATGCTACGCATGCGCTGGTCATGGGATTGGTTGGATGAGGCACCGGTGGCCCGATTGCCAGCAGATGCCCCCATGTTGTAGGACTGGAACTGGTCCGCCATTGTGTCTGCTTGAGAAGAATCTTGGCTTGAAAGACGTCTTTGTGGTAGTGCAGACAAATCGTACCACTATTCGAACGCAGCGACTGTTGGCCGTAAACGTTCGGGCTCGTGATAGGAAGATTAACTCGGATCGAGAAAATGAGAGGCGAATGAGAGGCCGCAGAAAGGAATTTGTCGAACACGAAAAGGCTCGTCAAATGATTGCTGATCAACGGGGTCGAAGTGGAAGAGCCTCGGTGGAGTTTCGTCTTGCTCGTCGGCAAAGGAAGGACGACTGACTAGTCTCGAGATGGAGTGCTGAAACACCAGCGGATCCAACAAACGCGAGCAACGAATAGACGGCAAAACAGAAAGAGAAAGATGACACAAAGCCTCCAAGGAGCGGGAATGGAATATCGACAAGCAAGAGTGGTTGTGAGAGTTGGAAACTCGGGCTGGAAATTGGAATGCAGAAAGATTCAGAGCAAGGCGGTCTTGCTGGTGATGGGCGCCACGCGGCGGCTGACAATGCCTCGTGCGTGTGTCCGGAGGGTCCCGTTTCGATTTTAGCGGGAATGAAATGAAACACGACGGCTAGGAGGCCACGCAGGATCCTGCTGAGCAGTCGAAGAGGCGGCGAGGAGATGGAAATGAGGACGAGGGGAAAAGGAGAGTGGTTGAGAGGAAGCGAAGAAACAGTGTTGCGATAGGACGTAAAGTAGCAGGACCAAAAAAAAAACAAGGGGACCGATAGCGGTATCTACTCTGGTTGTCACTAATACGGGCATATTACTGGGCTGTGTTAGTGCATGTACGGCGCAGCCCGCACAGACTTGGAGGGATGGACAGATTGCCCACCATTTGCCGGAGACCCTGTAAGGAAGAAAAAAAATTCTGGCGGCGTTGAGGCTTGCCCCTGGGGGAGGGATGCCACGACATGGCGTGTATAGGTACAGGTACCTGATGCTTCATGTTCACTGAATGGCATCGAAGCCACAGCCACTGGTCAATCAATCATCGAGAACAAGTGCAGGTATCCGTAACATCCCTTGAGATCAATGCCCCGGATTTGTTCCACTGACCCTTACTAGCACTAGACTATCTCAAACTACGGAGCAGAGTGGAGAGAAGCATCCGGACTCTGGGGATGCCCCTGATGACCTGTGCATGCTGGTCATGGTCATGGTCATGCCGCGCCGTCTTGACCTTTGGTGAGCACAGTAATAATAATAGCACCACACATCATCACATCTCAGTTGTCACCAGGTGAATCAAGTCATTTGCCGGCATCCGTCGCAAAGAGCCCATGTTTCAGTTCTAAAGGACATTACGTCGACAACTCTCGAAAATGACTGAGCTAGAAGCGCGAGCACACGCCGAGGCGTAAAAGTTTTCTGTCTCGCAGTAGTATCAATGGCAAAAAAAGCACAAGTACAAGTACAAGCCACTAGCAGCGGCAGCGATCAGGTCTTCGCAGCACTTGTGCTTTTTAGGTGCGATCTGAAGCGGAGTGTCCGTAAATTACGGGTCGCTAGTCAGCTCTTTTTTGTTCCTTTTTTCTGTTTGCTGGCAAGCCATTGGATTCTCGTCCTTCTCCCGCGGGTCTTCCGGGCATCGCTTTGTCTTGGCCGCTGCAGCTGGGATTGGACAGCTGTGATGATCTCCGTGGAGACTGTGCGCTTCTACTTCAGATTTTGCTAGCTTCTCGAAGCACCATTCGCCACAGAGCGAGCAGAAAGAGATGGCCGCTCTCAGTTTGTACCTTGCGGTGTGGTGTGTGCCTGCCAAGACCGCGGGTGGACAGAAGACAACTGGCCATGACCCAACAGGCATGTCTCAATAGTGCATGCAGGATGGGTGACAAGAAAGATGAGACGAGACGATAAAAATAGTCATGTTATGGAAGATGCTTTTTTTTATGGATGTTTCAATGGATTCTTACTACGCTTACAATAATGGCCTGCTCGGCATTGGATAATAAATTCGTGAGACTCAAGTATCACAGCCCTCATCTAACCAGGCGGCTGGAAGATGAATGAGAGACAACTGAGAGACACTGCCCCTGGACAAGACAAGGCAATGATCGTCGTCCCATCCCTGGTGAACCTAACAAAGATACAAAGAAAAGATGATTCAGCCACGTTTTTCTCGGCAGTAGAGTTGGGACGACGTGCATCTGCTTCAGGATGACAGCCAACGTACAGCAGTGCGAGGTCACCGCAACGGCTTACTTACATATGCTCAAAGACCATTAGTAGCCAATCGCAGCGCAATGGCGGCAGGCCTGGAACTTGGACAATTCACACGTCCGCCTGCTTTGGCTCTGCATTGACCTTGACCGAAACATCTTCTTTTCACGATACGGCATCATGGCGCCAGCGCAACTAAGTTTTCGCTTCCCCCTTGCATACCGCCTCTTCTTTCTCTTCCTAGAGCCCATTTCCGCTCTAGTCGGAGCCTTCTACACCCATTTCCGCCAGCAGCGCTATCTCGAGCTCCTGGACAGGGCGACGGCACCTGCACAGGTCTCGCGGGGCACTTCCGTGGCCATGTCGCAGCTTGCAAACATGTACTTCTTCTTCGCCATCAACGAGGCGCTTGTGCTCCGGTCTACCCGGGATCTGCGCGTGTGGCGAGCGGTTTTGCTAGTTCTCTTAATCGCTGACTTTGGACACTTATACTCGATGAAAGAATTGGGTCCCGAGATATACTACAATGTCACGGGTTGGAATGCTGGCGATATTGGCAACGTGCCTTGGGTTTACGCGGGGGCGACGCTGAGGTTGTGTTTCCTGGCAGGGGTTGGGCTGTGAGGACGGCCGATGAGACCCGAAAAGAGAGGCTATAGAGGCACATTTTACGAGAAGGCATCAGGTGTTCAAGTAGCTACGAAGAGGAGGATGCAGGCGCCAAGAGAGATTTCAATATCTTGACAACATGAATCAAGCACTAGATTCGGAATCCGGGCCCGAATCGCATTGAGCTTGAAACCACAAGAGCTCTCACGAGGTGAAGAACTCGGCACTCATTCGGCATCGACTGACCCGTTGGTTGTGACGTCTGCTTAAGTCATCAACGGCAATCGGCTTATCGCGAGCTCTCTTTGGTGGAACAATCGGACATTCGCCGGATTATCTCGCGGTATCGGCGACGGAAATGGGCTAGATACGCCTCTTCGCCTCCAAAGGTGGGGGTTTGTGAGGGTCTAGAGGCTCCTCATCCGCAAATATTCAGAGACTATCTCGTCACTGTTTCTGCGCGGAGACGCCTGAGAATGGCGCGGGTAAAGTGAAGCAGTGGCTGCCCCTCATATGATGATGGTGGGGTAGACAAGAGGCAGAACGATGACCCGAGAATTGGGCAATTATAACTGCCAGGATCTCCCCCTCACCAGCTAGTGATTGCTTTGGTTGTTCTCTTTTTTCCTGTAATCAGCTTCTTGTTCGATAAGCTTGCCTTTATACCGTCTCGACAGACCTGTTACAGCTCCTCCATCCATACAGCAAAAAAAGAGCTCAAGATGGCAGTCCCTGACAAGTTTACCGGCTTCCAGTCGCCCAGCGCTGGCAAGTGGCTCGAGTTTGAGAAGGGCTCATGGGAGCCCAGACCCTTTGGCGACTATGATGTCGACATTAAGACAGAATGCTGTGGTGTCTGTGCCAGTGATCGCCACACCATCAGCGGCGATTGGGGCGACTGCCCCTACCCTCTGGCCGTGGGACACGAAGTCGTTGGCAAGGTCATCCGCGTTGGCCCCAAGGTGACGCTGGCCAAGGTCGGCCAGAGAGTCGGTGTTGGTGCGCAGGTGTACTCTTGCTTGGAGTGTCGCCAGTGCAAGAACGAGAACGAGACGTACTGCAAGCACCAGATCGATGCCTACGGCGCCCCATACCTCGACACCGGTTACACAACCCAGGGAGGCTATTCTTCTCATTCTAGAATCCACGAGTACTGGTGAGTGGCTGTCAGAACCTTAATCTCTATTCGATGACCTAGAAGGCTGATTCGAATGATGACGTAGGACATACCCTATCCCCGAAGCTCTAGAGAGTGCCGACGCCGCTCCCATGCTGTGCGCCGGCATCACCGTCTTCAGCCCCTTGAAGCGCTTCGGTGCCGGCCCGGGCAAGAAGGTCGGTGTTGTGGGCATTGGTGGCCTGGGCCACTACGGCATCATGTTTGCCAAGGCCCTGGGCGCCGAGACCTGGGCCATCTCTCGAACCCGAGCCAAGGAGGCGGATGCTCGCAAGATGGGAGCTGATGGCTTCCTGGCAACATCAGAGAAGGACTGGACCAAGGGACACGAGATGACATTTGATCTCATCATCAACACTGCCAACTCCTTCGAGGGCTTTGCTCTGGGTGAATACCTTAGCTTGCTCGACGTCCACGGCCGATGGAACTCAGTCGGTCTTCCCGGTGGTGAGGGTGTCTCCGTCCGAAACCAAGACTTTCTCGGAAACGGCTGCTTCATCGGCAGCTCACATCTGGGCAGCCGCAAAGAGATGCTGGAGATGCTGGATCTGGCAGCATCCAAGGGTATTCACTCTTGGGTAGAGAAGATTCCCATCTCCAAAGAGGGTCTGCAGCAGGCCATGAACAGACTGGCAGATTCGAGCGTGCGATACAGATCATGCATGGTCAACTATGAGGAGGCTTTCGGTGCTTAATGTGTGAATAGGACGTGAGTATAGAACAAAAATTAATAGAAGAAGAAAAAAGAAATAAAGAAGTAAAAGCCACTTGACGTTGGAATATACCGCATTCTTCCTACCACTAATACACGCGGGTGAAGCTGTGATAGAACCTTGATGGGCAGCCGACGTCTCCACTTCTCTCAATGACGAGCAGAGACCCCGAAGCCGATAACAGCCCTTCCTTATTAGTAAGTTGTGCCTGATTACTGAGAAAACAGCTTTGTAACACATCAATCGCTGTTTCACGTAATCACCTTGACCCAAGCATCAATGACGCCACCGAAAACAATACCAATAACACCAGGGTCAGGCTATTACTGCCACATTCGGCTCGGCCAAAGCCAGCTCGGCCAGCTCGGCTTACCCAAGCAGCCTCATTTACCACTCACGCCCTCGAATCACGAAGACAACTAGCGATTTAAGCTTAATCCCCAACTAAACCTCATCCATCTCGCCGAACAACGTTGAATTGGGTTTTTCCCCCACAAGCCTAACAAGACAAAGCTGAACATCGGCGCTGTAGTTTCTCGCAATGTCGGGCTCGCGTGAGTCACGCTGAAAATCTCCTTTCTGAGATGGCCGGTTCGAAAGAAGGAAAAAAGAAACTTGCCCGAATAGGCAATTTTGCCCTTTAGCTTCTCTCTCTCCGGGGGAATACGTGTAAATGGCCCGGCGAGACGGATTGGGCTGGTTTGTGGGGCTAGTTAATTACAATAACAGCTTATAACTATTCTTTTGCGTATAACATGTTAGAGCATCTAATATTGTTTTCCTTGATTCAGTTGATTGATTGATTGAAATGATGCTTTTCTTGCTGAGTCTAGCAAGCCGTTGTAGCCGAGTTCCGTTGGTTTTGATTCCCTCGTCAAAGACTCTAGAACCGTTCGTATCACAACTCGGGCTAGCGTACGAACAAATGTGGAGAAATTAAAGAGAAATGGCTCAGTTAGATAGGCTGTACTTATTCCAAATTGGCTCTGTCAGCAGAAGGTGCCGACGATAGGAGCTGCAAGATGACTGGTCCCGCCGTTACATGGGGTTGGTTGTTTACTTTGGAAGGGCGGGATGGGATAAATAGACGGCGGGCTGCTCCTCTTGATGACTTTGACCTCGTTGGGGAGGAGTGGGAGGAGTAGACAGAAACAAATTGAATAAAAACATTTTTCTCTTAAATCGAATCCAATAATTCACATAATCATTGTCACCGTCGTTGTTCATCTTCAATTACCCATAAAGCCCTGACTCACATTCGCCAAAATGTAAGTGTTTCCACCAACTCATCACCGCCAATGCCTTCATCGACAAATGCCAACGAACCACAAAATCCAGGTCTCCCGCGCCCTCTCCGTCACCTCCTCCCCCCTTCCCCTCTGTCTCCATCTCTCTCACCCTCCGCTACACCCGCCCCGCCTCCCGCTCCGAAATCACCGCGGTGGGCATCTCCCCCTCGTCCACCGTCGCCTACGCAATCTTCCCCGGCGCCCAGGCCGACCAGCCCTGGATCGACACCTTCGACCTGGCCACCCAGCGTGGCTACTCCAAGATCATTGGCCCCGTCGCGAGCTTCTCGCCCTCGCTGCACTCGTCCCCCCTGCGCGTCGGCAAGCCCTCGGCCTCGGCCTTGGCGTCGTCCTCGTCCGCTTTGCCGTTCCCTCGCATCGCCACGCTGTCGTCGACGCTGTCTCTCATGGTCCGAGACTTCGCCTCTGGGAAGACCGTCCTCGAACTCAAGGAAGTCGCTGCTCCAATTGCCTGGTCTCCCGACGGCCGGGCCATCGCCGCTGCTGAACCCCGGAACCGTATCGGTTTGTGGGACGTCCGCACGGGGACCCGCATCGGCCGCGTGCCGGGCCACATCGACACCGTGACCCACGTCGCCTTTGCCCCTGACTCAGCGCTGGTCAGCCTCTCGCGGGATGGCACTCTCCGCGTCACGGATCCTCGCACCAGCAAGACGCTCTACAAGCTCGAGATGGAGACGTCCAAGAACCCGCGTGCCCTGGCCGTCTCCCCCGACGGCACCACCATCGTCTCCGTCTGGGGCTCCGTCGTGCACATCTGGATGCCGCAGCACGGCCAATTGACCTCGTACAGCCTCTCCAGCACGCGGCCCTGCGAGGGCTGGCCCCTGAGCATCTCCCCTGACTGCCGCTACATCGCGAGCTGGACCGAGGAAGGCTTCGACATCATGGACGCGGCCTCTGGCGCCGTCATTTGCACCCAGGATGGTGGCCCCCTGGTCACGTCTGCCGATTTCTCTACTGACGGAAGCGTTCTGGTCCTTGGAAGAATCAGCGGTGACGTCGAGGTTTGGGATATTACTGATAAGCGTGCTTAGAATTTGTAAATAGACTGTATATAGATGTATAAGTAGGTGTTGCCTGATGGATACTGCATGGCTTCGAAGGCGTAGAGAGAAAGGGGTGTCGTTTTGGGAGTGGGTTTTCGTTCTTTTATTCACGGTTAGTCAGTGTCGTCTTTTGTTGTTTTGGATTTGTATATTAGTGTTCAGCATACGTATGAGCCTGTTTAGTCACTTTATAGTCATGTTCGAGCTAGCTTTTGTGTTATATATCAGTTAGATATATAGCGAGGTCATGGTGGTTTTCAGCGGCGGGAGGGGGGGGGCATTTTGATACCCTTTTGTTTCATCTCATGCGAGGTAATAGGTACTTGTGATAGCGCGAAATTCATTCTGCATTTCAGTTTTGCAATTAGTCATAGTGAAAGAGTGGTATTATATATTCAAGTTTGGTATATAGTTGTACTAGCAATATCTTCATTGGGGTATTTTTTCGTGTCCTTCGTGGCCTGAATCTACCAGGATCCAAACTGTCTGTGAGAAATATGCCAGGCCATGTTAAAAGGAATGTTGTGACGCCAAACACTCACATCTGTTTCCCTTATCCTCCCTCACCAGAGCCTCAGTCTCACCTAACAATGCCGTTTCCATTCCAGTGAAATACCAACACATTACACCCACGTATAAAAGCCTTCATCCTCCAGCTGACGCTCTGACCTCCCGTTATGTTTTCTTTGCAGGTAGATGCATTTTCTACTCAACATGCATATCCTTTCCCGTCTCTGGATTCGCAAAGATCGATCCATTACGCAACCCAGCCCAACGTTTCCAGCATGCCACGAGCTTCGGAAGGTGGTAAACTAGCAACGCCTAATTGGCGGACTTGGGTGCCGCGTCTCAGCCGTTGTAGTCCAACCGCAAGTTTCCAGCCCTCGGTTTCCTCAACAATAAAGAGGTAGCTTTTGGCTTCTTGGTCGCGAAGTGTCGCCCGAAGGACATGTAGGCCCTTGGATTTCCACTCCCCAGTCTGTCCCGTCGACGCTGGAATGTTGGTGTTCTTGAACGTACGGTCGCAGAGGCCGAGACGACAACACTCTCTACAGGCGTGAAGCATCTCTGATAGATACAGATCAGCCTCAGTACCAGTAAAAGCGGCGGGACCATCCCGATCTGAGCGGCTTCTGCCAGCCATTTTGTGAAGGAAGCCGGAGCCTTTACTAGCGGTAGATCCTGCTGATGGCGGCGGTGCAGTCAAGCAGTGTGGCAGGCACCACACCTCGACAAGTTTGAGTGTCCAGGCCTTGACGTCCCACTCGCGCTGGGGGACTCCGCGAACGTCGTCGTCAATGAAGAGTCCCTCGGTTGTGATTCGAAGAACCAAGCCGTCTGTCACCGTGCCAACTCCTGATATGAGCTGGCTGGATGGCGTCTTTGTGAACTGGTTCATGAAGAGATACACGGATTGGATCACAACCTTGTCAGGATCATTAGTCGTGTAGGGAGATCGGATCGAGGGCGGTGGTGTCGTTCGAGCTGTTGTCTGAGAGGCCGCCCACGATGCGTCGGATCCTGTGAGAGATGATGTCGACTTCCTATGTCTCGGCTTGTTAGGTGGTGTCTGATCGTATGGTGGTGGTTGCTGGTGTTGCTGATGTTGCGGTTGTGGCTTGCTTGGTTGGTCGTATGGCCGGTAAGAGTACGTCTCCGACTCTACATAGCTGCTGTTGCTACTAACATATGACTTCGGAGTGGGCATTGATCGTCTTGCCGAGGGGTCTGATCTCCTCGAAGCGGACGAAGGAGCCTCAGACGGGGCAGCAGCGGGAGGTGGCCGCTTTGTAGGGCTCTCACCTCTGTCGAATCTCTCGTATCTCTCCGACCTCTCTGTTCGTTCTGTCCGTTCTGTTCGGTCGCTTTCGTCAGACATCCTAGAGGTTGCCGAAGAGACCACGGAGGGGGATGAGGTCGATGGAGGAGGGGGTGCAGGAGGTCGGCCGTTGGGCCACATGGCCGTCTTCTCGCCAACGCTGGAGTATGCATAGGCGGTGCTGCCGACTCGACTTGCTGGCATGGCAGCCTTTGCTTCAGCAGCTGCCTTGGCCTCTGCGGCGGCTTTGGCCTCAGCTGCAGCTCTCGCCTCGACTGCGGCTCTGGCATCAGCAATAATCTTGGCCTCTGTCGCAGCTTTGGCCTCCGCAGCCGCCTTGGCTTCTGCTGCAGCTCTCTTTTCAGCTGCTGCTTTGATTTCAGCTTCTCTCTTTCGTTGCTGTTCTCTTTCCCTCGCCTCCCTTTCCCTCGCCTCTCGCTCTTTCGCCTCCCTTTCCCTGGCTTCCAACACCTTGGCTTCTTTCTCTATCGCTTCTCTTTCTCTCGCTTCCCTTTCTCGTTGCCTAGCCAGTTCCAGTTCTTCTTGTTTGCGCCTCCGCTCTGCCTCATGCCTCTCCGCCTCTTCTCTTGCCTGCTGTTCTGTCTCCTTTTGAAGCTTCTCCTTCTCGCGCTCCTGCCGCTCCTTTGCTTCCTTGGCACGCAGTTCGAGCAGCTTCTTGGCAGCTGTTTCGCGACGCTTTTGTTCCGCTTCTTTAAGCCTCCTGTCTTCTTCCTTCTTTCTCATTTCTTCGCGCGCCTTCTCCCACGTTCCTTTCGGTGTCTCAGCCTTCTTCATGTCCGGCTGAGGAGGCGGATTTTGGTCGAGCTTGGGCTCAGGAGGCGGTGGTTGTTGCTTAGTCTCAGTCGGCACGGAAGTGTCTGGCTTGAGAGGTGTTTGCTTCTCTGGTCGGGGATCTGGTCGAAATGGGGGGATAGGTGCCAGGTCTGGCATGCGCGGTAGCTTCGACGCTGCTTTAGGTGTTGCTGTCATCTTCTCTAAGCCAGGAGCCGCTTTCTTTTCAAAGTCGGGTATCTTTGCTAGCTCAGGCACGCTCTTTTTCCTTTCCAGCGAAATGGACGGTTTTGACTCTGCTGGTGGAGGGTACTTCTTTTCTGGCGAGGAGGGTCGTTTCCTCTCAAGTTCTGGGGAGTTTCTCCCAAACACCGGAGACATCTTTTCAAAGCCAGGCTGCTTCAGCTCAGATTTCAGAGGCGCCCTTTCAGATTCTGGGACTGGGTTCTTCTCTTCTGCAGGCGGTGCCTTCTTCTTCTTCTTCTTTGGCTTCTCTACCTCAGGAGCCGGCTTTTCCTCCGATGGCGCAGGCTGGCGCTGGCGTTGCTTCTCGGTGTCCAGTGGTGATTTGGGGGTTGGAGGTGGTGGGCCTTTTTGAGATGGTGAGCGGTGAGAAGGCGACGAGGCCGGCTCAGATCCATGCTTAGGCGGCCGCGGTGTCTCTTCAGGTTGGGCATCCGCATTCTTCCAGGTTCCCTGTGATCGATCATGGCGTGGAGGAGGAGGTGCCCCATCGGCAGAACGACCGTGAGGAGGGGGTGGAGGCGGCGCATTGGGGTCTGCTCGCCCTCCCGAGTTTGGGCCTCCGAAGCCACCGTGTCCGCCATTTGCGCCGTGAGGCCCATGTCCGTTACCGAATCCTCCGCCTTGGCCTTTATCGCCTGAGCTGGACGCAGGTGCCGGTCCACCGGTCTGCATCCGGCCCAGGGCCCAGGCTCCAATGCCAACCCCCAACAAGAGCGTGGTTAAGCCCGTACCTCCTATGCTGGAGCCATTAATCCACAGCTTCACGGCCGGTGCCACGGCTTGGAACAGGGCAACACATATCAGCGCGGAGGCAAAGCCTGCCACGAAACTATTGACGTTCGGTTGCATCGACGGCAGGTACAGAAAGCCAGAGCCTGACGAGTGCTGGGGAATGACGAATATGTCGTAATTCCCTGGAGGCAGACCCGAACCCGACGACTTGGGCACCTCGCCATGCGGCGGAGGTGGTGGCGGCGCGCTCATGCCTGTCGATTAGTTTCCTCGGTGAAGATCTAGCTCGATGGGACGCTGTGTGGTATAGAGTCTGCGCAGATGCTGAAATGTGAAGAATTGCAGTCGCCTTTGGTCTATGAGCGCATCGAGAAAGCCATGGGAAACCGTGGTGAAAACTATTTCGTGACCGGAAACAGGAAACAAACGAAACCTAGCCAACATGTTAGATCCAAACTCGTCGCCACTTCGACAATGCCGCCGCAGGTGAAGCAATTCGTTAATCTTGCGACGGCAACGAGCCCCTCTGCCCAGCCATTGGGAAAAGGGGCCAGAGAGTGAGATGAAGGGGAGCATCTCAGCGCTCTTTTGGGTCCTAGCGGGATTCGACTAACCAAGACAACAAACACCACAGAGAAACAAACGCCGGGCTCCAGATCACAAAAACACACGCCGCACAGCCGTTTGGCTCTCCAATTAAGCAAAGGCGGGATCGAGTCGTCGCGTGTTCTTGACGAGATCGAGCAGGAGGCGTAGCCTCGACATGGGCCAGGCGAAATTAAATTTGAATTGAGGTTTTGGTGGCTACGAGCAAGTGGGGGTGGACAAGACGGATAAAAAGAGCTCCAGTGCTGTGATCTGCTGTGAGCGTGAGCACGAGAAAATCCAGCCTGGCGGATTGTTTACCTGGAGCAACGACGAGATAGCGGCAGACCAGGGCTGCTAAGAGCCGGCTGGTCAGTTGGATGGACCCCTCCAGGGTTTGGGAGGGGCGGAAAGAGAAAAGACAGCGGCTGGGAGAAAGCCTGATGCCTCGACGGTTGGTTGCGCCGCTGCTTTAGTGGCTGGACGGCCCGGGGAAAACGTCACAGAGGCGCGCTAGGGGCCTGTAGGAGCTGGGTGGCAGCTGGAGGGTGCTGCAGCCGCTAAACGAGGTGCGCTACCTTGAATCTTGAATCCATGGATGCTGCACGGCTCTCGACTCTCGTCATCATTCTTCATTCATGTTGTCAACAAATCCATGGATGTCTACAAGAGGCTTCCCCTGTCACTACACAATCGTTCGAAAAGAGGCCGAAAGAAGATCCGCTCACCGAGAGGAAAGACAACCCGGGACAGATCTTTGCTGTACTCGTACGCGCCGTCTCTCTCCTCCTGCTCGCTGGGACGTTTCATGAGCATCTGCTGCCCATCAGCATCCACCAGCAGCCCCTCTTCTTCCCAGCCATGGATTTCTGTCCCGCTTCAACCTGCATCTGCCTACATGTACTCCATATCTTCGCCTACAGAATCTCACGCGTCCGCGTAACGCTTCTGTCCATTCACGAAGCCCAATTGCCGTCGCGACGTCGTTTCGCGGGAGCCAAAGCCCCGGTTCGCAAGAGGCCTTATTCCAATCGTGGCTCCTCGCTACCGCCAGGGCCTGCTTCTCTGGCCGTTGCAGAGCCCCC